>NC_134472.1:23248731-23376231 GCF_964194025.1 Convolutriloba macropyga
TGAAGTAATTATTGGTTCACAATCTAACTGCACACTGAATTAGAACAATTTTTGAAACTTAGGAAAAATGTTGTCAATTTCAATGTCTTCTTTTTTTCTTTTTCTGTTTTGATCCCGATGTACGTCTAACGCGTCAACGGTGGCCAGTGTCCAACAGTCTGCCAGCTAATTTTTTTATTTAACTTTTTTTGCCAAAATTTTGGCTAAATATTTCAAAATTCAGCCTTTTTCATCCCAAAAATTACCCGAAATAGGCTGCTTTAGACCCCTTTGATAAAATTTACCGGAAGTACACAGCCAAAAGCAACTATCACAATATTGTTAAACTGCAAAGATAAAAGTTCTGTTTCCAATTTCTTAGAAAATTCTGAAAATAAAATTTTGCCGTTCTTTTTCTATTTTTGCTCTATGATTATCAAAAACGCAGCTTTCATTTTTGATCTTTTAACTACCAAATTATCTTGATCTACAATATCCGAATTCATTACATGTTCCTAATGAACAATTAGCAATAGCAAGGCTTGTTTTGGTACGGTCTTGGACTGATATAATCCAAAAATAGTTCGGATTGTAATATGTCGGTCTGTTTTATATATTTTTATATTCAGTAAAGAAAGCACAGTGCAAATCAAAACTCTGTGTTGATTGGTCTAATTGGCTTCATAAATAGTTCCAAATGAATTTAGCTAGTTCTTTTACTCGGACGATTTTGGCCGTTTTGACTTCTAAACAATTTTGCTTTTTAAATAAACAATGGATTATTGATCTTTACGACTATTTTTCTCCTAATTTGGTCAACTTGTAGCATAGTGGCAGCAAAAAAAGAGTGCATGTCCTTCATTTTATTTTCACTGAATAATTTTTTTTCGTTTTTAAGCGTTAAGATTTGGTTTTCTGGCTCTGATACTACTAGATTTCACAATTTTTTTTAATATTTAGGACTTGGCCCATTTATCAAGTATCTTTCTCTTTTCGTCACATTATCACAATATTGAAACTTCATGTATTACAAATTTGGCGTTCAAAATTAGGAACAAGTGAACATAAAGAAATCATTAAAGTTATGGATCATGCCTTTAACGGTTTCGACACCCGTTCTTGATAAACTTAATTGAATTTTTTTTACATTTGTCTTTAAGTGTCGTTTTCACTTTTTCTTTTTATTCGCATAAAAATTGCTGAAATTTGACAGGTCTCATTGGTTTTTATCAAGGAGTAAACGAGCCTATATTCTGATTTGAGGAGATAGCATACGGCTTTAATGACTTTCAAAACGGTTGCTTCCAAAAAAATCATTTCACTTTTGTTCTTTTGTCTATTTGTTACCTAGTCGCGTTTATTACATGTCACATATGACATAATTGTTTTTCGGGTAAAAACGCAAGTGCACAAAAAGTAATTTTTTAAAAGTTTTTTTAAAATCAATTTGATGGTTTCAACGCAGTTCATTCACAAAAAAACTAATTTTTCTTTTTGTCTAATTTTGACGCTCTTTTTGTAGACGTAAGACAACTGTGAATAATTACAGGTCTCAAGCGCTTCCTTTGGATGAACAAAAGAGCTTATTTAATTATAACTAATGGTTTATATAACTAATTATAACTAATTATAACTAATGGCTTTCATGACTATGAATATATATGCTTTCGAAAAATACAAAAGTATCACTTATTTTGCTCTTTTTTCTTTTTTATTTTGTCTACTTATTTCCTATTCTCATTAACGAGTGCTCTCATACCACTTTATTGGCAATCGAGACAGGGTCAAATGGCCATATTTTCAGCGCAAAGTATGCCTTTACGGCTTCGACAGCGTTCTCTCGCAAGTTTTAATTACAATTTCGTTTGTTGTCTCCATTTGATGTTCTTTTTGTAACCGCAGAAAAAAATTGAAGACAGACATAAAAAATCGAATGAATACAGGCCATTTCGCCTTATAGAGAATTATGTCATCATAAGAATGTTGGATGTTGTCAATTGCTATCTGATGGTTTCCATTACTTTGAAATTTTTAGTTTTCAAAAATTTAAGCCAATTTTTTTGTTTTTGCTGTTTTTTTGTTCTTTTTTGTCTAGTTGTTACCGAGCTTTATTTTTGAGTGGTCCCATTTCTTTCCTTCTGAAATACAAGTTGTTTTGTTGTGTTTTATTTTTATCTGACGCTATTTTGACTTTGCTGATATTTTTTTATTGTAAAAAAATGGAAATAAATTTTTGGATCAAATTAATTTTGGTTGTTATTTTTGTTTGATTTTCTTTTTCATCTTAAGTTGCTGTCTTAATAATACCTGATCTCATCAATCTAATGCGGCATTTTTTATTCCACTGAGCTTTCTGCGTTGGAGGCGATATTTTTGTTCATACACATTTTTTTTGAAAAATAATTTTTTTTTTTTTTTTTTTTGGGGGGGGGGGGGGGGGGGCAAAAATGCGGATGAGCGGAATCGAAATTTTATGTCGAAATTCAAATTACCGAGTCTCCTTGTTTTATAAATACATCGACGTATAGCCCTGTACAATTGACATATTTGGAAGTAAATCGTGCTGAAGAAGATGAACAGCAGCTGTTCAGACACACAACAGAAGTTTGTGAAAAATATGGTTAGAACTTCAATCAAATGGTTGAGTACATTTTGTTGCATATCTTTGTGTGGCAGACGCTTAGAAAATGAGACCCGTTTAGTCTGCAATGATTTGAACTGTTTTTGTGCTTCTTTACTAGAAGTGCACTCTAATATTACGGGGTAAAAGCATCACTAAATTTACGGGGTTTCCTAAACGTTAAGATCACTAGCAATTTTTTCAATAGCAGTATCTTGAAAGAAGAATTAAAGAAAAAGATCGTTTGAGATGAACAATTATTGAATAAACTGGGTCACACGCTTTTTGGGCGAATTGTTGGAACACCGGAACAAACAAAATGTGTAATTCGTGTTTCAATTGCTTCATTCTGTTTTTCCATACAATTAGATAAAAAACAATCAATTGTTAGCTGTTAAACGCCCCACCCAATTATATTCAAGTAAAAAAAAATCTGCAAATTTTCATTCTTCCACCAAGGTTTCGTCACAGTTTTTGCGGACAAATTTTAGACTGCATATCTTGCACCAGAAATATAACCTGCTTTGGTAAATCTGTTTTCATGAATGACATCAGTTCACCGGAAACCCAAACGCACATCTGGTCCGATGCGAAGTATAAAGGTACAAAGGCTGCAAGTTTTAGTAACAGTAGGGCCATATAAACCCCTGATGACTTTAATTACACTTTGAAAAAAAATTGGACATAAAAAACTGGATGATGTTGTTATTAGCTGTTTCTTTGAAGTTTCTGTCAAATAGTTGCTTGTATCTAATAATAATCTTTAACTTTGAAAACGGTTAAAAAACAGCGGTTGAAGACAAAATATCCAACATTTTTTAGCCAAATTTTGAAGCAGAAGCGTTTTAATAAATATTATATAGTCTGTCCCATAAAGTTGAAAAAAGCGAACGTTCGAAAACGCCAAAAACAGGCAATTGAGCATCAATGTGGTCATTTGAATGTCAACGTTCATCAAGCTTTCACATAAATTTTTTCTTCATGTTTCAAAATTGAACTTTGAACCTTGAAATCCGTCCAGTGGCTTTTGAAACGTTTGCTTAATTCAACTTTATGGGACACGCTATAGTAAATGGACAACTAATAGACACCGACAGAGGGACGAATAATTTCAAATGAAGTGAGATGGAGCCTTCAGAATTAATTCTCAACCAACTGGCTAATGGTCTATTAATGGTTGTTTTTTTTGAAGAAAACTATTTTGTGCTGTATAATAAGTTGGTTATCTGAATGCTTTAAGTGAGTTTTTATCAGGGAAAACGAAACAATTTCTGGTAAAAAAAAGAGCAATTACTGTTTTTAACGTTGTAGTTTTTTTTAAGTTTCATTAGTAACGGGTTTCAGTATTGAGTATTGTCTTGAAAGATTAAGTTCTTTTTTCTTATCAAGTCAGGCAGCCTTGTTATATGACAGAACTAAAAATTAACTTGCGCAAGTTTAGCCAAACAAGAGCCGCTGAACTGAAAAAGGGACTTGGAAGTCAATTTTTCCCCGAACAAAACTATTGTCTCTCAAAAGAGTTCAAAAGCAAGTACTGTTATCGTGGTGAAACCGATAAAAGAGCTTTTGCTGAAATTTAATATCCACGGCTGTATCTTCAAGTTTGCCTTAGCAGGAAATTGAAAATTTTTAGCTTTAAGATTTTATTTTACAATATTCCAGATTAAAAATATTTTTTAAAAAAAAACTGTCGTTTCTACTGTTTTCGATTGATTTTTAGGAAAACGAGCAAAAGTCTCTTAAAATGGGCATAATGGGCCGCCTCCGCAAATAAGCCGTAAGTGATACAAAAACTCTCATCACAGAATCATACGCCAATAACTCGTATTATGACTGATAAGTCTGAGCAGAGAAAAATTTTTGTAGACAATGAAGGCTCTACGATTCGTAAATCATTATAGTAATTGTAATTAAGATACTAGACCGTTTCGAAATCAGATTAGATTCTGTAATTATCTGTGCTGCTAAAATACTTTGACCATAATCAAAGCCAGCAGCTATGGCTAGAGAGAAATTACTTTATACGTACAAACAAGGTTCTCTGTTCAACTGAACTGAGAACAAGTTAGAAAAAGATAAACTAATCGAAGCCGGCACTTCTCAGTTTAAACTGATCGCAAGAACGCATGTGACCTATAATGTTAAAATCTGCTTTTTTTCAGCGGTTATCAAATAGAAAACCCAGTTTATTGCAACCAGAGAAGGATGAGGACCAAGAAAGGGAAACATGTAATTCGCAGTTATATAATCGGTTAATCAACCAAAGCTCATTTATAGGTAGTGATGGATATTGTCAATGACGTTAGGTAGGCCTCGACATAGTCGTTTGGAAGCAGGGTGCTTACAACGAAGAACTGTACTGACATTTAACTGTTGCAGTTCAAGCCCTCTACAAATTCCAAAAGCCCACGCAATCATTCTCAAGCAGATTTTTAATGTCTTGAACTGACAAATTTTGGATGTTGCTCTGATTTGGGTATTCTAGGGCAACTTTTAGTATCCTGCTCTGATCAAGTACTTCTTGGTAGACTTCCGATAAATGTTGAGCAACTTTTACCTGGCGTACTGCAAAGATGTTCTATCGGTATTCTCCTTTTTTTTCAATTCAACATAAAATATTGTTCAATCAAAATAAATTTTTCGTCTATCATTCTTTTTGTCAATTGCACTTCCATCTTGAAAATCATAGTTGCCAGTAGTCAAGAACAGTTTGCGGATTGTATTTTTTAATTTGTGGCCTGATTGCTGTGATCGCCTGAAAAAATCGATTAGTTTGTCGTTGAACCTGAGAAACCAAGAACCTCTTGATTTCTTCATAGCAAACCGGAATATCACATAGTTCTTCATTCAGGAAATCAATCTATGAGAAAGAACGAAATATGATGCAGATAAGTCGACTCTAAGTTGAAATTTAAGCATTTTTTAAGGTAGAGGAACTAGGATAGTCTGAATCGGCTTTTTGTCTACGAAATCAAGATTGTAAAACCACCTCTCTGTTACTGTAGATAATACGCTGAGCATTTAATGTTCATCGTATACTTCCACTTTCTGTTCTCATCAAAATCAATTGTAGGCTGCAAAATTTTCTCTCAAAATTCTTCTGAAAAGAATGATACCAGGAGTGATTAAGTGATTTTTTTATAAAATGCTTCTTGAGTCATATGTTTGTGAACTGTTTACTAGTTGTCAAAACAAACTTTTCCGTGATGAACGAAGAAATTAGAGAAATATAAGCGTGTACCGATAAGAACTTTGAGGTACACTTTATTCGACAATAAAGTTAAAAGAACATGCCGAGCGGCGAAATGAGAAAACTTTCGACAGAAATATCACGAAATCAAAAACTTCGTAGCCAACACTTCAAGAAAAAGCCGCAAAAGCGTCCAAGAATTCACTGGCAATATCGAGGAACATCGCCCGGATCAGTGGCCTTGAAGACTAACGAAGGACAGAAACCTTTTTTATCGGAAAGAAATTATTAGCAAGAATACATAGCTAACCTGGTTGCGGATAGGGGACGTATCTAAGATACAGTAACTTTCCAAGGCAATCTCACGGCTTGAAAGGACCTGGCTTCGAAGACCAGAAAACAATATCCAATCAATGGTAGCAGGAAGGTTCCATATCAATAAATATCAGAACGTCCATCTTCATTCTTCCGCCGAAGTCTCCAAAAAATTAATGGAATGCAAAAACCACAGATGCATTAGTCTAATGAGCAAAAAACTAAACAGTCTTTGAATGTGCTAGTGCGACGAACGCAAATCATGGTCCGCGCAGAAATCAACAAGAACCGGTTCATTTTCATGCCTGACAAAGGAACCCTCAACGCCAATCTTCTAATTAGAATGCTCTGCAAAAAATGTTGGATATAAAACACGAAATTAACTGCGGTTTTGTTGACTTTTGATAAAGCTTTTGATAAAGTTCAACATAACATACTCTTTGAAATCCTAATTGATACGAATGGAAATAAAGACAAAGAAAAATAAAATCGTTAAAATGAGTGATGAGGAAAAAATTTGAAGTCTCTATTAGTGGTGACTAACTCAAGAATGTGGATTCCTTTAAAAAAATAACTTCGGATAGATGCTGCACCAAAAACCTATCCACTTGAATCACAATTGCTAAATCAGCCTTCGTTTCGATGAAAAGTGTTCTGTCCGATATCGAGATGCCGTTCCCTCTCCTTGTTTTTGACTAGGAATCATGAACCCTTACAAAAAGTCACAGAGCGATAGTCGAAGCTGCGGAAATGTGTTTCCTAAGAGGAATGGAGAGGATAACTTCGGCAACTATAAAAACTTACATGAAAGTCCTTAATAAGATGATCAGCCAATCGAGAAGCTATAATATTGGGAAACAAACTCGTGGATGGCAGATGCAGAGTTTGACGGGCTCCGATTCGACGTATAAAGTGTTTGAGCGAATGCTCAAAAAAGACGCATGATTGCCGATGCTCGCCGATGATCCACTGATATTGCACAGGAAGAAGGAGATTTAATGGATGCTTTATGGTTTGGAGACAGTTTTTAGATCTTCCAAAATAATAGTGCATTGAACTCTGACAGTTCAGATCAATAACAAAACTCAGTTGATAATCATCCATATAGAAACAAATGTAGAATTTACGTTGCCTAACGACAGACAAGTAACATTATCTTTGAACAAAAACCTCGCTGGCTAAATAAGGAAAAAAGGTAGTGAAGTTGAGGAAAATTTACTCCAATTACCTTTTCGTTTTTCGGTCTCTTCAATTCAATTTAGTTTCATGCTTTATGATATTAGATGGCTGCCTTACACAAATCTAATACGACTTTTTTTCCTAGCTCCTACTAAAGTCTGTTGAGGCAGTCATGAATAATCACCAATCTATTTATGCATGTGTACCCACGGACATTTTAGTTAAATAATGAATAGTGTTTTTCTTTGGGTGAATTATGAGATAGGTGTCTCTACCCATAACGTATGCAAAGAGTGCTAGAAAAATAATAAGTTTTTCTGAATCGTTCGCGAGATCTGAAATAGAAATGGTGTTTTGCTCTACCACAGTTGTCAAAATCTTCCTACCTGGGATCCGTTATTTATCATAAAATCTTTTTTGACTCTTTGCTTTAATTCGCAGGGACAAGTTTATTTTTAACTGACGAAAATATAAGTGTAGGTAAATAATTGAACACACAAAATAAAATCAGCATACAAAATGCTTTTTCAATGGATGCTAAACTGCTGGAAGGTGCCTGTGGATAAACCATCTTTTAGCTTCAGCAACGTTTGTACTCAGAAGTTGTCAACTATTTCACAAATATACTTTTCTGGTGCACCTTCCCGCAATAGTTGACAGTTTTGTTCCTCTATTCCTATTAAATTTTGTCAATAGATTTTTTTGAAAGATTGACAATGAACTGTGCAATTCTTTATCTATATACTTATGAAAAATTGAAAACCTTCGTGAACTGCAATGCAAAGAAAAAAAGAGCCCTGTGAAGTTATGATAATTATTTTTAAAAATAATGGAGCGATTGTATAGCAAGATGAACAGCGAAGCTTCTAATAATCGCACAATTCTTTTTAATGAAATTATTGTTTTGCTTTTTTCTTCGTTTTGTCGGGAAAAAAACCAAGATATTGGGGTTGGTGAGATAGAGAGCGAAAACTTGAAGTCTGTTGAAATTGTTAATATAATACGATGGATTTCTCTCAGTGAACGGGTAATCACCATTATTGTTTAATAAATGAGCTTTTGAAAAAAGAGGTGGGCAACGATTGCATATATTTTTTTTATATGTGCGTTCAATGATATGTTTCTGACAAACATCTTATAAAGTTTCTCAAAAAAACCTTTCTGTTACTTTCTATATTGGCTTTTACCTAGAAAATCTAATATCAGTTTTTTGCTCAGGTGACCTCAAAACCAAAAAAACTTTGTTTTTTGATTTCTGTTATGTTCTGAAATTTTATGATTTCACCCGAATGTTAAAATTAGACTCTTGTTTGCAACGTTCTTATGGCGAAAAACTTTTTCTGACACAAAATTCCAAACAAACTCTTCCGAAAGACAATTTTGCAGGGACTTAGCAAAAAAGTGATACTTAGACCAACTGTTTTTTTTTACTTAAGAAAAATTAATTTTAATCTGTAAACTTCGAAGTTTTTAATTTGTACTTCTGAATATCTGTACAGTATATGATTTTTTTTTCTATTCTGAACTTACCTCGCAGAGTACTTCAGTCCTGAATCATAGTCTGAATCATATTATGGTTCATGGCAATTTGACTCTGATTTTAATATGATTCATATTAGGTTCACGTCAGTATAGAGCATGATCATGGTATTTTTTTTCTCCGATTGTTGGCCTGATTTTGCTCTAATCAGCATAAAATAATAGTCGGTGTACACAATATACCAAACGCGCAATGTGCTGTTTTTACTGTAACGGGGGAGGGGTTGCCATACGTTATATAACCACTTATCTACGGGGTGTGGTATACTGGCAACTAAGGGGGGGGGGGTGAGACTCCAAATCCGATATAGCATAATTGTGAATAATCACGGACTATATTGGGTTCTTTATAGAGACTGTGTTGTGTTTGGCTATGTACTGACTTTATTGCGGTCAATATATGGACTATATTTAGCGTCTTCATAGAATGAGATCAGCGGAACACGGTTAACAACATTTAACTCGATTTTGTACAACAAGGACACTTTGATTCTCAAATTAAGAGAGTTATGCTGTTTTTTACCTAATTTTAAACTTGGATGTACATTTTATTGTTCAACTATTCGTTTAGGTTTTGCCTCGTTCTCTATCTTGTGCTTGACAATTTTGTTTTAGCTTGCTTCCAACTACATCAATGTTTTGATACAGTTTTTGAGGTTAATTTTTTTTTTAAAAAAATAAGTGATGGATTCTTGGGTGCCCAGCTTTAAAGATCAAATGAAGTCAACACTGACGACTCAGGACTTAATATATTTTTCAATGTAAGAGATTTTTTATGTCAGTGCGCCGGTTGATTAGGTTCTCTATGATACGGCTTAAAAATTTCCCCTGTTGACCAGACCGATCAAAAACGTTCAAATTATTATGGGAAATGATTGTTTTTGATTGCTATCGACCATTTTCAAAACGACCATTATGAAAATTACGACCATCATCAAAATAGCTCACCATCTTCAGTCAAATCTGAAGACGTTCTCTCAAAATGAAGTAGGAATATTGGCCTTGGAAATTAAAAACAAATCCTTTTGTAAGAAGGGCTCAAATTACAAAAACCTTAGGATGCCTACGCTTCGTGGAGATCGCGTATTCATTGTAGAAATTGAACGCAGAATTGCCTTGATAAAATAAAATATACGCGCGATCACTTGAAAAAGATCGCAGAGCATAAAATAACAAACAAATAAAAATGGTCTTTGTTCTGGCTAACATTTATGTCCTGTTTGATATCTTAGTTTTATTGCCTTTGATCGAATCCTTATGCTATCTTACTGTTGATACGCCAGCTGATTTTAAAGCAGCGTATCTTTTTGAGTGAACGTTTCAGTTTTCAAACTGGAACTAGTCTATTTCTATTTGTATAGTTACTCATTACTGTTGTTTCATTTCTTGTATTTGATGTCTGGTTTCTGAAGAAATTGTCCACACCAATGGTGCTGCTAATTTCCATTGACAGATTGCTAGAGGAGAGTTTGCTCTAAAACGAAATTTTAATACTTTACATAGGAGAAGACACAAATTGAAAATGTTAGTTAAATTTTGGTGATATCTACGCGGGAGTTTGAGGAGGAGGATAATTGTGAGTGGTTTTTGCAGTCATCACAATTTGCAAATTGCTCTGACTAAATTTTATGTCCTCTATCCGAAATGTCATGTATTTAATTGTGTAAATTGGGTATATATTTTTGTAACTAAATACCGCAGGCACATATTCTCATAACTATCGCATCTAAATCATTAGTTTTCCTATTCAGAGTTTAGTCCATTTTCTTAGAGTAATCTCTTCAAGATGCTCAGATTTGTGAATGCTCACATTTTTCTTTGCCTTTGTTATGCGGGTTTGTTAGTCTTCGTGTACTTTTTTAATTTGGCGACTTTCAAGAGCCAACCTAGCAATCTTTTTGCTGCAATCATTATAGAAAATAGATAGAAATAATTCTATATGTTTAAAAAACTAGTTTTTACGGTTACCACTCAACTTAATAGAAGAAGAATTATTTTCTCATTAAAAGTATTAACATCAAATAATTAGCAAAAAATAAACACACACAGATAGGACAGATAATGGAGCAATAATGCTCACTAGAATTCTGCCCTAAGGAACCTCATGAAATACTAATACCTAGCGTTTGCGATTATCAAGGTATGGGCACTAATCATAATAAACAATTGATGGAATAAAATTTGATAATGAAAGAAATTGAAGAAACATATTAGCAAAACTAAATTTAAACATGAAAAATATATTCAACAGGAGAAAACACCCCGCATTTGGAACCAGTAGGAGGAACCAAACGCTGCCTCGCTTTGTTGAAAATTTGTAAAATAAAAATTAAAAAAATAAACTGTTTTTTTAATTAAAAAATCCCATGTCCGAAAACATATTTTACACTCGACAATTTGGCACCTTGACTCCAGAACTGAAACCTCGGCACTAGCAAAGCTAGCGACGCAACAAATTAATATTGAGTTCTGAGCTGCTGCTATTCAAAAGTAATACCGACAAGTTCCCGGCTACCTAATATGTTATTATCCCGTATTTTATGAACAAAGCATTGGAAATTAGATTGATTCAATAGTATTCGTTGGTAGTGAAGATCATAAGCTACTAATGAATTGTAAAGTTTGGCACCTCTGTAAGAAATAGATAGTCTTTGAAACAGTGTATTTTTTATTGAACAATTGACAGACATTTCTCTGACCTTCTTGTTGTACGCAGCTGCGACCTATGCTGATAAATAATATTTAAATGCAAACCAGAAACCAATCGTAATACAAACTTAAGATGTTCATAAGCATAAAACTGATGAAGAGTCAAGATGCTATTTGACTCCAAGAATTTTTGGACACTGTCGTCGTTTTTCGTGAAAGAAACCAGTCTAATTATCTAATTTTGCAGACTAAAAAGAGGTTTCAGCAAATTTGGACGTTGATCCGTAGATGAACAAACCATATTGAATGAGTGGCTTGATATTTGTTTGATAGTAGGGTATTAAAAGCTTCCTAAGAACATAATGTCTTAACTTATTTACTTTTCTAAAAAGCACCCGTAACTTTTTGCGCACAGAAGCAAATTATATGATAATCAAATTAAGCCTATTGTCTATATTTATACAAAGATACCTAACATAGAAAGAAGGTTGAAGGGATAAGGCACCAAACTTAAGCAACTTAGTGGTTGATGAACACTGTTTTTTTTCATTATGAGATAGTTTAATATTTAACAACCATTGACTGACGGAGCTGAAATTTTTCTCAAGAGAGGCCAAGTCACAGGCCATGCCACTTATATTTGTATCATCTGCAAGAACAAACACTTCACTGACACTACAAAAGCTAGGTAAATCGTTAACACAGACGAAAAATAAAAGAGAACAAAGAATAGATCCTTGAGGTACACCACATGAAACCAGTTCGAAACTCGAAAAAACCCGTTCACTTTAATACAGTGCTGTCAATTCTATAAACAACGTTGCATTCAATTCAAACAGGACACCCAAACCTTATGATTGGAAACTATTAAGAAGAACTGAATGATCAACGGGGTCAAAGGCTGTTTTAAGATCTAGTAAAACAGAGAGCGACTCCTGATTAAGACTAAAGAACCTAATTTTTTCAACAGATGACTCAATAGCATCGAAGGTACTTTGTTTCCTGCAGAAACCGTACTGACTAACATGAATAAAGCCAATTGTTTCCCGATAATCATAAACTCTATTGTGAATTATCTTTTTGAATATCTTACTCCCAACTACAAGTAATGAAATTGGACGACAGTTCAAACAATCAGGTTAATCTCCAGACTTTCAGTTGGAGCCCCGCTTTAACCCTGCTTTTAATTAAAAAATGTATCAATACTGTCAATTTAAGCACAAATACATGCCGACAAATCTTAACCAATTGACAGCTTACAACATAAAGGCCAAAAAAGCACTTTCTATTCAAAAAAATTGATGACATTGAGGACTTCAACTTCGTTAGTGGGATATAACCACACACTTCGGTCACTTTCATTATCCATTCAGACAAGCGAGAAGATCACAAAAATTTTGCTCGAATCTTCTCACAAATCATGGCGAAATACTCATTAAATGTGTCCGCAATGACATGTGGGTCGGAGTTTTCTATTCCGTCCATTTTTTGCTTCCTATAGGAATACTAGTCTTATACCTCCCCTTTAATTCCTTTAAAAGCTTAAGAGTTTGTCTCGAGTCACCAAAACAATTTCGAAAAATTGGGTGCTTTTACTTCTTTTTTAAACTCTAAAGCGAAGGTGTTTCAACTTTTTTGGTGTGAATC
Source organism: Convolutriloba macropyga (assembly GCF_964194025.1). Lineage (NCBI taxonomy): Eukaryota > Metazoa > Xenacoelomorpha > Acoela > Convolutidae > Convolutriloba > Convolutriloba macropyga. The sequence goes on from NC_134472.1 coordinate 23,261,850, forward strand.
GGATTTTGACGTTTTTCATATCTTTTGTGTTTTATTGCGTTTTATTATAAGATTAACAATCTAATTTGACAACTATAGGGTTCTTTTGATTTTACAGGCAGAATTTTGGATGGTTACTAAACGGGCATAAACCTCTAATACCAAGCGAAAATTTTCTTGAAGCTTATCATATAGTGTTAGCATTGTTGTCAAATGATACCTTATATTGTTCTGTTTCCAGATCCTTTACAAAGCTATTTATCTCCACATTTGTGTGAAGAATGGATGTATCTCTATAATATGACTCTAATTCATGGGATGTATCGGATAGGACCTGCAAAGTCAGGCCAATTGAGTAGTGGTCCAAAAAAGAACTTAAAAAAGTCTGACAGCTGAAGTAATTTGCAGTTTTAACAATATAAAGATCTATTAGAGAATCGTATCCGTTTGAATAGTACGTCTCCTCAGAGTTATCAATCACAAATCGATTTGTAGCTGTGATATCCAAGTTTCTTTAAGATAAGCTCTTGCATTTAGAAAGGGTAATATTCATGTCCCTGAACACAATCAAATTGTGATTTCTGTTGCAATTTTCCTCAAGAAGTGTTATTTCCAAATTTTCAGCAATTCAATTTTGTTATTCCTAGGTGGTTGGTTCAACATTTAAAAAACCAGCTTCCTTCCATATGCTTGCAGTTGGACCAACAAGCATTCCATTATATCATAAGAAATGGTTTTAACAAGTTAGATGTCATTCCTAAATTGCAGCATCACACATCCTCCTGTAGCACCTCTCGGCTTAGAAATGATGGTCTTAAGACCCTTAAGTTTGAATGACGCGCTATCATCATCGTCATTTAACCATGTTTTTGTTGAACATATTATAGATGGTGGTCACTCGAGACTACATACTAGAACCTCCAGTTCCATGAAATGTTTACGCAAAGAACCGACATTTTAAGTTAGAAAGTTGATGCAATTTGTAGACAGATATTTTTTCGATGATACTCGATTTTGTTGCTATTTACGAGAGATTTGAAAACAACATTCAACATCTTCCATGCTGTAGCCGAACGCAATTCCGCCTTCGAACAATCAACGAAAAAATTAATTGCCAACTTGTCTTTCCATTTGTAGAATATTGTACCTTCCTTTGTCCACGCAGTGTTGATACCAACAACACTTTTCACCAAACTAAGGAATTTGGAACGGGGCTGCGTCAAGTCATGAAAGAGTCTAATACTCTTTAAATCCTCACTCTCCACCAGATTTTCCTTCTTTTTTTAGTATGTCGAACTTCTTCACCCTTCCTGAAAATCTTGCAAGGATTGGCTTACCTCCTCGTTTGCTCGGTAATTTTTGGGAAATTGATACATCTCTTCCATGAACAATGGTTTCATTTAAATTTCCCAGCTCGACAACTTCTCTTTAAAGTCTCAGCGTCCTCCGGAATACCTTGTCCTCTTTCATTAATTTTCATCTCTTCTTTGACTCCAAATCTCATTATATTATTCTTCTTGTTGCAACTTTCAAGCGATTTAGCTTCCGATAGTGTTTTCGAATTAGTTGACAACTCCGAATTTTGTAACTCTTAAAGCATCTCACTATATATTTCTTCCCTAACCTCCTTCTTCACTTCCGTCAAATCTTCTGACATCATTTCTTTAACTGAGGTTTGATTTTGATTTTTCTGCTCTGAAATCAATTGAGGTACCATTTCTTTACGTCATCTGTCAATAGATTGCTGATATTTTCTGAAAGTTCTCTTTGCAATTTCTCCTCCAGTGGGCTCAGAACGGAACATGCTCTTTTGTTGTCCTTTTTGCGATTGGTGTCATGGTCGCTGATTGCATAATATCCAGATATTGCAGGCTTGCTTGGTAGCTCTTCCCCGCCTTCATTCATAGCGTCTTCCTAATTTGTGATTGCATCGGCAGATTCATTAGAATCAGGTTCATTTGCCTCAATGCCTCGCAAGCTCATCCCTGAAACTTTGGACTTTTATCACAACATTTAGGCTAATAACTTGGGTTTTTTCTCAAAACAGAAAAAAAAATCAATGAGGCAAGTTAATGGATAAAAGCTCAACTAAGAAAATAACATAGTTCAGAAAGTTGCAAATTTAAAAGAATCGAATCAGAGAAGCACAAGTTACAACTATTCATCTGAAAAATCTCTGTATTGTGTCAAATACTTGGTTTGGTTTTTTTCCAAAATTTAATTTTTTAAAAATCATAATAGGCGATTCAAGCAGTATTGAGAGATAATCGCAAAGCGTAAAGGGAAATACGCTGTTATCTTCTCACTTCTAGGCTGCTATCTGTTATCTTCTCACTACGCTGTTATCTTCTCACTTCTATGTTCGAGAAAAAAGTATCGCAGTTGAATCTTGATCTTGGGCTATATATTGTCCCATGGGCTATAAAGCTGAAATTTCGGCAACCCCCAAAAAATAATTTTAGCTCACTTTAGAAAAATTAATAACCAGCCTGGTGTAAAAAAATCGACAACCATATTTGCAAAAAAATTTAAAAAATGTCAAAACAGCAGATCCCGGCTCTTTTCTGTTATTCCGCCCTAGTCAATGTGCACCCCCCACTTATACATGTAATAACATATTGTTTATTGTTTATATCTTATACACACACACAAGTTCAGTTAAAGACAAATGGCATATGATGGATCGTGATGCACCAAAAAGTTGGAATAAACGTTGTGTGAGAAATTACAATCCGCAAAAAGTGAAAGCAGCTGTGGAATAATGTTTGGGTTTTATCAATTCGATATTTGTCTTGTACAGGAACAGTTTTCTCAAACTACTTTCTTAGGTAATCGGGAGCAACATCCCTCCAATTTTCCTCTGATACTGACATATTATCGTTATCATCTCCTACCTAACTCCAAGTGCGTTTCAGTACTGGGCCAGTATAATTTCAATTCCTCATCGTTTCTGAATCATAGTTTGATCTATGTCATTTTTTTTTACTCGCCAGACGTACGTTCGTCTTTATCTTAAAATGTCTATGAATATATATTTTGACAAGTGGTTCGGGAAATATCGGTCACCTAGCAGAGCGCAAGTTGACCCATTTAATACCAGTCACTCTTTGCTCGTTCGTAAGTTTATGGCCTTAGACTATAGATTAACTCACTTATGACAAGAGTGGCTCTTTTATTAGCTGGTACTCAGGTATAGAACACACTTCATCAAGAAGTTCGCACTGACCAGCTTCGTTTGAGATAGTACAAATATCTGAAAAGTAAATTTCGTGAAATTCCGGCCAAGCGGCCTGAAACGGCTACAAAATGACCCAGAACAACTATACTGCCCTCAATCGGTTCGGATGTGGAGAAAAAGACACCCCCGGGGTGCTAACTTACTGTTTGGTATGCCTGTGGCATCAATTCATGGAACCCCGGAATTGTGACCAAAAATAAATGCAAAAATCGTGGCACGTTCTAAAACTTTTTTGGAATTTGACATCTCAATTGATTTTTTTTGTAAAGTTAATTTACACTGGCGAATCACTGGGAATCGCTAATTCAGGCCTGATTTGACTAATGCGCTTGATATTGTAATGAATCAGTACTGATTTTTGCAGAAAGACTTGCATTTATACTGGTCCAGTACTGGTACACACTTAGAATTAGGTACGGGATAACAAGAGTCGGCGAGCAGCAAACATTGAACTTCGGGTGGATACAAACAGATTGGCTATATATGAGACATAAATAGAAAAGAGCCCAGATCCTTTCATAGCCGCCAAAAACTTCAGTATCAGCAGGTTTTTAACTATTTTTACATTATATGCAGTTAAGGCAGACTCGATGTGGGCTCCTTTTACAGCCTTAAGGTATAAATAGCTAGGGCTACTTATTTCTGCGCGCAAAGTAGTCTTACCTAAATCTCTCAGACTAACCGACTCTGTAAAACACTGAAGATAAACTTCAATTATTACGGTGGTAAAAAAGTACAGCACCGGAGTCAAGAGTATAGGCATGGTGTATCTAACTAATAGGCTGACTACAGTTAGTAGAGTTCTCTCTATATAAAAGAGAATAGTGTCTTCTCAGTCTCTGATTGTATGGAGGTGTACAACCAGTATTTCTACTACTACACAGTACGTTGTCCCTGTGCACGTGTTAATATCACACCCTGGCTCTGTTACTAGTATTTTTTGAAGTCCTAGCCATGCATGTTCATGGTGACGTCTTAACAAATAGACGTACCAAAATGTAGAAATTTCAACGAATGTGATTGGTTGAGAAATTTAAAACACTGCACTGTTAAGTGTTCAATTAGCCTAAATTGGACATAGCCTAATGCTAGATTATAATTTTTACCGCATCTGGCCGTGCCTCGCGGGCCATGGCCATGCCTCATCGGCCCGTTGGACTTGATATGAATCTATCACAACCGAACGTGAGACCAGTTTTCCCCAAAAACAGTATAATTTTGCTTTTTCGGCTTATCGCAATTTCTGAGCATTTTTACGTTAACGCGCATATCCTATTTTAAAACATGGAGAATTTGTTGAGCAATCAGCCAATCAGAAAACAATATTCCCATTTTCTCGATTGTGATTGGCCAGCAATAAAATTTCTATATTTTGATACGTCTGCCATTTTCACTAGCGCCCATGTTCATACATAAGGATTCACTTGCATACAAAAATTTAAATTTATACAAATGAAGGGGTGTCTAATTTACTAGCTCTAGTGAAAAAGATCCGATAAAATCTTGTCTATCGTAAGCTTCTCTTTTACCCTTGCTGGGCTAGTTAGCTGTCTTCTAAATTGAGTGACTCGCCGGGGTACAAATTGTATCAACTAATCAATTAATGTTAATATGTCCAAGTCTTTGTTACATAAGTGCTTTCAATAACTTCGGAGCGCATAAATTAGGAGCGCACAAAAGTGACACCTTTTTTATAAAAAAAATTCTGAAAATTACATTCTTAGGTTGAATTTCTTTTTCAATTTTTCTTTAATCATTATATTTGAATTTTGTGCATTTTTGAAGTTTTCGTGAGTGCTGGTTTTTGCAAATCTTCAAAGGGGGATGGCTCTGACTTATTTCTGTAACAGAATATGTAATTTATTCCTCGATGAAATGATTATGCACTTTATAATGCTACCAATCACTCTTTTTATGTTCATTTTTGCAGAATAATCAATCAAAAATTCAACTCATTGTGTAAATTTCCTTTGATATTTTCACGTTTTATTCTGTTTACTTATGTTTGTAATTAGTTATGTCGCTCATTTTTTTCATAATGAAAATGACAATTCTCTAGTGCTTTCAGTAAAGAAGAATAATAGATACTTTAATTTATGTTTTTGCTGACAAATTTGGGATAATTTTTTCTGCTTGTTTCAAACAACTGTAGAAGGCGGTGCATAGTAGCTTGTTGAAGGCATTTTTTATGTTCTTTTCCTCTTTCTTTATAATTGTTGTTAAATGTTGTGTTCAAATTTACCAACATATGCAGTTGCGATTAACAATTTTAGGCCAAGAGGTTCGTTTTGGTTGTCTTCGTTAGCCGTTCCATTCTGCTATTGACGCTTTATTATCTTGGTAAAGATTAACAGTTTATGATGGTTGCTCCGACCCACTTTAGACCCCATTTCCGGCGGTCGATATATTTATCGCACAGAGTGGGATCAGAAAGCTCTTCAAGCGTAGAATATCAAATTGAAAAGTTTTTTTTTTGAATTTCACTTCTTATGAGGAGTTATGGAGTAATAAAGTTTTATGAACGTTAGGCTCACTTCCGTTGTTTTGTTCACATTTTTGTATTTTCTGCAATCTGCTTGAAAATTTCAATCTAGTTGGTAAAAAAATTGATAAAATTCTGAGAAATAGTCTCATTCGTTTTAAGTTTAAAGATGAAAGAGAGAGTTGCTGAGTTGTTTTAACCAACTCTTTCAGATAATGAAAGGCTCCATTGAAAGTGTTATGGAACTAACAACTTGGCGGCCTTTCTCCATTTTGTGTCGGTAATATTCTCGAGTTTTGCCAGCACCTGTTGTTCTTCTTGATAAATTTCTTGTCTTATTTCTTATCTTCTGATTGAGTGTAAATATTGTAAATATTCAATGGTCCTTTTAGCTGGCTAGGGAGCTATTAAAGAAACTATTTAACGCTTTCAGTTGATACCTGGTAGTTTTTTAACTCATCATTTGTTTTTGATAAACTCACGTTTTTGATAATTTAGCTAATACTGTAATTTTTTAAATTATTAGTTGTTTCTTTAGGTGAGAAGGAAAAGCAAGATTTGGTTTGTTCCAATTGTGGAATTCTGCATTTCATGAAATATTCGGATTATAATAAGAGGCTGTTTTATATTAGAAAAAGTGTTACCGTTTTTGCTTTTTTTGTTTTTTACAGACATTAACCTTTCAAGTCAGAGCTCAATTGGCGACGAATAAACAGGGGCAAATAATTGAGGGCAAATATACAGGGACGACTAAACAATTGAAGGCAAATAAACATGCAAAAAATTTCAGCGAAAACACTATGGTTTTTCAAATTTAAGACTGTGTTTGCGTAAAAAATTGCATATAGAGATGTTCATAATATTTGTTGATATTTTGTAGTCGCTTGACCAAAGCCCAGTATTTACATGTCCAATAGGCGGTGACAACTTGAACAATATACTGTACTTTAGTTGAAAGCTTTTTGTTGTTGATATTCATGATTTGAAAAAATGAAAACTAAATGAAAAAGACAAAATAGCGTCAGTTTAACTTTTAATTACGCCAAATGACTTGCATTTGACCGGAAAAGATAAGCAAACTGTCTTTTTTGTGAATAAATTACAAATAAACAGAACACAAAAGGGCAATATCAGAAAATACGTTTACACTTTTTCAAAACAATTAAAATTAATGTCATGAAAACTATTAGCTATCAACTAAAATCATTCAACGGCTTTACTTTTATCTTCAACTTAAACCACTGAGATTTTTCTTTATCCAGAATATCATACGTGTACAAGGGGGAAAATAGATATCATTATACATCATTTTAGCGACGAAACGGTGTCGAAGCCTGTAAGATCAAAACCTAATCAGTAAAAAATTGAATTTGTTCAGTTGCGCCTTATTTCAACTGCCTAGTAGTGATATGCAACTTGTCATCATATGCTATCAATATGCTGATGGGTCAAGACAGCAAAAGAAAAACAACAAAGATTGAAAATGATAAAAAAATGAATAGAAAAATTTGAAATATACATCAACGCCAACAATTGTGTCAACGTAGTGTGAACGTCAAAAAACAACTACTTAAATGATAAAACAACCACTTAAACTGCTGTATTATTGAATTTAAAGACCATAAGACCTCTCTCTATGATGAGAATACGGTTATAATTTGTCAAAATAAGATCATAATTGACAAATCTCAAAAAACCATTATTCTACTTTTAAAGAAATTTTGAAAACTCTATATCATATCAACCACTCGTTTTCAACTAAAAAATTTTAAATGGTTTTAGTTTTTATTGCCTAGGAGACAAATTGTACAATTCTCTATTGAGACAATGTCAAAAGACTACTTATTCACACTTAATACAGGAAGAGCTCAAAATTTCTCGAACATTTTTATGCAAACAATGATAAAGCCAAAAAACTATATGTTTTTTGTTGTATATATTACGTATTTTCATTGGCGTCTCTTTTTAGCGTAAATTTGAACTGTAAATAATTGAGGTGTGGGTTGAAATCAACCTGTTCTGTAACTGACTAAACAAATCGAAAAACAAAAGTATTTCACAAAAACAAACAGCGCCCCAGTGAAATCTGAACAATTTTTCAACTATAAAGTTTTACAAATGGACCAGAACCGAGCTTGCTACTGCGGTTTCATATTAGAACAAAGAAATTACAAAATGTTGTCGAATTAGTTTATCAAAAACTTTATCAAAAAATGTCTTGATTTTTGGATACTTATCAGGTTACATCACCAAAAAATCGTTATTTATCCACTGAAAAGCATTATAAAATTTCTCTAATAGCTCATTAGATACCCTATTAGAAAATTGATAAACTTGACTAAGTCTTAAGACTACAAAAGAACACCAAATGCTTGAAAGTTTTAAGAATTCCTCAAAGGATTACAGTTCGTCGGAAACATAAAAACCATGAACTTTACTCATAAAACACAATTTTGTTTCATTAGATCTTGGAAGAAGACTTTCTATTAATTGGATTGAGAGAAATGATAAAAAATATATCAAAAAAGACAGGGCCAGATTATAATGCGAACCCTTTTTTATCGCAAAAAACAGCAATGAGACCGAAACTTGCCTTGCTATCGCTGCTCGGTTGTTAAAAACCGCAACTGTTCTAAAACTTTTCGTAATGATTTTTTGGCAAACGAAAAACTAAATATAACAAAATTAAAATACGCTTTTTTGTATAAATATTGTTTAGGTACTGCAAAAGTATTATTTCCGGAAATTGTTCAGGAAAAGGAGTCACAATTGATAGCCCATATCTGAGTAGAGGCAGATTGTGTCAGCAATTTTTTTGTCTGCACCACCGGTGAAACTTGATAAAGTGGGCCAAATCTGCATGTTTGATGGCATTTTTTGTTTAAAAAAATAATGCTAAATTTTCAAAAATTTTGCTGAAAACTTTGTCATAAAAGTGGTTTCAAACAGTTCGCCTTCTCTCTTCAATCTTTAAACGTAAAACAAATAGGACTATTGTTAACAATTTTATCATTTTTTATCAAAATTTGATCAAAATTTAAGCAAAAATTACCGAAAATGTCAACAAACAACGGACGTTAGGCTATAATACACAAATCATTAAAAATCCGCAACTCCTCGGAATAAAATATTTTTAATTTGAAGCTTTACGCTTGGCAAACTTTCTAATGATACCACTCATAATCCTGTTCATTGAATATATCGATTTGCGAAAATTGACTGAACAAAAGAACGCAGTTGAGTATATAGTTCCTCCCCTACTAAAGTTGGTCGGAACAGTAATTAGTCTGCTTCGCTTTGCAATAAACAGATACGCACGGATTCAAAACCGTATGTCACAAAAAGCAGTGTAATTTCTGACACTAATTCGTCAAAGATTATTTTAATGAACTACAAAAAAAATTTCAGCAAGCAGACAGATTTGATTTTTTGGCACCTTCAGCGTTTTTGACATTAAAAAATGAGCGGAATAGCACAGTAGGTAACACTAGTCGTTACTTTCAACTTCTACCATAACATATTTCACGCTTGTGATTTCACATTTTCATTTTCATTTCCTCTTTTGCATTGTCGTTAGTTTAATTGTTTGTTCCGCACCGCAAATTCCAAATGTTTTCACGTTTTTAACACTAACCACCGTTTTTATTCGTTCCCTTTTCCATATAATAATTTTCACAACTCAGTATGACAATTACATGTGGCTCCATTTCCATCAATATCCGTCATGGAAAAGTTTGCTCAAATTCACAACGGGAAAATTGTTTCGCAGCTTTAGCTATTAAAATATTAATTATAATGTTTATGTTGCAAAATAATTGTTTTTGTATGAGAGGAAAATAGTGGCTTACTGCAATGACGTACCATTTAATTTGCAGCTATTATTTTTCATGAATAATCATCGAATGACAGCAGTAAAATTGGGGCAGTTATTATTTTGCAACTAAATGTTTGCAGTTATAAATTTTCAACTAAATATTGACCAACATATACTTTTGAAATGTTAGTGCATATAAATTGGATAAAGCAATATTTACCCGTTAAATTTTTTAATAGGTTACTTACTTAGAGTAGTTACATGATTGTTGATATCTATCTACCCTCGTCTTCAAAGTTCCTTCGATATTTATAAATATAAAGTGTTGTTTACTTTAGTTTTCCTAAATTTCCTGAAAACAACCGACTTTCATCAGTTTGCTATATTGATTTAAACTACCCTGTTTTGTGCTTTCAGCTATAATTTACTCGCTCGTGAAGGATAAATTCTAACTTCAAACGAATGTAAACTTGATTTTTGATGTTATTATAAACCCTGTCATAGCCTTGGAGTTATAAATTTTCTTTCGCGCTTATAAATGTTTCCTCAATACGCCTGGGCAGTCTTAAATCGGAAAGCTGTTCTTTCTAATATATCATTTCTGGCCCCGGGCAAAACTTTTGCCCAAATGCAATTAGGGTTATGGTCTTTTGTAAAAGCCAAAATTTACTTTGATTGCTAGTTCCAGCCTTTCGCACCTGGTTACACCTGGGGGCTTTCGACTTTTGAACAATTTATGTGGAACATTTTCCCTAAATTACTCTGTTGAATTCGTTACGGAGTGGTGACAGTAACCAGCGTTTTCTACCCGAAGAACCCCATTGTCACCCGGAGCTGTAATATTACCCTATATTACTAACTGTACATGCTTGTAACCATATCCAGTTATATCCAGCTATTTTCCAGAGGCTTGTTTATTGTTTGTGAACTCCGACAGCGTGAGAGGGTAAACTTGTTGACAAATTTGTTTTCCTGGCTTGCGAAATTACCCCTTTGAGAGGAGGCGAATAAATTATACAGATTAGAGGCCGTAAACGCGTGGAGGAACTTGAGATATGTCGGAGGGGGGCGGGAGTAGTCAAATATCGACTTCTGAACATCAGGAGTCGAGATACCAGCCTCAGAATGCGAATCAATCATCAATTAATCACCATAATTATCATGCGGAGAGAAACGGGTCAGTTGTTGGAATGAAAGACCAGCAAGATAGAGAGAGAAAAGAGAGCGGGTTGCAGAGACGGCTTTCCAAAATTCCCCGACCTTTTGGTAAGTCTGGCCTCAATTTCGAAACAATATTTATTGGTACACAAGTGTGTATGTTGTTTTCATTTCTGCCTCCGTTTATTTCCCTTATTTAACGGAGACTTAAAATGTACATTTATATCAAGCCAAGTAAATTGTAAGCTAAATTTCGACAGGTGTCAATCTTTTTGATCTCGTTTTACATCAAACTGTTATTTCAAAGCACCGTGAGGTACCAATGTCGTCACTACTTTGATATAAGCTTGGGGGATATTCCAGTGAAACATGTCGTTTTGAAATAAAAAAGTGTTTCAGGCCTTCACAAAATGGGGGTTGGGAACTCTATACCAGCTGGATTTTTTCGGCTGTTTTAGCTGAACAATAATAAATTTTGAGATAAGCATAAGTGCTCCATGAAAAATACACAAAAATCGATTCGATTGTCGTACACATATTTTAAAACTTTTAATATCATTGGGAAAAATTGGGGTGTAAATGTTCCGGAAGTTTTTCACCTTTGTCACTTTTTCATTTTCAAAATCTGCTTATCTAGGTAAATAAATACTCATAGATTGTGAAAAATAGACGCAAGAGACCTAATAAACAAAAACATTTTTCTGCTTTACTTTCACTTATCTGCTGTTTTAAATTAATTTTTCTGCTCTGTTTTTATGCTGAATAAAGAGGCGTATACGGTGTTTGTTCTTCTTTTGGTAATGATCATCCGTTTGTTTTACCAAAATTAATATTTCAAACTACAATTAACGTAAGTTTTTTTTTCTACAAAAACTAATCAAAAATTGTTTTTTGTTCAAAATTGAACTGGTTTTTAACGGACTTTAAATATTAACTTAACCATTAACTAAAACAAGGAGGCTCGGTAATGTGCGTTCGTACATTAAGTTCCGACCCCGCTCATCTACATTTTCACTTAATTGTCTACCAAATGAGGAAGAGATAGAAAAAATTAACTTATCAACATATCGTTCAGCAAACTACTAAAAGAAAAAAACATTCTACTCTAGAGGGCCTATGAGACCTGTGACTACCATAATATGACTACCAGAAAAAAGGGAAACAAAAATCAAATAGTTACAAATATTAATTACTTATAACCAAATCAAAATGGCATCAGATAAAATTTATTTTAAAATTTATTAGAAGATTGACTGGTACTTTTTGGAGCAAAATATGGGACTTTTCCTCGTTGCCACTTGGCGACAAGTCGAATAGAAATGAGCAAAAGCGGCAAAAGTTTATTAAAACAATGCTTTTTTTCAAAAAAGAATTGAATTCGAACTGATTAGAAAATTACACCTCAAATGAATTAATTGAGAGTCTTTTATACCTCAATAGAGAGCGACTGAGGCCTTTCATTATCCAGGATATGTCATACGACTACAAAAAACAACAAATACCGGCAAAAACAAAAATTTGCACGAAAAATTATGCACGAAAACGATGTCCCCCAATCAATTAAATATTAAGCTGATCATTAAAATCAATAAAAATCTTCTTTTGCATTTTTTGCAGTTGACAACACTGGTAAGGCAAATGACGGACACTATTGTGACACTCTGAAAAGAAACCAAAAACCTACAAAAAGGGGCAAATTTGCAAAAGTCGCAAAAATTCGTTTTATGAAAACTGGTTGTTCCAAGAAGAAAGACCATTTGAGGAAAATAAAGCCGTTATGAAGAGCAAATTGTTTTTTAAAAGATAACTGATGTGAATTGCATATACTTGTACATAGAGATGCTTAGCTACAATTTAACAGAAATAAAATTGGCAGATCTCAAAAATCTATCTCTTTTTTTTAATTAAAAACATATATTTTCAAAATTCATAGCCAACAAAAGCTTTCGACTAATAGAGTAGACAGTTTGTCTTGCAACTACTAGAAAACTAATTGCGACAGTTATTAATGAGACTAGATCATAAGACTATAAAATAACATTAAATACATGCTGAACTGATAAGTTTCACAAACAACTTTAGGAAACCGCAGTTTTGAAGCCATTAAATTTATAGGATATTAATTGCGAGAATATAACATTTTCATTTGCTTCTATTCTGATCGTTATAATATCTTTTTGTAAAACGAGTATCAAAACATGACAACAAAGTACTGCAAAATCTGAAAAGTATCTAAACTTCGCAAAATTCTTCAGAAACAAATTGTCTAAGCCCTGAAGACATCATTTAAAAAATTTAAACAACATAAAAATTATTGTTTGATTCTACAAAACATTAATAATAGCTCTAACTAAGGAGGCTAATTTGCAAAAGTGATACAACATTGTAAAATACGAAAAAAACGCAAACCTGAACAAGAAGGGATAAGTTGAAGAATACTATTACTCTTTTTTTAGAAATTCAATTCGAAAGTCAAAACAGCCATTAGTTATTTACCGACATTAATTGTTTAAGTTATAATGTTTATCTATAGTTGGTCATTGAGACCTTTAATTACACAATAATTGGCATATGACAGCAAAAATTAACAACAAATGAAGGGTAAAAATGAAAAAATCTACCATTTTCTGAAAGAGAACGTATTCGCAGCCCTTCAAACCGTATGTTATGAAAACAAAATTCATTTTGTTTTCATAACATTCAAAACGTATGTTATGAAAGCAAAAATAAATTTGAAATGTTGTAGAGCTTTCTTCAGTTAGATTGTTAAATAATGTGACAATTCAAAAAAGAAACAAAAACAACAGCAAAAATGGGCAATTGTGCACAAAAATCAGAAAATTTTGTATGAAAACTCGTCGTACCAAAAGCAAGAAAACCTTCTGTTAAAACAATTGGGCACAAAACCAGTTTTTATTCTATATGGAGGAAAGGTTGACCTGTACTTACTGAGAATAAGCGAAATGTTGACTAAAACAATATAAAAAATTGACAAGTTCAAAAAATGGCAGAAATTTCCTTAATACAAATACATTCAATAACATAGGAGAGATTAGGTAACAACCGAATGAATAGAAAAGGTTCACTTGCACCTCTTGAGGAAGAAATTTCAATCTTTGAGTGGTTAATTTTAAAAATCAGACTGTCAAAAGAATAAAAATTGAAGGCAAAAGACAAGATTTTAGTTAAATTTTAGTAAAAAACTCTTCTTCAAAGCCATAAAAACCTTTTGGTTCTGTAAAAACAAACTGTATCCACATTTGGCTTCAATTTTACGTAATTTGGAGCGGTCATTTACGGGGCCCTGAATAAAAAATATTGTCAAAAATTAACATTAAAAAAACAAAAGCAAAATATTTTGAAAAAGGCAGCACCAAAATAAAACCAAAAAGTCACTGATTCTAAGAGTCCATGTTATTATCGAACCTCGCGCTGATTTTTTCGGGCGCGCAGCCAACCGACCAAGTGTTCCAAGTGTTTGCGAATTAGACCAATTTTTGAGTGGAACTCTTCAATATTAAAAAAAACAACAATGCATTTTGTATAAATCTCGAGTTAAATCCGCAAAAACGATAAAGTTCTAATTCCAGAAGGATTTCATACGGCGCCTAATTGCAACTAGCCCATTTTTTGACAAAGTGGACCAAAAAAGCACTTTTTGTGCCATTTTTGATGAAAAAAGTTTGAATTTTGAAAATTTTATCAAACGTTTTAGCCAAAAAAATCTTCAATCAAACAATTCAGCAACGCTTTTCTATCTCTAATGGTAACAACAACTTTCTGCCGTTAAAAAATTCAACTTATTTTGAATTATTATAGCGAAATTGTGCCAGATTATAGCAAAAATTACTGAAAATGTGAACAAAAACCGTCGAATGTTCACAAAATTTTAAACCTCGATAAATCCCTCTAAAACACGAAAATCAGAAAAATCTTTTTGATTCCGTGTTCTACGCTGGACGGACTTTTTAATGATACCACTCACAATTCTGTACGATGAATATATCGGTCGGCCAAAACTGACTGAACAAAAAAAATCCAATTGAGTATATTATTCCTCACTCCCCACTGAAGTGGGGGACGGAACAATCAGTTTTCCCAATCCTAGTTATTTTACAGACCACTTGTCGTTATTTTAATCAAATATGTACGTGCCTGTCTTTTAATCCTCCAGCAGCTAGTTATTTTTTAATCGAAATGTGTCTCAGATTTGGAATCCTTCAGCTGAAATAATTCCTGTCTACAACGGAATTTTGCTCTAGTTAGATTCGAGAAAGAGAAAAAAACAATTTTTTCAACCCTTTCCTCATACAAATTTTGTTTGCTCTTTGGGCAATGTGTTTGGAAACAAATGTCGAATTTCCTCCTTTCGTAAATTATTTTTGCATAGATGAAGTGAAAAGGATAAATTGTCTTGACGGTTTTTTTTTCCAATTTTCATGGCGTAAGATAGCGTGAATTTTTTTTCTTAGTCTTCCTTAATTCTATCTTAGGTGGTTTAAATATATATTCTAATCACTTGTTCGATCTGTCTTAAAAGAGCGTTGTTTAATGCGACTCGTTTGAAACGTACATTTTACAGAAGTCCATTATTGATTGAGCTGGAGCTGTTTTATTGATTTAATTTAATAGGCGAAATAGTTAGTTCCAGTAGTTTTGATGAAACATAGATTTTTTAATTTAGAAAAATTTTACGCAGATTTTGTAGTCTTTGTTCGGGAAAATGAAAATTTCTATAAAACCATAACACAAATTTAGCAATAATTCGAGGTATTCTGCTTCAGAGACTCTTTGATTTGTTTCCGACATATTCAGTTTCTGGTATAGAATAAGTGAAAGAAAAGTTTAGTGAAGGAAAGGTAATGTGGTTGAAAATTTTTGTATGACACTAATGTTACGGAAAAAAATTACCCTGTGGAAAGTGTTAAGTTTCTGGTAACATTGTTGTCTACATGTGGAAGTTGGCAAATGTGGAAGTTTGGCCTGTAGAAGCACGTGACTAGTTCTGTATATAGTATCAAATTTGGCTGGGCTATTACAGATCACACAATACGGGATCTCTTTATGTATGCCAGTCAAACTTGACAAAAGATATAACAAATCGAAGGCAAAGATATATGCCTAAGATCTGTCTGTGCTATAAGTCTCAATTTAAAATAGTTGGGGGGCTGAAAAGTTCAATTAATTAAATAGATAGTTTAAATGAACAAGCTTACTAATTACCAGTTGTGTAGTGGTGAAATGGAGGTGAGCTGCTGGGCGATCGTTCACTTGGGTGTTTCTTCAGTTATGTTATTTGTCGAAAAAGAAAGTTATAAAATCAAATCAGGAATTATTTGTCTAAGTTATTAAACAATTTTGTTCGACTATTTTATTGTTAAAGTGAAGTTAAATTTTGAGAAAAATGAAAGCAGTTGTCTGCTGCTTGCTTCTGGGAGTGATTTCTGTCTCTCTAATTTTATTCCGTCCCACTTCGCTGAGAGAAACAATTAATTCCTCTCAGCTCCGTTTGGGCCGATAGGGAGCGAATCACAAACTCACGTTCATAGTGAGGTGCTTCTTAATTTTCCTATTGGCCGAGAAGGCAAGAGAATTAACTCTTTTTTATCTCACGGAAAAATTATTGAAACTCCAAAAAATAATAAAAATCTAAAAAGCTGAGAGCATCAATTATTGATTTCGTAGGCGCCTGTTTTCTGCTTTTCCCCTCTTCTAAAACCGCAACAATTATGGTTTTCTTGGGGGCTTTTTATGAGACTCTATTGTCTTTTCCCCTGAAGCAATCTGCTTCATCTTTATTGAACTTGGGGGGAAAGATCTGCATTGCAACTGTCAAAAGCAGAAGTAATTTAAATCAAAAAAAACTGTGGTTTTACAGGCCGCCTACGTTCAACAACGTACATTTTCTATCCTGGATATAAGCGAGGAGATCCAGGCCTAAAGTTGTGTTAATTAAATAAGTCGAACTGAGTTGTTTAAATACTTGTGTACTGGTAGTCTTAACAAGCGTTAGTTCGTTTAGCGCGCGGCGAGAGAATGGTTAATTAGCGCCTAAATACGTTCGCTCTAATGCGGGATTAATTATCCGTTCATTTGTAACGGCTCTCGTAATACTACAGCTCACCCCGATTTTTAAGATAGAAAAGAAAATGATTAAAAAAAAAAGAAATATATTGCATCGTATATAATTTTATTGCGCTTGAGACATATAAATGAGTTACTACGAGTTCAGACAGTTATGAAATTAATCGCAAAGGGCGACAACGGTATGCTATAAAATTAATCGCAAAGGGCGATAATGTTTTGCTGTATTATTCAAAAAATTCTGGGGGCAAAATGATCGGGCTCGTTACAGGACTGTCATCGTCTTCGATTAGAAGGACCTCTTGTACATCTTCCTCAGTTGGTTCGGAATAGTCCCTTGATTGTCGCTTCTTGTGTTTTTTTACCTTTCTTTTGAGCTCGGAAATTTTGGCTTTTTGTTCTTCGTTTTCCTTCATTAATTGTGTTATTTTCTTTCCTAGCTCCAGATTCTTTTCTCCAAGCTTTTTGTTGGCATTTGTTATTTCTAGGTGTTTGAAGGAGAACGTTTTTAACATAGTTTGCGCGTTGGATTCGCTGGTTTTTTGGAGTTGATGGGCAACGACATATTGGCGCCGCCAATAGTCGTTAGGTAGTTGCTTTTCCTCAGGTGGTTTCTGCGATTCCATTTTCAGTTGTTCAAATTTCAGTTGCAATTCTTGCAACTCTGTTTCCTTTTGAAACAGTTCCTGCCTGAATGTGGTGTTTTCCTCTATTAAACTACTAGTATTGATGTCTGATAGTTCTGGCATCTCAACAGGAAAAGCGGAAATTGCGTCGTAAGGGACTTCAATATATGCGTCGAGCATATTATTCCTAAGGGTATAAGTGCCCTTCATAGGGTCGCGATTTTTAATTCTCCACTTGTTGTTTTCTGTGGGGAGCGAGAAGGTTTTCAGAACTGGAAGCTTTTCGCTGTTGACTAGTATCTGTTGATGTCCATTTGACTGGATGATGTTTATTTTACTAGCAACCTCAAATTTGTTGTAGTTTGGTTTCAGGAAGTAGAGGAGGGTATTAACGTACCTCGGGTTTTCTTTATTCATGTTTTCCTCTCGTGTTTTCTGTAATTTCAAACATTCTGAGGGTATTTTCCTGATAGCGTCGGGAACGAGATCTTCAATGTTGTTCATCTTAATGATTTTGTTTTTGTGATTGCTAATTTGTTGGATTGGGAGTTGTCGCTTTCTGCTAACTTGCCAGTTGTTTTGGGGATCATATTGGTCCTGTTGTTCTCGCATTGGTCGAAATGGCGGAGTTGATGACGGTTTCTGCTGATGTTGTAGTGTTGGTTGGTGGCTTGATGAAGATGGTGAAGCAGCGGGGACGATTACACTTGAGAGGTTGTGCTTGTTGCTCATTTTGTGGTTGAGGTCTAAAATATTTTGATATTATTAGCCTGTGTCATTAGTATCACACATTATGGCTTCTTTTCATGTTTGCAAATGTATTGCTAATATAGAAAAGTATTCTATTGTAAAAATGTTTTTGTAAGGTTTTGTTGCTAATTGCTTTACTTAAAAATTATAATGCTAAATGCATTTGTTAATAAAGTTTGGTAAAAAATCGTTTGTTTTGCTAAATGCAAAGTTAACTTTAATAAAGGGAGGGGGGTCATAAATTAAAAAATTTTTATACTTATGCCAGGCGGGCAGCCCTGGCACAAGTACGTCTTTCTCCGCTGCCCGGAGGTGTGAGTCTTGGGGCGTGCGTCACACTAACACGGCTGCAACGACCCGTGCAGCTGGGGAGACAACTTTGCTGAGCTGAAAGAAAAATTTTTCGGGTCATTTTTGAAATTTTCAGTTATCGTGTTAGTGTTCTGAATTATTTAGGTTCAAAAGCCAGGGGGGCAGGCTGGAGAAAGCTGAGGTAACCCCTTCCCGAGGAAAAGTTAAAAGGAAAAAAAAAGATCGTTGGGACTTGAGTTGTTTTGGTTTATTAGACAACATCGTCTAAACAATTTTTGCAAATGGGACATTTTGTCTGCTTATTTATGCATACGCGACAGAATCGGTGTTCGTCATGTTGGGAAAAATGTGGGTGTTTTGTTACTCCTAATTCTGTTTTCCTTTTTTTGCATAAATTGCATCGGAAATAGGATGTGATCAGGACGGGAAGACATGGTCGAAGACAGATGGGACATTTAGGGTTTGTGTATCTTTTAAAAAGTGCTTTTCTGCAAGGAATACATACATAGTGGGGGTTTTCTTTGGGGAATTGCTTGTGTAGTTTTTCTACAATAACGGTTTTTCGTGAACATATAGGGCAGATAATGTCCTTATGGGGATAGAACCAACGGAAACCGTCGAATAGGGATTGTGAAAGACCCATCGAGTGACTGTTCTCTTATTTTCCTTAGACAAAAACAGGAAAATTTCTGAGAAACTGCAGTAGGATGAGGTTAATGAGGAACGATATGGCAAGCAAGGTAATTAGGATTAAGATAAATATTTTTGTGGATAGCTCTAGATTGGTCATTTTCCGTATCTGGAGAAGATGGAAAGGAGGTAGTGATTAATAAAAAGGGATATTGCCAATGCGCATAAGAGGACAAAAAGAAGAATAAACAATGTTATGGGATGCATTTTGTCAATTCAATGAGTAGTGTAGAACTAGGGTGAAGGAGGTGATTTGCTCCTGGTAAAAACTGAATTGAATTAGGGATATCGAGTGGATCAAAAATGAAAGCAGGAAAAGAATTAAAATTTTGGGAGTTCTTGGACGCATTATGTAATTATTTTTTCGCAACGAGGGCATAATTTATAGTCTTCTACGCAAAATTTACAAAAGTTGACGGGCTTGTGATCACTGTGGTGAAACGTTTTTGCAACAGAATATTGAAACCTTGTTTGTTTGCAAATATCACATTGAAACCAGTTAAAGATTGAAAAGATAACATTAAATTTAGAGCATTTTGGACAAAAATCATAGCCCATATCTTTTATAATATATTGGTAACAGAGCAGACACATTACGTGGGGTAGTTCGTTAGGGGGGTTTTCGTGTAATTTCTTGAAAACAACTGTTTCGCGTCTGCAGCATAAACAAATTAATGAGACCGGTTTGGATTCTATAGTATTGGTTTCTTTGTCAATTGTATTCATTTTTGGAAGATTGTTATTGGAGGGGATTATGGGACTGGTATGGTTGGAGGATTTGGTTGTTGGTTATTTTGGGATTTTATTGTTTGGTCTATTACTAATATAACTATTAACATCAAAAAATTGAAAGGAATACTTACAACAACGAGGAAAACGGTTAAAACGAAGGAGAAGGCTGCTGCAATAATCATGAGGGCCATTAATAAAAAATCAAGTACTTTGGGGATAAACATTTTGGATAATTTGTGAAGGTAGTTTTGAGTCAAGGATTTTACCACGGGTTGTTTGGGTCAATTGTTTGTTTGCATAAGGGGCATTTAGTAGTTGTAAAGGTCATACACTGCAAACAAATTGATTGTTTTGGGTGAAAATCCCTGAAGTGACTGTGGCAGGTGGATAACTTTTTGACTTCTTGACAAGAATCACACTGGAAATAATGGCAATGACTGATTGTATAAATGGGAGTTACGCAAATGGGGCATTTAGGTTGGTTCCAATATTTAAATAATTCGTTTCTACAAGGAATGCAAGCAAAATGGGGGGGCTGACCATTTGGGTTTTTGTGTAATTTTTTGAATTGACGGCAAGGGAGATAACAAACAGGACATTCGATTTTTGGGGTTGAGTCAATTTGTGGTTGTTGAGACCATATTTTCAGAATGTTTCCCATTATAAGGACAAATCAGAAAGATTCGGGTATACGAGTTCTAATCCATGGTGTTCAAGTTCGTTGGGGATAGTTACATTTAAATCTGCAATAGCAAAAAAGAAATTCCAGTGTTTCTCGTTTGGATAAATGTAATAATGATTAATGGTACCGGTGCTTAAAAACATATAAGTTATCTTGATACATGCTTTATACTGCGTGAAACAAACATTGAACCATCTTTTTACTTTAACAATTTTAATTTTTTCCTTACCAATAAACAAAATCATTTTAGTTTTAACAATTTGGAAAGAAATGAGGGGAAAAAGAACAAATTGATCAGAAAAAAAAGGATAGAAAAAAATGAAGAAGAGGAAAGGAGAGGATAAAAAAAAAATTTTTTGTGGAGAGCAAGTTATGTAAAACAAATTACTTTACTGAAGAGCGCCCAAGTTGACTGGGAAGTGCTCTTCGATATCGATGAGTGCGAGAAAGAATTCCCAGTGCATCATTCCCATGGTGACTCGAGTAGAACCCTCACATCCACGTTCGTAGTCAGTATAATGTATGATTATACAGGGCTTTATTTCTGCAGTGGGAGTTTCAATGAATGATCTCTCGAGGGATTCTACTTTGACTAGTCGTTCACCAAAGTGGAACAGCATTATAGGAGATCTAAATTAAAAGGGATTTTGGAACCATTTAAAGCTTGGGATATATTTATGAAGAATGTCCAATAGGGGGAAGATGGTGTTAAGATAATGGTTCCATCAGTCCAAGTGTTTAAATATTCAAAATGGAGTATTAGTTGTGGGATTACTCGGTTGCTTTTTGTCGTGACGAATGATTTTTCAAAAAATTGAATTTGTATGAGGCAGTTTTGGTATGAGAATATCATTGCTGCTTTTAATTGTTGATAGTTTCCAAATCTTTAAAGATTGAATCGTTTTGGCAAGAATCAGTTTTTGGGGAATCAAAATAAATATTGTGAGGTACACAGTTTGGATTTTCGAGAATAAAGAGGAAGAATTTCCAATGGACTGAGAGAGGGTTAATACTTATCAAACAAATTTTTTCACTTTGAATCTCTTTGAGTGTTACTAACATAGTAGGTACAGGAGTTGGGTATGCATCAAAAGATCGTTGAATTTTTTGTAACTCTACAAATTTATTGTTAATCGCAAGGATCATAGTTTAGAATGATACTTAAGCAATGTAGATTGGATGTTGTACTTGAAATACCGAGTTCTCTTTGAATGCTAGAAAAATGGTGAATTCGGCGAACTGAGGATGAGTAATGAAAATAGTTAAGAGTCTGTAAATATTTGTCATGGGTTTTTTTACGAAAGTCATTATACTTATAGCGGAAACGTAGTATACGGCTAATAGCTCAAAATTTTGGTTTCCGATTCTGATTTGTAAGTTTCTATTAGTTAAATGAATCATGTTGCTGATCTAGCTCATTTGGCAAACTATTAGGGTCGAATTGTGCTAAATACACGAAATAGTTCCAATACAACGAATGAGGGGTTAAAATCACAGTATCGTTTTCCCAAGTGTCCCAAAACTCAAAATTTATAACAATTTGAGGGAAAATGTCTCCGTGATTTTCGTCAAAAGTTTTCTTTATTTGATAAATTGTAACGAGTCTATCTTGAAACCAAAAGTACATTAATGGAAGCGTTTTAGTTGTTAATTAACTTATTGTTCTTCATTTCAAAACTATGTATAAAAGTATGTAAATGTAAAAAAAGGATAAAAAAGGGTGTGTCAATTATTTCTGAAAAGAGGATTATTGACAACGATTGATATTTATAGATAATATATCAATCGGATTCAATGTAGCAAAATCGGAGTAGGGGAAGAGTGCAGGCAATAGCTAGATAGACATAGTTGCGATTACATAGATGAAGATGGATTATAAGAAATAAAAAGCAAGAAAGGAATCCACACATGTCTCTTACAGGAAAAGTCAAAGTCTAATAATATTTTTCTTCAGACGCTTTGAAACGATTTTGTATTCGACTCCAATGTTTACAAAAGTAATTGTGTCATCAATCAGGGCTCTTAACAATGAGAAGTATTGAAAATTTGAATGCGGTACGTCCAAGTCTATGATGTCACTGAAGTAGAAAGATGCAACTCTAATAGTTACAGTGGTTTTTAAATCGGAAATACTTGATGATAATATTTGTCCGGTGTATTGTCCAAATCGAATGAATAAAGCGTTAGGCTGTTTTATGAATTTGGGTTGCATAGCATAGCATCCTTGAGGTGTATCTAAACAAGATATTAATTAACTTATAGAGTCTAATACAAATAATTTTTTTTATTTTTGAGACAAATTATTTTTTTATGAAAAAGATGATTTTTTTATTAACAGCTTTAAGGAGGTGCCACCACGCTTAGAATGGTTGCATCATTTTGTGGTTGTGGTTGATGTGACGCCAGATTTGGGTATTCTCCTTTATTATTTTCTGTATGACAATGCTCATCAATTTTATTTTCTCGAGGTTGATCCTCAACGCATTTGTAAGTTTTTTCTATTGTGCTGTAAGGTTGATAATTACTAAGCGGTAAAAAATGATTGTTGTTCTGCGGGGCCGACGGTTTGGTTTCGTTAGAGAATACCGGTGTAAAGAACGATAAGATACAAAGATTATATGTTGCTCCTAATAGAATTTTCCAAAAACCCATTGTTTTGTTGGATATTTTGTGGATTTCGAACGCTCTTATGATTGTTACGATTACATCAGTTAAAAATTTTATGCACAAGAAACAAGCAAAATAAACTCCAATTTTTTCCAAATAGAAAGTGATAATTCCAAAAGTGCCTTTAAACTGCTCGGTAAAAAATGTAGGTGAGAGTAGAGAGTCTAGATAAATTTGTCTATTTACGCCCATCGCGGACGCATAAATATCTTTTTGAGAGTAGTCTATGCTTCTTCCTTCTAGAACTTCTCTTGAAATTTTTGTCAAAACTGATTTTGATGCTTCCGAATGCAAGATATTGTCCCAAAAAGATTTTAGTTGATTTGGTGTGTAAATTCCGGCACGTTGTGATTCGTAACCGGTAAATTTTGGAACAGAACTAACAACTCTTGAAGAGAATATTTTTGGCGGTTGTAAAGGAACAGGTGATGGCATCAAATGGTACCGTGAATTATCATTATCAATATCTAATTGGTAGGCATTTTTGTAGCCTCCAATACAATTTACTTCGTTAGCAAATGGATAGGTTTGTCGAGAAATTGGATCGACGAACATTGTCCTATCATCATAGTGAATAGGAATCCTATCAAAACACTGATCAAGAACCTTAAGTGGTGAGTTTCGTTTTGGACAGTGGTACAGCCAACCTATGCTACCATCTGTGTCTAAGAACATCGAGCGGTTGCCGGTTAACATGTATCCAGCTAAACGATTATTTTGGATAGCCTGCATTAGTATCATTTGTTTTTGAGTTCGATCAAGTTCGCATTGCTCTATGACCAAACCTTTCCATGCTTGTTTTATTTGCATGTAATTATGATATATGACAAAATCCATTTTTACCGCAAGGTTAAGATCATAGTCTAACTTGTCTTTGTCTAAGTGTTCCCATGCAACAAAACCATTGTCGGATGTTCGGATCTGATCATCTGAAGGCTTCCTATTAAACCCATTTACACTTCGGCTGTTGTCAGAATCAATACGAAGTTTATGAAAAAATTGTTGAGTTTTTGATTTATAAGGTTTGCCAGTTTTCATATTAAATCCGCCTGTATAAGAAACATATAAAGAATCTAAATTTGTTCTGTAAATAAACTCAGGTTTTCCACACAGCTTTTCTTTTTCATCAACTACTCTAATTTTTATATCCATTTCAGCAGGAGAATACGTTCCTGGTCCTTCATAGGGCGTCTCCGATTTTTCATCACTCACTATGAAATACTGTACGTTACCAAGTTCGTTTTCATGTTTTAGCATTTTTGCGTTTTGTGAAAATCTTTTAGTAACTATACAATTTTCCGGTGCCTCCCAATTGTATGCAAAGGGGTCGAGTGATGTCGAATGACAACCTCCTTCTGAGAGGGCACAAGGAAGTTTTAGTCCTTGACTGTTATAGACAGTTCTGTCATTAAGATCAATATCGAGTACAGTTTCTTGCATCAGGGTTTCAAAAGAGAAGTGTTTAATTTGACCACGATTATCACAAGATGTTGATGATTCACCTTCAAGATCAACTCCCTGGTTTTTATAGGAGACAGTTTTTATTCCATGTTTTATATCAATTTCCATTTCATCATCATCAAATTCTGTAACAGCAATTTTTCCAGTTTTGTTAGCATTTAAACATTGTTCAGGCGAAACAATAATATCATATGTTATTATTGGAGCGTTGTGTACAATTGAAGAATGGGAAAACATACCACAATTATAACGAATGAGCATTGCAGTGACTTTGCACATAAGAGCTTTGACGAAGGTCCGATAAGACCGTTGGTAAAGTGTTACATGTGTATCAACCATCTGAATGTTTTCGGGTGTGATTTTGCAAGGAGAAACTTGTGTTAGAGCATACATTTTGTTTTCTTTCATTTTAGAACAGTCATAATGAATGACCCTTAGTTTGTTAGATACATCATTAATATCGTCAAGGAGGGGTTCAGTAGAGTTAATAACTATAAAAGGAGTACAAAAGTAGAAAAGATTTATAAGTAAATAAGAAAAATAGAGTTTTTCAAAACAAAGATATCTTTTCATCCTGTTTTTTTTAGCGCTTCAAGCCGGGAGTTAAGGCTAAGAGTTGTAGTAATAGGCACGTCCAGAAAATGTTGCCTGGGTTTTGGTACCTAAAACAAAGTTAAGTAAATCCGGCTTGATAACGTGATGGCGGCTTGGCCGAGCGACTAGAAGTTCGCCTATTATTATTATTTTCTAAAGTTTGTAAATTAGAAGGTCCTTGTTCCGATGTATTAGGGCGGAGAGGACTTAAATTAGGGTCTAGAGGTATTCTAGAATTGTGCTGTGGGCAAGGAGTTGAACTTCTTGTTCGACTACCGCTAGGCAGGTGTGTTTGGACTGGTGGTGGGTTGTCACGACCACCTGAACTTGCTTCGTTGAATCCAGAATCGAAATTGGTAGGAGTTCGGTCAGGGTCGAAGTTCTGCACAGGGGAATCTCTTCGTATGAAATTCTCCACGGGGAAATATTCGGTGTTAGTGGGGCTTTGGAAGGAGAATTTAGTCAAGGGACTGTTGAGTTTATTCAACTGACTTGTCATTAGATTATTATAAAATGTGTCACAATTATTTTTATCTATACCATATTCTAGGGTTAACTCTGGTATAGTTTCAGTAGCTGGGTAGTACTCGACTAGGTGATTTCTATGAGCGACCTTCCTGGTGGCCGGGTTGCTATCTAAAGTTAATTCATAGTTAACATTGGTTAGTTTTTTTTCTACAGTGTAAGGACCTGATCTCAGTTCATGTAGTTTTTTTGACTTTCCTAACTCAATTTGATGGTTTTCCATTAGAACTTTTTGTCCAACCTCAAGTGGTTTGCCTAATTTGTGTTTGTTTCTATGTTTATGTGCGCGGTTATTGTTTTCTAAGCTCTTTTTATAAGCGTTATTGTATATTTGTTTGAATTGGTTTTCTCGCATCAGCAACGAATTGTTTATAGTTGGTTTTAGAAGTTTGTCAATTTCGGTGTTTTTTGAAGTTTGCAAGGTATGCCTGTGAAGAGGCAGGTCTTTGCAAAACTCGGAAGAGCATGTGAGTTGTGAATTTCGTAGGAGTCCTAACTTAAGTGACAGAGGTATCTGTGGTTTTTGTCCAAACACAATTTCATAAGGTGAGATTCCAGTACTAGCATTTGGAACCGTGTTATGAGAAAAAGCAAATTTTGGTGCCAGTTCATCCCATTTACCTCGAGCTTGTTCTAGAAAAATTCGGAAATGTGCTCCTAAATGTTTGTTTTGGATCTCGACTTTACCATTAGTCCAAGGCGCATAAGCAGTTCGAGGTGCGGGTGTTATACCTAATTCATGAATGTAACTCGCAAAATCTTGGTTCATGAATGCCGAACCCTTATCATAAACAAGTTTTTGTGGTATTCCAAAAGACAAGATGAACTTTTCTAAAGCTTTTATGGTGTCTACTGCGTCTGTGGAACGTACAGGGTATACTTGAATGAAACGCGAAAATGAATCAATAATAACTAAACAATGATGTCTACCGTTCGACGGAGGATTTAAAGGTCCTTTGTGATCAATGTGGACCGTATGAAAGGGGAATGGGACTGTATCAGTCCACTTTTCGAGAGGTGCTTCGTGGAGGTCTCTCCGTTTTTGCTTATTTTTCTGGCATTCAAGGCAATCAGCAATTAGGTTTTCAATCCATTTATACATTCCGGGCCAATAAAAAAATCGTTTTACATTAGCAAGTGTTTTATCTAAGCCTACATGACCTGACAGTTCACAATGAGCTAGCTGAAAAACTTTAAAGAACAATGACAGTGGTACACAAATTTTTAAGTATTCAATATCTGGTTCGTCAGTTTGTTGTTGAATACATAAGATGTTACCTACAAAACTCAGTTTTTCAAAGTTATTAATGTATGACATTATGGCTTTAGATTGTCGGAATTCAATTTTCTTTTCATCTTTGTTATTGTTCGTCCTTAATTGGCAAATTTGTTGTATCACTGGATCTTTTAATTGTTCTTGACAAATTACCGATGTATTTAAATCAACTTCTTTAGAGAAGATTGTCAGTTTATCGATGAGTTCTCTTGCATCTTGTATTTTTGTATTTTCGGGAAATTTTTTTGCTAATTCGGTTTTATCTATACAAGTGCTATTTTTCACGAGAAAAACTTTATCGTATTCTAGAGGGAATCTGTACTCCGAGTCTGTGGTATTAGTTTGATCAATGTAGAGGTTGTCAAAATCTAGTTCTGGTGACTGGTTCTCATTGAACAATTCAAATTCCGAAATTGGGTCAAAATTTTGTTCGGTTATCCCTTCATCAGGGTAGGAATCAATTTCTGTATAGTGATCAGACGTTTCGTCTTCCTCCTGTTCTGATACAGGGGTTATTTCATGTTTGCGATGACGCCTATAGTGGTTAATTGATGAACCATACGAGAAATCTTCCGAAATATTGTTTATTGAGCAAAGTCTGTTTTGATTATTGTCGTACTTTTGCTTTATCATTTTGTCGTTTTTGAAAATGAATTTGTCGATACCCGTTATGCTTTGTTTAAGGATTGGGAAAAAATCATCTGCTGGTCCCTTTTCATTATCACGCAAAATGAAGTATTTTTCCTCGTTACCATGCTCGTCGTAAAAACTAATCTCTTTTGGTATCTTTTTGTGTTTAAGTTGATACTTGTCCAAATCTTTAAGTTTTACATTGCGACTTAGGATGTCGGGGAAGGCTAAGTTTTTTCCTTCAGCCCAAATAATTTTCAAGTTTTGAAATTGAGATATTACTAACTGGTATCTAAAAAACCTGTGAGAGAGTTTTCCTCTTCTACCCCATAGATACATTAAGGGCTTATGGTCTGTGTACACGTATACAGGATGGGGAGAACCAATTAGGTAATGCTCATAAGTTTGTAATGCCGATATTACACCGCAAAGTTCGCGTGCTGTGGTACTCATTTTTTCTTCCTCTTTAGTGTAAATTCTAGAATTGAAAGACACTATTCGTTTCCCTTCCGGAAATTCTTGAACGAGAATTGAGCCTACTCCTATAGAAGAAGCGTCTACATGCACGTGGAATGGGTATTTAGTATCAGGTATTGCTAAGATAGTATCTTCGCTAATTCTGTTTTTAATGTCGTTAAACAGTTTTTCGTGTTCCGTTGTCCAAACAAATTTAGTTTCTGTGCGGGTTAAGTCATAGAATGGTTTGCAGTCAACATGCAAATTTTTGATGTACATGCTGTAGAATCCTAAACAACCTAGAACTCTCATGACGTCACGTTTGTTTTCGGGCGACTTGAGTGCTTTTAAATCTGCTACTCGCTTCTTGACTGGTTGTATCCCATCTTTACCTACTACGTGTCCCAAGAACTGTACTTTCCTAAGGAAAAATTTAGTCTTTTCAGGTTGAGCTTTCAATCCTGATTTCCTTAAAAGTTCATGGTACTTGTCAATTATTTCAAACATTTCGGTTTCATCTTGCGCTTGCATGATGGTGTCATCAATGTAGGTTATAGCTTGTTTTTTTCTAATTAATGGTGCAAAATGGATAGTCATTATACGACTGAAGAAATTAGGTAGACCGCATAGACCATAAAATCCGCGTTCAAATGTGTATTGCTTTGGACCAATTACAAAGCTTACCAGCTGTTTAGTTTCCTCAGTTAAAGGAACCTGGTTATAAGCTGAACAAAGATCACTGGTTGTGAAGAAATTACCTTTAAGTCTAGTTAATAGGCTTCCGATTGGCTCTAGTGGCCATGAATATCGACTAAGATCTGTTATTGAATTCAAATATCGGGCATCTATAACCAGTTTTACTGTGTTCCCCTTGGGTAGGATTATGATTGGATTAATAAATTCTGATCCCATTTCTTTATCATTACCCATTTCCCGGATTATACCTGTTTTACACAGTTGTTCCAAAAGGTTTTCTAGTTTTTCCTGATAATGTAATGGTACTTTGGATGGTCTTTGTTTTGTCAAAGTTGAATTAGGTAAAAGTTTAACTTGAAACTTTTGTTTTATCTTTCCAACATCGTATTTGTGTTGAGAGTAAACGTCTTTATTTTTAGTTAAAGTCTTCAGTAACTTGTCTAAGTTTTCGTCATTGATATCAGCTTGACTGAAATCAAATTTTTTGAGAAACGCTTGATCGGTTTTGTCAAATCTGTTAAGTTTTTCTTTGGGAAGTTCAACGGGTCTGATGTTCTCATCAGTTGTTTCTAATTGTGGCTTAAGATCCTTTAGGTCGTCGCTAAAGTCTGTTTCTAATTCGTAGTTGTTGGTAAAATCTTGTCGCCTTTTTCGCTTTTCTGTTTTCTTTTGTTTTTCAGGAGTTTTGCCTGCAAAGAAATTTTGAATTTTTGAAATTTTTGGACCTTGTTTTTCACTAACATGGAATATTTGATCCCAATTAGTGTCACTATTCATTAGGTGGTTTATGAATGCAACATTGTCAACTACAGAAAATTCTGGGTCTTGTCTAATTTCAATGTCTTCTAAAGTGTGCCCAATAGGACCCTTTTGGATGACAACCTTGTTGTTTTGAGGATTGTTTAGCATTATTGGTAATTCCTTTTCTTTTCTAAAACACTGAACGTTGTAAGTATAAATTCCTTGAGCTTGCAGTTCACTTCCAATTACGAAGGAGGTTCCCTTTCTGAAGAATTCATTTGGTGGTCTAATTGATATTACTCGAGTTGATTTTGGTGCTAATGGTAGTTGCTGGTCAAGAGTTACAATTTTATAAGAGCTAATGTATGGATAGCTTTTTGTTTGGTATCTAGATAATGTGACGGCTACTTCAGGGTAAGTTTTTAAGTCAATTTTTGGAGTGGTTAGGTCAATAGATTTTACTGTAGATTCAAGGAAATCCATTCCCAACAAATTCGGCTTGCAACCATCTTTTGCTGAAACCCATGTGGTAACTTCCACTTGATACTTTCCCTCTATGTCGAAAGAAGTTTTGAAAGTTATTTGACCTAGAAGTTTTAGTTTTTCACCATTAACCGCTAAAGTATGATTTTTTGAAGCTTTCATCTCAATGTGTTGTAATTTGCATAGTTCAAGATAAGTGTGGTAATTAATTATAGAGCTTGATGCTCCTGTGTCCAATAAAAACTGTGTTTCTAAGCCGTTATTTTTATTTTTGTCTCCGACGGATTGGTATAAATTAATATAAATATGTGAGTAACTTGCTTTGTTATCAGTAGTGTTTATGAACGGAGACCTGTCTAGTTTAAATACTCGTCGTTGTGATTCTCATTATTGTAATAGTCTCTGGAAGTTTCACTGGTAAAGTGAACTCGAGGGCTTCGCCCTTCACTGCTATCTCTTGAATGAGTATTATTGTTTTGTCTAGTAGGTGTCCTATCCCTGTCATAATCTCTACTCCTATCACGATATCGATTATCTGATCTGGAAGGACCGTTGCTTTGTCTGTCCCTACTATTTTGCCTATTTTTATCTCTGTAAGAATTGTTTCGATAGTTATTTTGTCGTTCCTGTGATCGTTTATCGTAAGAAGATGATCGGTAATTGTTTGAAGAGTTTGATGGGTACGGTGATCGATGTCGGTAGTCTGATCTGGAGTTGTTTTGATAATTGGATTGATTTTGGTTATAATTACTTGTCTGTCTGTCCCTAGAATTTCGATTGTCATAATTGTTTGATTTGTAATTTTGTTGACCTGGTGAATGGCTCCTACTACGTTTATAATTATCTGTGAACTTTTCTCGTTGTTGAGGTGGGTTTCGGTTTTCGTTTTTAAAGTCCTTGTACTTAAAGCAGAAAGCTGTTGTGTGACCTGAACGTTTGCAAAACTTGCAGAATCTAGTCTGGTTTTGTTTGAATCTGGGATTGTCGTTGTTGTATGTGGCGTTTATTTTATGATCTTTCATTAGATTTGCAATTTCTGTGAGTTGGTTTTTTAACCCTTCTATTTCTATTTTATTGTCGATACTACTTGAGGCAGTACCAGTGAATTCACTGCTAACAGAAAAACTTAAGTCTTTAGTTGCTACATGATCCTGTAATTGTTGCCAAGTTGTAGCTGGGTTTTCTATTAACCGCTGATGTGCCTTTTGCTTGAGTGTAGGTGGCGTTAATCCTCTTACAAAGTACTCCATACACTTAGCGTTACGCTGGTCGTTGTTAAAATCTGGATCTGGCCATCCTTTTTCAACTGCTTTTGTTACTCGGTGTGTATAGCTTTTTATCAACTCATCTGGTTGCCTTTTAATACTCTCGACTTCAATTCTTTTTCTATACTTGTCTTTTGCATCAGTAAAACGGGTAATGAACTGATTTCTAACTTCGTTCCATGCTAAACCTGGTGCTAAGGTTTCAAACCATTGGGCTGCGGGCCCACGCAAAACCGAACCAAACAACGCTTTTTGTCTAGCGTCGTATGCTGCTTGCAAATCAGCATCCGCAGGATCTCTTGTTCCTAGTGAGAATTGGATTTTTCTTTGTATTAAACTAAAGAATTCCTGGGCATCTTCAGATGGGTCTAAACCTGTAAATTTCTCTAACGCTATGTCGGGGTACGCAACAACGTTCGCTGCCATGTTTTATTTTAGTGTACGAAAAGAATATTTTATACGAATGTATTATTAGTTTGGGTAATTAGTGTAGAAAATATTTGTGTTATAACAATTATGTAATAAAACGCTAATACTAAGGTAGAAAGTTGAACTGTTTGTTTTGTGTTATGAATTTTATTTGTTTAGGACCGTTTAATGATTGTATTTTAAATTCAAAGTTTTTGCCGTTATCAGTACTAAAAATTTCAACCCAAGAGTAAATATCGGTTTGCTCAACGGTAAAATTTAATAACCAAGGATAAGTGCTTTCAGAGTGTTTAAATTCAACAGAGTATTGGTGAAATTTGTTTATTTTTGAAAATCTAATTTGTGTGACAACTTCTGTTTTTATAAGTAATTTAACTCTATCTGGTAAACTCGGATCGTCAGGAGAAACGTTGATGTATTTTGGTTTAATAATTTTTAAGATTTGTAAACCAAACGGGGGAATTTTATTTTGGTGGCTCATCCACACACAAGATGATACGTTTATGCTAATTCTATCACACTGTTCTGATTTCTTAGAGCACACAAAAGTTCCTTAAAGTTTGGGTTGGTCCACTTGTAAGTTATGTAGATTTCAGTTTCTGTTTCGCTAGAAGAGTGATGGTAAATGCATAAAAAGTTTCTGTTCTTGTCAGTTAAATAATATGAAACTTTGCCTATTTCGTTATGTACTTTAATACTTATATTTAAACCTTGAACGTTTACTTTAATATATGACATATAAATAACATAGAACAATTGTTTTTGTTGTTTTATTATTGTATTTTTGTATGAAACACACAGAAGACAGTATAAAAACGTTTAATACGGGATGTTTAGTACATCAGTAGTAGTATTTTTGTAGCTATTATTGTGTTTAAATATTGTTTCTAAAATGCTTGAGTCTGTTAATGACCGTATTTTAACATGAGACAACAACTTTTCTATGATAAATTTGTGTACAAACTGGGTTAAAAAGGCTAGTTTACGCTCTTTTAATTAATTATTGGCTAAATTTTCTGCGGGAATCTCGATCACACTGTTTTTAGTTTTTAACAAAGTTAGTAAATTCTGAAAATTTGGGTTCTCAGATGCATAAGTTATACAAAAATCAGCGGGAGAATTATGTTCAAACACGTAGAAAATAGCTAAGAAAGTAATTCCGTCAGTAATAAACCGTGTTATTTTACCCCTTCTAGTGTTTTCTATTGCTGTTAGATTAAGATGTTCTACAATAACTATTCCAGTTTGGTCCATGCACTGTTTAAAACGTCTATTGGTGAAAATGTTCGTGTGAAACCGGTTAAAATGGGGGAATTCTCATCAATTTATGTTATTTTCAGGCTAAAAATCTATGTTGGGGGGTTAAAATTTAGTTTAAAACCCGTTATTCTTTGTTAAATTTGAGCCTTATTGAGATTTATGTGGTCAAAACTTGGTTAATGTTTACTAATTTTGTGTAAAAATGACGTTAATATGGCTATTTTCTTGAGTAATATTGGTTAAAATTGGATAAGAATGATGTTTTTAAGGCTTAAATGTGATTAGTATCCGTTAAATTATGATAAAAGTGACGTTAATTTTATTAAAATCTGGTTAATATTTGAGAATTTAGGTCAAAATGATGTTTATTTGGTTAAAATTTGATTAATATTACCCCACCCGGGTCAAGGAATTGATAAAACAGAGTGAATATTTAATTAAGGAAGGCTTAAATTTAACCAAAATTGGGTTAGTTAATGTGAAAATGCAACAACGTGTGCTTAAATGTGTAGAAAATTAGATATAAATTACACTAAACACGTGTTGGGGGGATGAATTCTGGTTAAATTTACGTTAAATTGTTTGAAAATGCTATATATTGGTCAAAAATTCAGTAGAAATTAGACATATATTACTCTAAATATGGTGTGGGGGGATGATTTCTGGTTAAAAATTGGCTATTTATTGTGAAAATGCTAAAAATCTACTGTGAATTTGGTGAAAATCGGCTAAAGTTTAGTTTAATTAGGTGTTGGGGGGACGAAATTTGGATAATTTTTCGTTATTTGGGGTGTAAATACTAATATTTTACCATTAATTTGGTTAAAATCGAGTCAGAAATAGTCTAAACAAGTTTTGGGGGGATGAATTCTGTATAAATTTTGGTTATTTAGAGTGAAAATACTGAAATTTTACAATAAATTTGGTCAAAATTGGGTTAGAAATAGACTAAACAGGTTTTGGGGGGATGAATTCTGCATAAATTTCAGTTATTCAAAGTGAAAATACTAAAATTCAACCATAAATTTGCTGGAAATTAGGTCAAAATCAGATTAAACCGGTTTTGGGGGGATGAAATCTGGTTGAATTTCGATTATTTACAGTGTAAATACTAACATTTAACCATAAATTTGGTTAAAATTGGGTGAAAATTAGGCTAAATAGGTTTTGGGGGGATGATTTTTGGTTAAATTTCGACTATAAATTGTGAAAGTACTTCAATTGTTATATAAATAAACTCGAAATCGGACATAGATTACCCCCACCCGGGTCAGAACAATTTTACAAGAGCAAAGAATCAGTTGCCTGTTACTATTTTAATGTAAATTTACTGTATTTCGGCCGTAAATTTGATATAAATTACTCTATTTGTTCGTCTATTAGTGTGCTTTCACTTCTGTGCTAGTGGTTATTTTACTATTTTAATCCGATCGGATAGAAAAACAAAAATTCAGGCGTGATTCTTTCCTCTGGGCGCACCAGTTATCAAATTTGGCTGGGCTATTACAGATCACACAATACGGGATCTCTTTATGTATGCCAGTCAAACTTGACAAAAGATATAACAAATCGAAGGCAAAGATATATGCCTAAGATCTGTCTGTGCTATAAGTCTCAATTTAAAATAGTTGGGGGGCTGAAAAGTTCAATTAATTAAATAGATAGTTTAAATGAACAAGCTTACTAATTACCAGTTGTGTAGTGGTGAAATGGAGGTGAGCTGCTGGGCGATCGTTCACTTGGGTGTTTCTTCAGTTATGTTATTTGTCGAAAAAGAAAGTTATAAAATCAAATCAGGAATTATTTGTCTAAGTTATTAAACAATTTTGTTCGACTATTTTATTGTTAAAGTGAAGTTAAATTTTGAGAAAAATGAAAGCAGTTGTCTGCTGCTTGCTTCTGGGAGTGATTTCTGTCTCTCTAATTTTATTCCGTCCCACTTCGCTGAGAGAAACAATTAATTCCTCTCAGCTCCGTTTGGGCCGATAGGGAGCGAATCACAAACTCACGTTCATAGTGAGGTGCTTCTTTATTTTCCTATTGGCCGAGAAGGCAAGAGAATTAACTCTTTTTTATCTCACGGAAAAATTATTGAAACTCCAAAAAATAATAAAAATCTAAAAAGCTGAGAGCATCAATTATTGATTTCGTAGGCGCCTGTTTTCTGCTTTTCCCCTCTTCTAAAACCGCAACAATTATGGTTTTCTTGGGGGCTTTTTATGAGACTCTATTGTCTTTTCCCCTGAAGCAATCTGCTTCATCTTTATTGAACTTGGGGGGAAAGATCTGCATTGCAACTGTCAAAAGCAGAAGTAATTTAAATCAAAAGAAACTGTGGTTTTACAGGCCGCCTACGTTCAACAACGTATATTTTCTATCCTGGATATAAGCGAGGAGATCCAGGCCTAAAGTTGTGTTAATTAAATAAGTCGAACTGAGTTGTTTAAATACTTGTGTACTGGTAGTCTTAACAAGCGTTAGTTCGTTTAGCGCGCGGCGAGAGAATGGTTAATTAGCGCCTAAATACGTTCGCTCTAATGCGGGATTAATTATCCGTTCATTTGTAACGGCTCTCGTAATACTACAATAGAGCTCGGAAAACTATCAAAACAATTTGAAAATCACTATTTTTGTCATACTATTTTGACATGCAGTGAGTATATAAGCACAATCCTCTCGAAGATTAATGCTTGTTACAGCGTTATGTTTCTTTGATTCAACTTAAGCGTTCGAACAATTTGACATAATATTGAACTTTAGAAAAGAGAATTGAATCTAAGTTTCTCCAATGTCCACCCTGAGGAACAAAGTTTCTTATAAGATGAGTTTAAAACCAGGTAGACTACGAATCTTGCTCCATCGAGATGCATTTTGTCAAATTATATATGCGTATGCTACTAGCAAATTCTTAAGGCTTTTTTCAGAATTTATATTGAGCGTTTGATTTAGCCAATATAGTTTACCATTAAGTATAAGATAAAACTAAGAGTCCCCTAAACACACTTTTACCTAGGTTGTTTATTTGTACCACTAGATTGACTGTGTGTCTACTTATTGATCATAACCATGTGTTTTTCCGTAGCTTTTGTGGTTTAGGAGATATAAAAATATAATTTTTCGACAAATTGGTTTCAAATTTTTTTGAAATCATTTTTTAATACAAGCAAAAGCAAAACAAAAGAGAGCAGCAAAAAAGTGTAAGCAGATAATAGTTTCATTTAACAGCTAACAAATGTGAAAAGAAGTGTGAAACGTTGAAGAAAAATTTGACACTGTAAACAGAATTAACTTCAAAATATTATAAGACACAGATCGACCAAACAAACTATAGGTTCTCTCTGAACAGATCAACAAACAAAACGTTCTATAGTCAAGAAATTTTTCTCGTTTGCCTTGATAAAGACAATTCCAAAATCTCATCAAAATGTACCAAGAAAAGTTGGTGTTTCAAATTTCGATTCACTGGGCTATTGGCTAGTTTTATAATCAGTTGAGTTTCGCAGAGTATTATTGGGCAGTTCTGGCGCGGTCTGTAAATTAAGTGAATATAATGGGTACAATTTTTAGCCCGTAAGCGTCTGCAGTGTTTCCCTCGGAACCCCCGGAGTCTAGAAGTGGAGCTGGACCAGCCCAGTGAGAGTGGCCCCACCCCCATCTACAGGGCGGGTCAGATGCTCAGGGGCAATGTCAAGTTCACACTCACCGAACCCATTCACTATAAACGTAAGCAACGCACATCAAATTGCACTGAACGGAAATTACTTCAAAGTTACTCCACCAAAAGTTAATGTGTGTTCTCATAAACAGCACGTCAGAAAGCGTACACCTCTGTTTCAAAACTACACTTTGGAGGATAGACAATTATAACAACAGTCTCAACCTGCCTAAAATTGAGATCTCCAATTTCGTTATTAATTAGATCCAATTATAAAACAAAATTTTCTCCAGAGCCATGTTACCGATAAGTTGTTTTGCAAATTGACTTCTTAGTCTGAACTAAGCTAAGTAAAGTTAGAGTTTTACATAAGCGACACGAAGTTTAGTAGAAAACCACTCAAAAATAATTAACACACAGCAGCTGTTTCCAATACGGCGAGAAGATGGACAAAAACACCTTGCTCATGTGGGATTCTTTTGGGGGATTCATGATTGGCTACAACGTAGAATGGCTACCGAGTTCTAACCGGTTGCGTTTTGAATTTTTCACATATAGTACAGTTTTAGATTGTTCAGGTCTAGTTCTTCTGTCCTACGCGATCAATTTTTTTAGATGCTCTGGGAACAAAAAAATGTTATTCGGAGTGCTAATTTAACAGCTTTTAAAGTCAACGTAATGATGAGTCAGAGTTTTCAAGCAGACGAGAACACTTGTACAAAAAATGTCTTTTATGCATTGCATAGCAACACTTTTCCTTTGCCTTCCATCATATTTGAATTGATCCATAGCGATTGTTTATGTTTCGCGGGGCCCCCTCCCAACATTCTGCACACTAAGGAAATTGAATTGATTGAAAACAACTAAATATAAGATTCATTAATTGTTCCAATCCCACTTTCAGTTGGAGGAGAAACTATATGCTCAACTGGTTTCTTTTTGTTCAGTCAATTTTCGCCGATCGATACATTCATCGGAAAGAGTTGTGACTGGTATCACCAGAAATCTCGTGAAGAGCAGAATATAGAATTAAAACTTTTTCTTCAAATTTTGTTTTTTTTCCAGGAGTTAATGAGTTTTACAATTTTTTGTGAACATTTGACACTTCAGTGGTTTTGTTCACATTTATGATTGTGTTTGCTCAATTTTTGGTTTATTATCCCCCATTTAAGTTAGAATTTTTTTTGAAAGCCGCCGTTAGCTTCTCAAAAGCTTCTATTTACGAGCTCTCTTTTTTTACAATCCACCGAATCCGGATTGTACAATTTGTACAGTTTTTGTTGCAGAAACTTGCAGTTTTCAACACTTTTTCCTATTTTTCAAGTTTTATGATAAACGTGATTTGAATTGATGCTGGGCTAAATTTATAAAAGCATTGCGCATTGTTGAATTTTTAAAATTTTTCATATTGTGTATTAAAAGTTTGGTGGTTTTTTTGAGCATCATGGTTTTTTGGTGCCATAGTGATTTTCAAAAGCTTTTTTGCATTATTAGATTGATCTGAACAGCATCTTTTTGGATTTGAGGACGTTGGGTTCAAGAACTTTAATAGTTCATTAGTTTTTG
Organism: Convolutriloba macropyga; assembly: GCF_964194025.1. Taxonomy (NCBI): domain Eukaryota; kingdom Metazoa; phylum Xenacoelomorpha; order Acoela; family Convolutidae; genus Convolutriloba; species Convolutriloba macropyga. The sequence goes on from NC_134472.1 coordinate 23,300,101, forward strand.
ACTAACTTTTTTTAAGTTCACAACTTCTATCGTTGTTTGTGCCTCTCTCTGTCTCTAATGACCAACCAATTTTATTTTTGTGTGCAGGCTGGCTGTTCTGTAGATAGCAGTTGGAAATTGTTTTTTTGAACCTTTAATATCAAGTTTTCAAGATATTTTTGTCATTTTCACACCTGCTGAGCTCAAGCCGTTCATCAAAGTTTTATTTGAGCTAGAGTATACTTTTTTGCGCAGATTTTGAAAATACAGTTGTTGGAATGAAGGCTTCGACACCCAGAAGACCTATCGAATTTTCAGTTTTTTTAGCGGATATATACATTTTAACATTTTATTACTTTTCAGACAATTACCTTTTTCCAGCCTCTGCTGGCTTCTCATATGCTCATCACAAAATATCCGAATTGAAAAAATTTTCACAATCTTACCCGAGTCTTAAGAAACATGGGAACCAACACGTGTTCCCAAATTTACCTACGATTTTGGATGCTACTTCTTTTATTTTCCTCTAAATTTAATAAACTTTTTCAAATTCGTTGTGATTGATTGGTGTGCTAGCCAGGTAAAAAGTAATCGTTTCCATTCAATTCTTTGAAAACAATTCAGGTTTTCTCATGTTATTTTTTTCACGGTTCAAAGAGCTCGAATTGTTTTCATGCAGTGTTGTTGGCGCCACTTCAAATCAGCTACAAATGCCATCAGACAGCAAGAAATAACGTTTGAAACTGAAAAAATTTAGATTTTGTCAAAACTAAAAAATGTTCAAAACTGAAAATTTTTACAAGTTGGAACCGAAATTTTGTGCACCCACGATTTCTGGAAGGGAAAGCGCGAGCAACGCGAGTTTATGGCACACGGTTAGGATTAGCCCTAAACTACCCATGGATCCAACCAACGTTATTGCATCAGACACATAAGTGTAGCTATTAGCACTTATATGGTGCAAAATTGGCATTTTTCGATATTTTGTTATTTAATTGTTAAATTTCTTAAGTTGTTTATTTTATGACACTTTAGGTGACCATTAAAGGTCAAATACCTTTTATTCGAGGCATTTACAGCCACGTAATAACTATCCGTGCTGATGTCAACAAAAGTAAATATTGCAGTAACTTGACATTTACTATGTAAACTGACCTAAATCACTTTCTTGATTAACCAATTAGAAGCAAGCAGCGATGATGTTAGACTCTTTGTTGTCAATATGATCGACAATTAGAATGGCTATAGTTCAGCTGATGTAGTCGATTGAGCAAAAACAAATAATTTGAGGCGTGACATTGTTTCAAACGGATTTTGAAGTGAAATAACAAATTAGTGTTCAAACATATTTTGGCTTTTTGAAGTTTGTTTTCACGTGCTGCAAGTTGACTTACATTTTTGCTGGTTTTTTCTCCTGATTGTCTCAACTAATGTTTTTCAATAGTCTCACTTGTGTTTTAACAATGCATAGTTGTGTTTTTGAATTTATCAAGAGCATGTAATTGTTTATATGACTGAAACACTGTTTGTAACGGAAAAGTATCCCTTATTTTTTGCCCGTATTTGTAATATTGTTTTTTTCTTGTTTCCTAATTCTACTGATGACTATAGTTTTTTGCTCTTCTATATGCTGTAATAGACGCTATTTAATGGTGCATATGAATTCTGATTGAATAGATGCAACAGAAGTTTGATCAAAATGAAGTTGTTACTTCGAAACCATTATTGTTCAGAATTTAGTTTCGATAAGGGATAGAGGTTGATTTCCGGATCTATTTTTTGTCTGGTGAATTTTATTGTTAGTTGACCATTAACAGGTATCCTAGTGAAGCTGCATGGTCTGGCTAAGGTCTGGTGGCTGGAGGGCACAGGTGACCAGAGAAGGGAGTACCAAAACCTGGACACCTACTTCCATGATGTCATTGTGCTCTCGCACGCAGGTTAGATTTACTGACATTGAATTCTCCTAGTCCAGAGCAAAAGTTCATGGCATGTTTTGCACGATTCTGGCTCTTGTAAGATCATTTTTTTCATTGCAGCTTCCAATTTTCTCCCAAAAGGTTAATCAAAAACCTTTCTTTTAAAGTTCCTAAATAAAAACTTCTCTTTTCAAGATATTGCGAGATGAACGAGTTCTTTTGAGATCTTTCAGGAAAAAACAGAACGCTAAAAAATTTTTGGATAGTTTTTTCGTATCTAAGCTGGGTAATCTGTTAAATATTTTCATAACCTGGTAACTATCGCGAGAGAAAAAATAGAGATATCTGCGTCCCGAGGGCGCTGCGGATGGCTATCTTGTAAGCTAGTAAGATTCTGTCAGAATCTTACAAGAGGATGCATTGTCTTACAAGATTTTCTGACAGAATCTTACAATATAAACATTCTTCTTATAAATTCTTACAAGTTTAAAATTCGTCTTACAAAATTTTCCCAAGGCAACAAATCGTTTTGTAGAAAAACAGGGCATAAAAATTTGGAGATAATTGACATGACGATAAACTTAATGTAAATTTTTTTCATAAATTTGAAACTGAAAGGTCACTAAATACATATTTTGTTTTAACCCGGTAATAATTAGAAGGTTCGAAGATAAGTGTTTTTTGTTTCACCAGATTGAGTGTAAAAAACATTCATTTAAAGAGGATTAATTCAGCAACTTGTTATTCAAAAATGTTAAACAAAAAAATATAAATTTAAATGATTTGATTAATGCTTTTGGAAGCTGCAATTTTTGGTAGTAAACTAAAGGTAAAACGTAAGAATATTGTACTCAGAAATTTGAGTTGTTATCTTGAAAAACAATTTTCAAATAAAATAATGCTTAAAAAAGTTACTCAAATATGCGCAAGCACTTCTCAAGTTTCCAATGCATTGAATGAAGAAAAATGCGCGCAAAAGAACCAATACCAATGAAAGTGTAGAAACCGGAACGAACGTGGAACAATGTTACAAGACAACCATTCATCTTGTAAGATCTTACAAGAAGACCATCTTTTGTAAGATTTTTTCAGTACCTATAAGATAATCATCATTTGTAGGAATTCTGCAAGATCTTAGAAGACAGCCCAGAGTTTTTAAAAATAAAAAATGGCATTTGTTCTCAATAATCAACATTTTGTTTGTTCTAAAGCTTTGACATGTTGTTTAACTGAAGTATCAATTTTAATATTCTAAATTTGATGACTCGATAGAAAAATGAAACCAAAAAGCTCCTAGGAAATACATTGAAACACTCCAAAAACAATCGTTATCAGTGGCTTTGACCAAAAACTTTACACTCTTCGATTTTTGTAGTGCATTTACCGCTGAACAAGTCTAGTTTAACTTTGGTTTCGGCCCTGTTTTAAATTTTTCATTTAAAATAAGATACGTACGTCATATTTAAATCCATCAATATAGTATTACAAGCACAACAGTCCGATCACTTTTTCTTGTGTCAGTTAGCACAATTTCACGGCTGATCACAAATAAACGGGACATGGAAAAGTAAGCCTATAAGTTAGTGCCTAGATAACAATTTTACGAAACTCACAATTAACCACGGGCTTGGTTCTGATACCGTCACAGTTCTGTTCGGCCTCAGTTGGGCCTCGTTCTAGTTCATTAATAACATCACAATTGATAATCCAATAAACTCGTCATTGCGGACAATCTCGGGTTATGAAGTGGTTTTTTCATTAAAAAACTTTTTGAATAGCTCTTGAGAACGTTTTGATAATCCAATAGCACTCTTATTCGATTTAATAGCACATAAGAATTGATCAACCGGTTAAAAACGTGTACCAATTCATTTTTAATTATAATACCACAGTTAAGCAAAACTTCATATATATCCTGCTATGCGTGAACAGACAAAACAGCCCAGACAAAAGATAGAGTTAATTAAACATACGCACACCAGTTAACAAAGAGACTCCTTAAGTCGTTCAGATGATTGTGTGTCGTTGAACAAATATTAAGCTGATTCAACATAGTTTTCTGCCAAATTTTGTATTTTGAACCAAGTTTTTGGGTCAATCTTAATTCATATCAATTAAAAACACTGACTCTAAGATATCATTAAGATATCTATTTTCTTGAAACACGTGCAACGATCTTGCAAGTTTGCCATATACATCTTGGGTGTTTTCTTACGAAGAATTTATCAAGATCATATGCCAGATTATTTCAAGCTTTGTGATGACTGGTATTTACAGAAACGGACGAAGACGCATCTGAAGTGTTACCTGAGGGCAATCACTCCTACCTCTTCCAGTATGCGCTGCCCACCAATCTACCCTGCTCTGTGGAGAGAGTGGGCGCTTACATCAGATACTCGGTCAAAGCCATCATTGATAGGTAAATAAACACCTGAAAACAATTATTTTTTGGATCACAAATTTTTCAATGTGTGATCACAACGAAAATAAATTTAAATGGTTATATTTTACATCTTTTTTTGTTAATTTTAGGAAAAATTACTGATTTATAATTACTGGTCATATTTTACATAGATTTTTTTTGTTAATTTTAGGAAAAATTACTGATTTGCGATAGTCGAGATGAGATTGCTAAGTTTATAATTATCTCATCGTGGCTGTATACAACCTAAAAGATTTGACTTGTTTTGGGTTTCATCCATTTTCCTTATTTGAAAAATCATATGTTTGGTGTTTGAACAAATATTTTCTGCACCCAAACAGTTTTCATAATTTCTACACCCATTTTTTCAAGCTAAAAGTAAAACCTATTTTTCCGACTTGTAAAATAGCCTCATTCAAGACAAATCCCATATGTTTTAACCAAAATTTATTCTCATAACGGTTATAGGTTAATATAAATTATTTTGTAAGTTTTTAGATCTTTTGTAACGCAATCCTACACTCAAATAAATTATATGTTTATTTTTTGACAACATTGTTTTTTGGAGAAATTGTTACAGCCCTGCATCCCTTTTAGCCAGTTATCTCTTTTCACTCAGTTTTTTATGAAGTACTGAAATAGACAAATTTAGCTCAATAGTATGCAAGTCTTTCACATATTGATAATCCATCAAGTATCCTTTTGATTTCTTTACTTTGCTCTATGTTAAATGTTTCTTTTATCTACGTCATTTGAGGACTCGCCAGCCGAGAACTACATTATGAGAGAATTCACAATACCGAGCTTATTTAACTTGTCTAGTAGCATCAAAATTATCCAGTTTAGAAACAAATAAAGTACTAGAAACTCAAATCTTTGTAGTTAAAGAACGGTTTCTAATCGAACTACTTCGGAAATAGCCTGGCGTTGATTTTTGTAGCTTTAGAAAAAAATTAGGGACATTTTGTGAAGTGCCTCTTTAATGCACCATAAATCAGATATTATGTTATTGCCTTACGCTTTTCAGATTTTCTGTTATTGTTTTCGTTAGGTTTAATATAGAGCTCAAGTAAGTTTGAGAAATTGATGAAATCCCGATTTTTTAATTTGATGACTTCATTGAATTAATTTTCAGATGTTTTCGGAACCTCGAGAGACACGTTTAACTACTCTAAAAATGGTACAGTAAGTTTTTTGTGCAACTGATGGAAAATGAATACATCTCGGCAAAAGTCTGCGACCTTTCTTGCCCTGGTTTCATTTTTTGTGCTAATCTTAAATCAAGACATTTTCTAGCAGCTTTGTTTCAAAAGTTATTTTTATTGCTTCCTTTTTTCCGTATTTTTGCTCCCTGCTCTATCAAATTTGGTTTGAAAATGTATCATGACATTCTTTTATATGCTTTCAAAAAATTGAACACACTTGATGAAAATTTGATTTTTAGTAAAACAAAAGAAGATAATTGTAGAGAAAAATTTGTTATTTATGGCAATCAGTTGTGTGATTGTCGCCATGTGATTATTTTTTTCACAAATTGTACTATAATGATTTTAAATCCTAAATCATTGATGTTACCTTGAAACTTCCTGATGAGTTTTAATCCAAACATCTCAAAAAACTGACCCAATTGACACTTTCTTTGTCCACATTGAATTATTTTCTGTATTTTGTCCTCAGAATTACTTTTATAGGTTTTCTGAGATATTTTTAAACATTTTTTGTAACATTACTATAGATTGATATTTGTCAATAGAGGGTAGTAAATTAAACTGATGAATGAAGTTTGATTTGAACTACTGATAATTGTCATGAGACTTTTTGATAAATAATAAAAGCTTCCATAAGTTCTATTACTTCTTTAACATCTTTTTTGCGTTCATTTACATCATATCGATAATTTTTGAACAAATTTAATGAGCCCGCATATTGACTTTTTATAAACGAAATTTTTTGATTTCTTTACTTTGCTTTATGTTAAATGTTTCTTTTAACTACGTCATTTCAGGACTCGCCGTTCGAGAATTACCCTGTGAGAGAATTTATATTACCGAGCTTAACAAATTTGTTTAGTAGCATCAAAAATATCCAGTTTGGAAACAAGTATCGTACTACAATCTCGAATATTTGTAATTAAGGAATGGTTTTTAATCGCAATACTTCGGAAATAGCCTGGCAATAATTTTTGTAGCTTTAGGAAAAAACTTAACACTTTTTTGTGGGGCATATTATTTTAGAAGATCATATAAACCTCTTAAAAGCACCATAAACCAGATATTATGTTATTGCTTTAAGCTTTTCAACTTTTTTTGTTATTGTTTTTTTCTTCAGGTCTAATATAGAGCTCAAATATGTTTGAGCAATTGATGAAATCCAGACTTCTTAAATTGATGACTTCATTGAATTAATTTTCAGATGTTTTCGGAACCTCGAGAGACAGGTTTAACTACTTTAAAAATGGTACAGTAAGTTTTTTTGTGCAACTGACGGAAAAAACAAATCTCGGCAAAAGTCTGAGACTTTTGTTGCCGTGGTTTCATTTTTGCGCTATTTTTAAGTCAGGACATTTTTCTAACAGCTTTGTTTCAAAAGTATTTTTATGTTTCTTTTTTTCCGTTTTTTGCTTCCTGCACTATCAAATTTGGTTTAAAAATGCCTTGTGACGTCCTCGAATATGCTTTTAAGAAAATTGAACACACTCGATGAAAATTTGGTTTTTAGTTAAACAAAAAAAGATAATTGTTGTGAAACATTTGTTATTTATGGCAATTATTTGTGTGATTGTCGCTATGTAATTGTTTAATTCACAAATTGTACTATAATGATTTTAAATCCTAAATCATTGATCTTACCTTGAAACTTCCTGATGAGTTTTAATCCAAACATCTCAAAAAACTGACCCAATTGACACTTTCTTTGTCCACATTGAATTATTTTCTGTATTTTGTCCTCAGAATTACTTTTTTAGGTTTTCTGAGATATTTTTAAACATTTTTTGTAACATTACTATAGATTGATATTTGTCAATAGAGGGTAGTAAATTAAACTGATGAATGAAGTTTAATTTGAACTACTGATAATTGTCATTTGATTTTTTGATAAATAATATAAGCTTCCATAAGTTCTATTACTCCTTTAACATCTTTTTTGCGTTTATTTACATCATATCGATCATTTTTGAACTTAGTTATTGAGCTACCATATTGACTTTTTGTCAACAAAATTGTGCCTAGAATTTATGGGCCTCAGCCTGAAAATACCAAACGATGTGGGATCCGATATTGGATTCAACCCTGTTTAAATTTATAGTCATTTTTTATGCAGAATTGAGCGTTTCTTAATAAGTAACGGGATGACAGCTACAAATGGCACTGTTTCAAAAATCTTGGACAGAAATTTTACTTTGCTCGAACAGAAATCCGCTGATTTTTACATTTCCATTAGCATCTGGTTTTTAGTTTCCATTAGAATCCACAGCCCAAACGCGACCGTTATCTTGCAAGATTAAAACATAACGATGCCAGAATTTTTGACAATGATCTCGCACGACAACCGTCATTCTAGTAAGACTCTTGCGAGATAAATATCTATCTTGCAAAATTCTTTCAATGTAACCGAATTTTTGAAAAAAAAAATCATATTTCCTTGATAGCAGAACTAATTGTTTTGTTTAGGAGAGTTGATGTCAAAGCATCAACGTGCGACATCATAGCTAGCACACTGCAGCTCTTTTAAAGTGAAAACGCAAAAACAAAAGATCACTGAGATATTGAGAAATTTCCCTAAGCCACAGAGTATATAGGCTTAGAGCTTCATACACAAATCAGTTGAACCCTTACAGCGAGTCAAGTAGAGACTTCAAACCTATTCTAAATATTTGACACATTTCTGTCACATCATTGACGCATCTTGACATTGAGAACACCTTTCGTATCTGTGCTAAATTTTTGTTTTCCTTATTAAGACGCTTATCTTGTAAGACTCATGCAAGACACTTACAAGATAACTGTCCTCTTCACAAAACGGTTTTCTTGCGTGAGTTCTCCTAAGGCACAGTTATTTTGTAGGAGACTAGCAAAAAAGATGACCGTTTTTTTTGCAAGACCTTGCAGGATAACAGTCTTAAGTAGAAAAATTTCGCGAAAGTCTTGACTTTTGCCATTTGTTCCAGAAATGATTTTCAATTGAATGAGGTGACGCAAAGTTTTCAAAGGTTTACAATGCGCACAACATAAAAAACGACTAACAATATGAAATCGTTTAAAAGGCCACGTATATAAAGAAGGAAAGAAATTGTTTGTAGTATGTTTTTTTTTTATTTTTCTCTATTCGAAGAAAGTTGATTGTTCACAAGGGTTGATTTTAATAGAGAAATGGAAATTATTTTAGATGGGAATTAATTGCTTACTATTATTGAATGCCTGACCACTTCATATCTCAAAAAGTGTAACGGACCAAACGCAAATCTAATTGACAGGAGAGACAACTTGAGCTTGCATGTAAATATATGATTTGAATTGATTTTAGGAACTTCGAAAGGTCAGCCTTCTCTGCTCTGCATATTCACCCAAATACCATTGCTATAAATGGGATGTTAAATGTTTCCACATTAATGACTGTTTTTCCTCACTTATCCGATATTTTCACCGTTAGCCGTAACAACACCCAAAAATAAGTTGTGAGTAACAGGATTAGCTATAATTTTACGAGAGACCTATAATCTCGCGATAGTTGATGTTACCAATAAATATTTAACTATATTGTTTTGTATGACTGACAATGCAAAAGAACTTTAATATAAAAGGCTTTCGAAAAGCAATTTTCTTTAAAAAAAAACATCAAACATTTGCTCTAAATGCTCATTTTTTCTTAGCTGCCAAAAGGACAAAAAGATTTCTGTACTGTACATTTGCATCTCAGGTACTGACCGATTCCATTTATGCTCTAGCCTTGAAAGTTTTCGAACAGTTATATTGAACTTTGGCGCATGACAGTGGGCAGAGTCCAGAAATGCGAAATGAGGACATTAATTGAAATATCTTGCAAGTAAAGTCCACAGGTTCTGTTCAATAATGAACTTAAAAAAGAAAAAGACTAACAGGAGTACTCATTATCGGAGCTGCAAAAAATGGTTAAGAATTTTCTGAGATCTGTAAAATAAATTGATGTATTTTAGCAGCAATTTTCACTTTTTTCTTTTTTGCATTTCTATAACTCTGAAATGTTGATTATCGATTGACAGACTGAGGGCCTCTATTTCTATAACTTTGCTTTTTCGGCTTGAAAAAGCGAACAAGATGTTATGAAAGATTCCAGTAAAAAAATCAAAATCTGCAGTTCTCTCAAATCTATCTCTGAAACAATAGTAATAATATCTCTCAATTTCCATACTTATTTCATCAGCATTGAAAAAAAATATTTGGTATATTTTTTTGCTTATGCCCATAATTGCAATTCACTAAATGGAATCTAATATTTCAAAAAATTTGTCGGCAAAAGGTAAAGAATAGAAGATTTTGAGTTATATTTTTGTTCTGAACCCCCTTTTAGTGGGGAGGGAGGAACTGTATACTCAAATGGGTTTTTTTGTTCAGACAGCTTCAGCCGATCGATATATTCATCGTTGTGAGTGGTATCATTAAAAAGCACGTACATGCTAGAAAACGGAAATAAATTTTTTTTATTTTCGTTTTTTACAGAGTTATCGAAGCTTAAAGTTTTGTGAAATGCGACAATTTTTTTATTCACAATTTCAGTAATTTTCGCTAAAATGTGGCACAATTTTTGCAAAAAATAATCCAAATTACATTAATGTTTTTAACGGTAGAGTGTCATTGTCACCTTTGGTGATAAAAGAACGTTGCTGAACTATTTGAATGGAGTCTCTTTGGCTAAAAATTTCGAAAAATTTTTCAAAATCCATACTTTTTTCATTAAAAATTGCACAAAATTTGCTTTTTTGCCGAGAGTGGAGACCAAGAAATTGTTAACACAATATCAATAAACTCCAAAAGAGCGCTAGTTGAAACTCGGCGCCTTATTAAAGTCTTCTGGAATTAAAATTTTGCCTGATTTTTGCAATTTTAACTAGATTATTATACAAAATGCTTAAAATGCATTTTGATATTTGAAGTATTTCACTCAACAATTAATCTAATTCGCACTTATTTTGAACACTCTGGCGGTTTGTTGGGCGCGCTGCAAAATTGTCGATTGGTCTGATATTATCATCGACTTTTACAATCAGAAATTATTTTTTTTCGTTGTTGCTTTTTTCAAAATTAGTTGCTCTATTTAATGTTAGTTTCTGACAAAAATTTTCATTCACGGCTCCAATAATGACAGCTCCCATTTACCTAAAAATGAGGTCGAAAGTAATTTTTTTTTGTTTTCAGAGATCCTAATGGTTTTTATGGCTTTGAAGAAGAGTTTTAATACCCATTAACTGAATTTTTGTGTTTGGCCTTCAATTGTTATTCTTTTTTTACAGTCTGATTGATAGCTCTGTCCATTCAAATATTAAAATGACTTCCTCAGGAGGTGTAATTGAAACTGAAAGATGCATTCGGTTGTTACCTTAGGTCTCTTATGACATTGAAAATATTTGTTTTAAAAAAATTAAATGAATTTTTTTAACTTGTCAAATTTCTAACCTTTTTCTGTTAACTTGTCGCTTATTCTCAGTAAAAACAAGTCAAAATTTCTTTCATATAAAATACAAACTAATCTTCGTGGATCTTTTTGTTTTTGGTACTAAGAGTTTTCATACAAAATTTTTGTTTTTTGTGCACAATTGCTCAATTTTGCTGTTCTGTTAGGTTTTGTACTAATTGAAAAAACGTTGCATAATTTGTAATTGAATTTTTTTATCATTTCCACAGCTTATGGTTTTTAACAGCTGCGACACTGTTCCCTTTTTTTAATTTCGCTCTAAATTTGCTGTTAATTTTTTTGCCGTATGCCAAATATTGTGTAATTAAAGGTCTCAGCGGCCAACTATTGATACATAAACAAACATAATAACTGACATCGGTATATAGCTAATGGTTTTATTGACTTTCAATAAAATTATTTCAAAAAGAAAGTAAAAGTATTCTTCAATTTATCCCCTTTTTGTTCTGGTTTGCATTTTATTTTTCGTATTTTACAATATTGTGTCATTATTGTAACAAAACCTCATTATTGAAAGCGAAATTTAAATACTCTTTAACTTTTTGTGGTACTTTGTGCTGAGATTTTGAGATAATGGATTTCACAAAAATACTTTATGATTTGCGAAGGAGACACAAACGAACAATTAATTTTCTCGCGGTTAGTTTTTTTACAAAGTCAATGGATTCAAAACAGTGGTTGCGTAAATTTATTTTCGATTTTTTTTAATTCAGCCTGTTCTTAGTGTTGTTCTATAGTCTTATGACTTAGTATCACTAATTTCAGGCGCAATTAGTTTTCGATCAAGATCAAATATTAATTGTCTACTTTTTTAGTCAAAAGTTTATGTCGGCTATGAATTTTTAAAATTTTGTTTTTTTTAAAAAAAAAGACAAGGGATTTTGGAGATTTGCCAATCTTATTTGGGTTAACTTTTAGCCTGAATTCTCTATAGACAAGTCAAATCCCTTATCTATTGCACTCCAATTTGCTATTTTTACCGGTTTTTTCTCAAATAAACTGTGTTCTTGGTACAACGAGTTATAATGTTTTTAATAAAGAGCTTAGTGAATAATTGGCAGAGACCTTGTTTTTGTGCAAAATTCCCGTGCAAATTTTTTTGTGCCAATTTTTGTGCCATTTTTTGCCTGCATTTGTCGTTTTTTTATAGTCGTATGAGATATTCTGGATAATGAAAGGTCTCAATTGCTCTGTATGGAGGTATAAAAGAATCTTTTGATGGTTTTATTTGATGCATAATATTTCTAATTGAATTGACTAAAATTTTCTCAAAAAAGCAACGTTTTTAATAAATTTTGCTTTTTTTTCTCATTTCATGTCTACTTATTAGCAAGTGGCATTGAGGAAAAGTCCGATGTTTTTTCTAACGAATTACAGGTTAATTTTTATTATTATAAACTTAATCTGATGCCTTTTTGGTTTGGTTATTAATTTTGTTCAAAAAATAGACAACAATTTTTGGTCGTTATTAATATTTGTAATTATTTAATTTTTATCGCCCTCTTTTCTGGTAGTCGTATTATGGTAATGACAGATCTCATCACCCCTCTAAGGTCAATTGTTTTATTCATTTATTAATTTTTTCAATGACATTTTGATATGTTAAATTTTTTTTAATCTCTTCCTCATTTGGTAGACAATTAAGTGAAAAATGTAGATGAGTGGGGTCGGAACTTTATGTGCAAACAAACATTACCGAGCCTCCTTGTTGAGCCTCCTTGAAGATCAAATATTAATTGTCTACTTTTTTAGTCAAAATTTTATGTCGGCTTTGAATTTTTAAAATTTTGTTTTTTTTTTAAAAAAAAGACAAGGGATTTTGGAGATTTGCCAATCTTATTTGGGTTAACTTTTAGCCTGAATTCTCTATAGACAAGTCAAATCCCTTATCTATTTCACTCCAATTTGCTATTTTTACCGGTTTTTTCTCAAATAAACTGTGTTCTTGGTACAACGAGTTATAATGTTTTTAATAAACAGCTTAATGAATAATTGGCTGAGACATTGTTTTTGCGCAAAATTCCCGTGCAAATTGTTTCGTGCCAATTTTTGTGCCATTTTTTGCCTGCATTTGTCGTTTTTTTTGTAGTCGTATGAGATATTCTGGACAATGAAAGGTCTCAATTGCTCCTTATGGAGGTATAAAAGAATCTTTTGATGGTTTTATTTGATGCATAATATTTCTAATTGAATTGACTAAAATTTTCTCAAAAAAGCAACGTTTTTAATAAAAAATTTTGCCTTTTTTCTCATTTCATGTCTACTTATTAGCAAGTGGCATTGAGGAAAAGTCCGATGTTTTTTCTAACGAATTACAGGTTAATTTTTATTATTATAAACTTAATCTGATGCCTTTTTGGTTTGGTTATTAATTTTGTTCAAAAAATGGACAACAATTTTTGGTCGTTATTAATATTTGTAATTATTTAATTTTTATCGCCCTTTTTTCCGGTAGTCATATTATGGTAATGACAGATCTCATCGCCCCTCTAAGGTCGATTGTTTTATTCATTTATTAATTTTTTGAATGACATTTTGATATGTTAAATTTTTTTAAATCTCTTCCTCATTTGGTAGACAATTAAGTGAAAAATGTAGATGAGCGGGGTCGGAACTTTATGTGCAAACAAACATTACCGAGCCTCCTTGTTTTTTATCAATTTAGTTTGTGTAGTTGTGATACTCCGGAAAATGATTTCTCGGTTCTCTAAAAGATATTATTTGGCCAGGAATGAAGTGATTGCATGCTCGAAGTTTTCATTCGAACGATTTCCAGCAACAATTTTTCACCTATAAGAAAAAAGAAAAAAACGAGAACAAGATTGCAATCAACACACAATAACTGGAAAGAAGAAAGGAGACAGTGAAGACTGCAAAACGACGATGAAAACGATGGTTGGTTGAATTGGTCACTAGTCTATTCTAACAACAAGCAGAGCTTTTCGATTAGACGTAGTTATTATTTGTATTATGAGTTACGTTGGTAATAAGGTATGTCAGGCGTATAAATTTGAGCTGAGATTCAGGAGTATTTCCCTGTTCACTATCTTAGACGTTTTATTTTTCACCCGCTTTTCCACCCCTTTTTACTGAATCTCTCTATCCTTTGACCCCAATTTTTTCACCCCTATCAGTTTACCCCTTTATCAGTTTATCCCGATTTTAATCGTTTTTATAATAAGGACTATTAAATTAGCAATCTAATCATTTGGCCATGCCTCGCGGGCCATGGTTATGCCTCAGCTGCCCGTGCGACTTGATATGAAACTATCACAACCGAATATGGGATTAAGTTATCAACTTAATTATGATAAAACGTGCGTTTGATGTCTACTATAAATTGGCCGGATGAAATGATATAGGGGTTACATGATACAGGTGTTAAATGATATGGGGTTAAAATAAGTGGGGTTAAATGAATCGGGAAAAAGTACTGTCTCATTGTTGCAATTCTTGGTTTACAGCTAGGGAATCGGCGCTCAAGAAACTTTCGCTGCCTAGATGTTAGAACGAGCAAAACCCAAGTTTCCGATGTGTACTATTAACAAGGCGGCTCGATAATGTGCGTACGCATATAATGTTCCGACCCCGCTCATCCACATTCTTAACTTAATTGGCTACCAAATGATGATATACTTATCTTTTAAAAAACAACCAATGGAATACAATAATGCCCAGCTAGAGGGCCGATGAAAGTTTTTGATAATAGAACTACTAATGACCATGAAAAATCAAAACACAAACTTTATTTCCGACCACAACTCGATGTCTACAGTAAAAAAATCATAACAAAATCAAACTCGCATCAGATAAAACGTAAACAAAACAGTTTAACCTATACTTCATTAGAAAAGATATGGGACCGGTTCTCAATTCCACTGGTTAACAGGTCGACAAAAAAGTGGAAAAAAAGCAAAGAGGTGCAAATTTAAAAAATACGTTTCTATTTTTGAAAACAATTAACTTCACAGTTATTAATGTCATTAGATATCACTTGAAATCAGTGATTTTTTTTAAAAATCTCCATGGAAGCAATTGAGACAAGCCATAATCTAATGTTCAATTGTTCAAAATTTTAAAGCCAGTGGGACATATGACTTTGGTTATACACCAAAAAGAAAACAAAAATCCTCTAAAATGTACAAATGTACAAAAATCTCGTATAACTTTTATGAAGTCTCGTAGCAAAAGTAGTAACAAAGCCGAGAGCAAAAATTTGAAGCTAAAACCGTTTTAAGGTCTAATTTATAACTCACTGCAAACGAGTTGTGATCTGTGTTTACAGAGACTGGGCTACAATTTGACCGAAAAACTTTTTTAAAAAATGACGAAGCTCAAAAACACAAAAATGTTTTCGAAACAAGTATTTTCAAATATCATATCAAATTTATAATTTCAACAGAAAACGATGGATTTAGTTGCAACACCTCAGGAAGCCAATTGGGCCTGTTAATGATGAGACCACGTCACGACCCCACAAAAAAACAAATATAAAACAAAGACACAGAGAAGCCGAAACTTCAAGCAATTTTACGACATCACACTATTCAAGGCACTATACTTATAAGATGTTATCTGCAAGAAATCTAAATCTTTCTTTTTTTCTCATCCTCAACGAGCCTTCCCTATAAAGCGACAACGTACAAAAGGAAACCCGAAAATTGAACAGTATAGAAATCTCGAAAACTTTTTTTTTGAAAAGAGGTAGACGAAGCAATCAGTCACAAAGTATAACAAAGCGCAATAAAAGTGCTTGAGTAATCAAATTGAAATTTATAATTAGTATGACTGAGTTACATGGTGACAAAATTGAAAGCAAAGAGAGAAAGTTGAAAAAAAAACTTTTTTAAAAATTTAATTTGAAAGTCATTAAAACAAATAGCTATAAACTGAAATCTTTATCTAGGTGGAATTATACATCCTGGGGAAGAAGGAATTAAGACTTATCGTTATCAGGTATATGGCGGACAACAACAAAAGGAAATACAAACATAGAAAAAACAACAAAAAATCCAAAAAAATTTGCGAGATAGTTTGGTCTCAGCTCAAAAAGCATAAACTGTTCAACAAAAACAATTAACATATAGAGATACTCATCTTTCAACGCAGTTAAAGTTTTCCTCTATGCTTTATTTTAATTAGATTTGCCGACAATGTGGTAATTCGAGAAGGAAACAAAATAGACATAAAAAATGCAATTATGCTCAAAAATGAAAAAAAAAATTTGAAAACGTTGATCAAAACCAGGAAAACATTAATTGAAGACAAAACCAGTTCCCACAATATGTTTTCACTCCCACAAATTTGGTTTCTGCCTGAATTTACTGAGGCTGCGGCCGAAGTTGAGAGAAATAGGATAAAATATTGGCCAAGTTCAAAAATTCACCGATATTTTCTTAAAACAAATATGTTCAAAGTCATAACAGACACTAGATAACAACTGAAAGAATCTAGTAGGTTCATCTATACCTCCTAAAAACTATCTGAATTTTGTTTGGGGACATCAAGTCGTCGGGCTACAAAAAGTGTAACAAAAGAGCAAAACCCAAGAAATCTATAAAGTTTTTACGCAAACAATTGGACAAAGCCATAAAAACCATGAGCTTAACTCTAAAACCATATTATATTTTCGTTGAACTTTTTCTTAAATTAGTATTTGTCATTAATTGAGCCCTGATTTGAGATTCTTGTCAGCAGTTTACATAAAAATCTTTTACATAGAGGAAATGTTTTTAGAAAAAGGTCGCGCCCCATTTAAATCTGAAAATTTTTTTATCTTAAGGATCTACGATGAGATCCAAATCAGCGCAGATTTTGCTGCACGTCTAACAAAACAGTGAATTGTTCAAATGGTTGCGAAATAGATCAGTTTTTAAACAAAATTTTCAATTTCTCAAAATTAAATAATGCTTTTTTTTAATTATCGAGTATTAATTTGCAAAAGACTTGCAAAATTATGATCCAGAAGACTCTTAAAGCCAACTCAGGATTACAACTATCTCTTTTTTGAGCTTAAAGAAAATTCCACGGCAGTGTTAAGGTATCTACTTCCAGAAAATTTAAAGCAAGTGAGCTAAAAAAAAAAGCAAATGTGGTCCCCTTTTTCTCGAAAAAAGTCTGATTTTTGAAAAACTTAGCGTAAATGCTAGCCAAAAAACTCGGATCGAACAACTCAGCAACACTATTTTCTCTTTAGAGATGAAATAAATAGCGTTACAGTTTATAATTTAAACATTTTTAAAGCAAAATTGACGAAAATTTGGTCAAAAATACTGAAAATGTGAATAAAAACAGCAATTATTCACAAAAATATTAAACCTCGATAACTCCCTATAGAAAACAAAAATTGAAAAATCTTTTTAACTCCATTTTCTACGCTGGACTGGCTTTCTGATGATACCACTCACAACTCTCTACGATGATTATATCGATCGGCCAAAATTGACTGAACAAAAGAAACCCATTTGAGTATATAGTTCCTCCCTCCCCACTAAAGTGGGGGTCGGAACAACAAGAAACAATCAAAATATCAGTTTGGAAAGACACGCCGACAGAAGCTCGTCAAATTACCTTTTTGTTAGGTGCAAGATATCACAATAGGCGAAAAATTTGTTGACATTTTTGTTGCACTATCTAATTCCAGGACTGATTTTGACTGACTCGGAATGATTTTTGTGTACTTGATGGCAAAATAGAAACAACAGCTAGGTTGAAGAGTACAACGATACTTAAACCACTGCAAATCTGCAACAGACTAAGACCATGCTTAGCTTATTCATTTCTCCTATTTTGTGTCCTCGTATTTCAATTTGACAGAACGAACTTGGCTTTGGAGCTTGGATGAAAGTCGACAAATTTGGCTAACAGCCGAAGACTTCTCGCATGATGTTTGTGCGGAGCCAGACCCAGTTGTCTATGATTAGAATATCATTTTTCTGCTCCATGTCTATCTAGTCTGGTTGGAAAATATTTATGGATAAGTCGAATCCAAAATTTACCGAGTGACTGTTGCGTCGACCTCGATGACTCTAACAGCGTTATTTTTGTTGTGTCATAAAAAATCTGGATTTTAATTTAGTGAAACTTGTCCTTACAAGAAGTGATTGAAAGTAACAAGGCAGAGGACGTTGTTTACTAGAAACATTTGTTAGTGGCCTGCTGTTCATATTGGAATCAATTCTCCAGACCAGGATCCGCTAAATATTGTTCAATAGTATCCTGGATCCAGTGACATTGTACAAAGACAATTTGTAGTTTTGGAGTGGTCTGCGCCATCTCGCAGCGAGGTGCAGAGCTGCAGGGGTTCAAGGTCTGTTCCATCTCTAATGACATGCGATGCCGTTTGGCAATTTCACTGGAATCTCTAAGGCTCGCAATACTGGATTGCAATCGGTTATTTTGCCCATAAATTGTTTTCCACATTAGGAAATAAGTTTTTTTCGTCCTCTAGAAGTCATGTCAGCGACAGGTGATATTAGATGCCCAAGTTCAAGAACTGAAGACCAGCTGGTACCAAAATAGTTACCAAATTAGACTTGCAATCAAGACTCGGTGATTCTATTACACAGTGGTTGCGCCTTCATAAGGCCCTCTTCATAACAAAAAAGGGTTTTGAAACGACTTTGAAACAAAGCGAATAAATTTTACGAAAAAAGGAGGATTTTGATAATATTTTTGACCATGCACCATGGTTGCCATAATCCATATTTATCAAATGTATTTAAATGTGTTACAGTCCATAAACATTTTCACGGGTTCACCGCCTTGAAATTGAATATGTTTTCAAAATTTTAAAGCACTAACTTAAAACAATTTAATTGATGTATTTAACCAATTGAAGCTCTGAACGCTTGTAATAAAATTGGTCAATTTTTTTTATTCACACCGATTGTTTGTTCACAATAATTGTTTTCTATTGTAAGAGTTTTCTGTAAAGTAATTGTATTTGTCATTTGTTTAGTATACCTTTTTTAATTGCCAGAGCGTTCACTCAATATAGTGATCATATCAATCGATACGCAACTTTTCTGTCAAAGTTGTATTAATTATACCAACGCTTTCAGTTGCAGCGTTCCTGCTAAACTGGTTTAAACTTTTCCTTTGGCTATAGCTAAAATCTAACATTTATAAATATATGAAAGCTTTGTCAATGTGGAATTATTGTTCTCATGATGTGCCGCAGAGCCTAGTATGGGTTCCTAGCCCTAGTCGCAACCCGATTTTAATCTTGCCATATATTGCAAGAACCTTGTAGATTAACATATTGCAAGTTCAAAAAATGTAAGATTAACATTTTCTTGCAAGATTTTTATACAGGAGCAGTGCAATTACCTTGCCAGATTATAATCAGATTTTGGAAGGCTATCAAGGCTAAAATGACATCTGATCAGACATCGCCAACACTCGTGTCCAAATTTTCATGGTAGTCCTTTTGAGCTTCTCAGACACTTATGTTTTGACCAGAGCACGAAATGGAAATGAGTCTGATCAGAAGTCACCACGTTGGAATCGAAGCTTTGACTAGGATGCGGAAGAAAAGAATATGTGAAAAAGAACAAGAGTTGTGATTTCAGGTCATGGGCCGCTTTGAACCCGAGTTGCAAGAAATACTTCACAGTAATAGACGATGTGAATCTGAATGAGATACAGAATGTGCTCATTTCATCTTCATACTACAAAGTTAGTCTTTTATTAGCCAAAATGTACAGACTTTAAGAATTCATAAGAATCCAAACAGTTCTCTGATAATATCACAAAGCAACGCTTTTCAGTAATCAGTTGGTAAGAAGAAGGATGGGAAGTATTAGACATTAAAAAATGACTGTGTCCAGACCAAGGAGACCCAAAAATGGCTTGGTTCCAGCCCATGGCGCGGCCGAAAGTTTTCTCCAGACTACGTTGCACGATTGCACTGCATTTCGTTGCACATTTGCCTTATGATATATACTCAGCAGTATCGCTGTTTTCCGCACATATGTACTAGGATCAGGAAAGTTAGCGAGTACGAATAAGTCCAACGCGCTCAAATTTTGGTATATATGTCAGCAGTTTTCGCAATTTACAGTGTGCGCAAACTAGCAACAAGTCTGATTGACTCTCATCCTTTGATTTTGTCGCTCATTTCCACACGTTTGATGTCGGCGGATTCCACTTTTTCTTGGACCTTCAAAGTCTTTAATTGTTTGCACTTTTTTGCAGATTCAAGTATTTAGAAGTTGCCGAGGGATTTTTTTTGAAATTAATATACATGCTATTCTTTGTTCACGAATATGTTTGATCATGCGCTTGTAGTGTATTAGAGCAACTCTTTGCTCGTTATATTGATTGTATGTCAACACCATTCTAGTGACAGTGAAGTTTGGGACCTTTGCGGGTTGCGACCCAACAATCTCTTAATTGATTGCAATCCTGTGCTCTCTACTCAGCCAACTGGTCCACATTGCGAGAGTCTTACTATGCTCTCTTATATTGAGCTATCATTTCAAGCTGCATCTTATGATCACAACTTACTTTCTAGAGTGTATGCTCTAACATAGTGCAAAGAAATGATAAAAATCCCTGCGAATTACAGGGACGCAATTTGGGGGAATTAGTCGCTAAATTTCGCATTGTTATTTTTGCCAAATTGCACATAAAGGGACGTGCCTAAATTAGCGATGAAGGAACGATAATTTGGTCGGTGATATTCTTATTATCAACATATCTCGGCAAATTTTGTTAAAACACAAAAACCCAACGAAATGTGAATCCCTTTAAGGCATTTTTCTTGTATGTACACCGGGTACGTTTTGTGTAAGATTTTTGGAACCTCTTGGACGGGGTTAGTTACAGATTAACACAAAATCTCTTTGTTTTCATAACGAATAAAATCAAAATCAAAGACTAAAACCTATGTCTGTGATTTTGCCGATTATTATGTCCCAATTTAGTTGTTTTCGTGTAGTAAAGACGTAGAAACTGCCAAATACTCACTAAAACAGTTTTGCAATTTTAGTAGTGTTATCAGTCGTCCTATCGTTTATCAAAAAAATAATTTGAACAAAGCCAATCTGAACAAAGTATGAATTTGTATTCTTATGAAATTGTTATATAACTTTTGAAGGCAACTTTGTAGTCCAATAAAGGTCCAATTTTCGCATAGAATTTTTCAACAGACATAAGCCATTTTTAACGGTTGTTTTGTTGCCGAAAATCTAAGTTTACCCGCTCCGGTCGCCGCAAGTGTTTGATACGAACTGATAACGTGTTGAGACTATATTTAAGCGGGCTCCGTTTTTCATGAAGTGTCAAGGCATTGCAATCGTCAAATATATAAGCATGCGTAATAAATGAGAAAGCGTAAACAATGTTTTCCTTTTCATCCCCCAATACGTAATCCACCGCCAGGAAGAGCGTACATGTCAGTGCAATGTACTGTAAAAATATGGTACATGAGCTCGGGTTTGGAGAGAACATAGACCCACTAAGCTGGGATCAATATTCGAAAATATACGGAAATATATACGGAAATAGTTAGTAAACAAATATGGGATTTTGAGCGGAAAACAGTATTTTGTTCAGTATGCTGTTCAGTAAACTGAAAAACTCTAAAAATGAATGTTAGCACATTGTTGATCCAAACTAATTTAGTGGGGGAGGGACTATATGCTCAACTGTTTTTTGTTCAGTCGAAATTTGGCCGACCGATTTATTCATCGCACAGAGTTGGGAATGATGTCTTCAGAAAGCCCGTCCATTGTCAAATATGCATTTTTTTTAAAATTTCATTTTTTCCAAGGAGTTATCGAGGTTTAAAATTTCTTGAACTTTTGACTGATTTCCGTCACCTTTTCCCACATTTTTTTTTAAATTTTGCCTTAATTTTTTTATCAATTTTGCTGAGTAGTTTGATCCGAAATGGTAGTCTATGAAATTAGACTTCTCAAAATTCTTGCTATTTGCTAAAAAGTGCTCCAATCATCTGTTTCTCCGACATCTAAAAAATTCATGTTTTCAAAAGACGATGTGGTAAGGTTGTACCAAATTGAGTTCATATTCTGTAATTTAGTATCAAAGCATTCTAAGTTTGCCCTTGTCTGATTAAAAGTCACAGTTCACTTATGTTAAGTTTGCCGCCGACTAATAAGTCAACTTCTCAGTTTCGCTCATATCACCCACTTTTGATTATATCTTCATTCGCTTAACTTTCCTCATTCAATTCAGTTATTCTTAAACCTACTCCATTTTGCAATCAGAAGAATTTTGTTGGATTTGAGGAGGATTTCCTCGTCATCAGATTACGACTACATTCGTAACTCTATTGCTGAGCAAAACTAAAAGTGGTAATCCCACAAATTAGTAAAACCTTTGATTCGCACCTCAAATCCAGTTCTAAAGTTCTAAAGCGGATTCGTGGCTCGTATACGTACCTCCACAGTCAGAGGTATCACATGGCGCAGTCAGCAGTGAAAGAACGTGCACTCCTTGGAATCGAACCCTTTTGGGAGAAAACAACACTAGAACCATCTTTGAGATGGGACCGCTGGCAGATAATTTTGAAGCTGGATATACTGGCAAAAGAGGGCATTTCGATTGACACCCTACGCGAAGATCCCCCGGACAAGATCAACCTACCTCTTGAACATATATACGAGGATAATGTTAAAAATAGTACATCTCTGAGCGAAAGAGATCGAAAAATTCGAAACGACTAACTTAAGAATGCGTGGCTAAATCGTTGTCAGAAGATAGAACTCGTAGGTATATTGTGTGGTGACAAACCCTAGAAGTATTGCGATAACAAAGTCGTCTCTCTGACTTATCTCAGCCTGGGGATGGAGGGTAGACGAATATTTGGCTCGTAAGAACCGACTATCCAGATTGATCGCGTAACAACAATGGATCTTTGGGAAAGCCTAGATCAAGTGTTTACCAAACAACGAAATATCACTTTTGATCGGTATACCTTCCTCACCACGAAACAATTGAAGGGACAAGTAGTGGAAAAATTCTACGGTTGCCATCGGGAACTGTCCTTGAATTGTGATTTAGGAAGCCATGAGGAATCAATCATTCGTGACGTCTTCATAGCAAACATGCAAGACGGCCAAATCCAAAGGGAATTATTAAAGGAAACAAGAACGGCTAAAAAGGCACTAGAATTTGCCATGGACATTGAGATGGGCATACAAAATCAGTTAAAGATATCTGGGGCTTCTGTTCATCCAACTACGAACGAGATTACAAGTGCATCAGTGAACAATGTACCAGGATCTTGGAATAGATCGCGTCCATCAACTAGTCAATTCGTAAAGCCTACAATTTGTCCAAACTGTGGCTATGGATGGTCAGCCGCACATCGACAAAATTGCCCTGCCCGTGGGAAGAACTGTAAAAACTGCGGTATTGCTAACCATTTGGCCAAAGTTTGTCGGAAACCTAAACATCCATACAAACCGAAACCCAGAGTAAACAATGTAGATGATTCTATCTCCGAGGCGGCCATGGTGGGTACTTCAGCAACAGTGACAGAGCAAGTCAACCATATAGATAGATTGCTCCAAAAGCAAGGTATCTACGACGCAAACTACGATTCGGATTATGACGACTATGATGGTAACTATGTTGCTGCGATTTCTATTAATAGCGACACTCGAGAGGTGGAGCCGGTGAATTTGGACGTTTGTATCGGAAATACCAAGACAAAGGCTTTGGTGGATTTGGGGAGCGTGTGCACTATAATCAATGAAAGTCTCGCAACCACTGTGGTGTCAGAGTGTAAAGAAAGCTATTCGGTACAATCACCAGAGATGCACGACCTAAAAATTTTCTCTAATGATTTAATCAAGATCATTGGAGTGATTAAGATATCCATCAAGTGTAATGATTGGGTGGCTACGGACGTTGATGTAACAGTAGTGGAGGATGGTCATAGACGGATCATCGGACGAGATCTCTTCCCAAAGCGCCCAGTTGAAACAAATCGCGAACGTTGATCAAAACCAATGCTTAATCAAGAAACAGATAGCATTAGTTTTTCCCGGTTTTATAACAAGAATCGATAAATCTTTGAAACATTCAGTTAAATCTACATTTCATAAACACTTTACACCTACACATCAAAAGGGACTCAGAGTCCCAATTAATTTACAACAACTAGTCAATGCCGAACTTAAAAAATTACTTGAATAAAAACATATCATAAAGTTAAACAGTTGTTCAGATAAAAATTTCATTTCAGCTATAGTTATCACGGTAAAAAGAGATAAAACAGTTAAACTGGCTTTGGATTTGAAAATTTTAAATAAATCTATCCATAAAAACAAATATCAAATGCCGAATATAGATAATTTAATTGACACGATTCAACAAATTTTAAATACAATTGCATCACATGAAACAGCATATTTTTCAACATTGGATTGGAAGTACGCATACAGTCAACTTAATTTAGACCCGAAAACGATACCGCATTGCAACTTCAATATTATTAGCAGTGAGGAAACCTGTACATATCGCTTTATTACCGGTTTCTACCGACTAACTGACATGCCAGCAGGATTTCAAAAAGTAATGGATTATACATTAGTTGGACTTAAGAATACTCATTGTTTCTTGGACGATATTATAATAGTTAGTCGTGGTTCTAAAGAAGACCACTTAAACTTAGTCTACAAATGTTTAAAAAAATTGGACGACGATAATTTGAGAATAAATTTACGCTAAATGTCATTTCGCTAAAACCGAAATTGAATGGTTAGGATACAAATTCACTAAGTCAGGAATTGCACCACTTGAATTAAATTTAGCAGCAATCTTAAATTTATCAGCACCTAAAAACCTGAAACAATTACGCTCATTTCTAAGTTCAGTCCAATACCTAGGAAAATTAATTCCTAATTTATCCCAATTATGTCATCCACTTCGGCCATTACTTAAAAAGAACACAAAATTTGAATGTAATGATGAACTTGAAACTCACTTTCAATCAATTAAAATTAAAGTAGCAAATTCAACAGAAAATACACATTATAATCTACACTTGGAAACGCGGATCAAGTGCGATGCATCTAGGGCGGTGTTAGGGGCAGCATTAGAACAACGTTCAACGACAGGTTGGCATACAGTTGCATTCGTGTCTCGTTTCCTAAACTCAAACGAGGAACGTTATGATGGAAATGAACTAGAATTATTATGGGTTGTGTGGTGCGTAGAATATTTTAAATATTACTTATTTGGCAAATCATTCACAATCATCACAGATCATCGAGCACTACTTTCAATTATGAAAAAACAACGGTCTAACAAATCATATAATAGTCGTTTAACCCGTTGGGTAGATCGTCTTTTACCCTTTGATTTCAATATTGAACATATACCACGCGCAAAAATGGGGCTGGTAGATTACATTTCCCGCAAACCAAATCAATGAGCAAAAGTTACAAAAAAATACGATGAGGAATTTGCAGTAGCAACAATTACCCGCATTCGGGACGCTATTGCAGCAACTTCTGTAAATACCACACAGCAAAACTGCCAATCACAGCATTTTAGCAGCGTCAATTACACACATTCCACACGTGCTTCACATCCTCACTCAACAAACTATTCCAATTTGCTTTCTGCCATTAATCGTAACACTACTCAGTTGCTTCTCGAGAATTCTGCAAACGCAGCTCAAATCCATTTCAATAAAAATTTATATACAACCTCAAGTCAAATCAAATCCTACCCTGAATTAATTTCAAACGCAACACACATCCATTCAATCTCTCAAGGAAGTATGAGCAGCCCGAAATCAAACCCACAAACCCCTCCCACCCACAGCAGGGTCACGTTCCAGTCCACACCAAACTCGGCAATAAATTCAACACGATCATCCAACAAAGGTCATAACTCTCCCAACCTGGAATCGTCGAAGGAAGAAGTGTTCGAAAAAAATTTCAAGCAGTTATTTACGAAAGGATTCTTGGCCGTGCTCACCAGCAAGGACGCGGTCCTCAAGGAGGTGCGAGATTGCATCTTGCAAAATGATCCACAATGGTGTAAGGAGGTGAACCCCTACCTGTTCTCATATTGGAGGGACCTTCACGTGCGATCCGGTTGCGTTTGCGTGGATGAACGTGTGGCAATCCCACACTCAACCCAAGATGCAGTGCTAGAAAGCCTTCGTCTCACACCCCCCCGGCAGTTGGGGCATGATAACTCCTAGGCAGTATGCGTTCTGGCCGTATATGCACCGTGAAATTCTCAACAAGGCTGCCCCGTGCAAGCCTTGTACTGATATTGGTAAGAATCTCAAAACAGTTGTTCCGGCTTCGAAATGGAAGCCTTTTTTAAATTGTTCCAAACCTAATGAAGAAATACAAAAATACAAATTGATTTCGGCGGCCCTATTACGAATGAAAAAGATCAGGATATTCATTTTCTTGCAGGTTTTGACCGTTTTTCCAAATACCCTACTGTAGAAGTTATAGAAAAAGCTAACGGACCTAATGTAATGAAATTTTTAGATGAATACATTCATATACACGGTGTCCCCCGTAATATTAGGTTAGATCAAGCACGTTGTTTAATTGGCTATAAAGTAAAGAGTATCTGCAAACAACATAATATTAACATAATTACTGTCCCTGCTAATGACCCTAGAGCTATTGGATTAGTAGAGCGTTTGATAAAAACTATTAAAAGACGCTTAAGCTGCATGAAATTAGATAGTAGGAATAACACATTCATAATTAGGGAGGAATAAAGTCAATAGTATATCAATTGCGTATATGCAAACAAAAGACAACAAATGCAACACCTTTCCAAGCACATTTTGGAAGAAAACCGAACACATCACTAAGCAATATTAGTACAATACCAAAGTCATCACATTTATCATATGAAAATAATCTCCAACACTATTTAGATGCTGATACTGTTCCCGTGGAGGACTACCTCGACGAAAATGGGTGGGTGACCGGTGACCACAGCGACATCCTAATAGAAGAGACAATGCAAAAGGCTCAGGTGGATGCTGGACGCAGATACAATGGAGAGCATAACAATTCAGTATTCCGGTTCATAATGCATCCCAAACTCAACAACCCGATACCGCGGTCGCAAAAATCCCTGAAATCAAGCTGGCACGCAAAATGTCCAAAATTTCAAAGAGGGATCTCCGTGGCTGGTGGGGAAACGTTGGCCCCGGGCAGTATGTTTGTGCGCACGTCACCTACGACAACCGTGATTAAAGAACCCGGAGTTCCTGAGGTCAGAGTGCGAAACAACGATATCGCAAAATTTGGTACCCGCGCTGAGCGTAATACGGACTTCTGGCAAAACGCCCAACGACGCCCTCTCCCTTATGGGAAGACAACGGAAGAAAAAATTGCTCAACATACGAAAGATCTCAAAAAGAAATATCGTGGGGAGATAAAAATTCGACATAGACCAAACCAGTCTGTTGCTGCTTCAGGAGTTTTGTCCGCCAACAGCAACATCTCTATGGCCATGTCTTCCCGCGAACCCAAAAAGCCACAAAGGGGAAGCAATCGTTCGAGACAATCATCCACCACTCTAAACACGTCGAATGCCTCCTCAGTTGCTGCGTCATCGGTCACTTCATCAACCCCTTCGCCTTCTACGTCAAAAACCAAAAGAAACAGAAGAGCCCCAGTTTACTTTGGTTTTGAAAGCTCCGTGTGCTCAGTTAGCGATGACTCTGCTGCCCCTGCACACAAAGGACATGAGACCGCAAACCCGGTCAAAGAAACAATAATTCAAGAAGAGGCATCACAACCTCCTGCATCGGAGACATATTTTGAGCTGCCAGTAGTGAGTCCTCCTGCACCTCCTCCAGTTGGAACATGGTCTCCCGAGAATTATGAATACAAAGATTATGCTAGGGAGATAAGCATGAGCGTCTTTGACGCAGAAAATCAAATTTAAACTGAGTAAAACTGTCAAGTTAAAAACTGTTTAAATTGTTGCATTCATTAACTTTCAATCCATTCCATTGTTCGATATTTATTCTAGACCTGTATTTGGGCTACCATTACGCAGATTTTCTGTTAATGTTCAATATTTATTTGTGAACGTGTTTCGGTTACAGCCGTTAAAATATATTTTGGTTACGTAGCAGTAAATCGTAAATATTCAATCTTATGGGATTTGCACCCCAATTGTGCTTTAATTTATGTTTTATGTTTACAAATGAACGTAAATGTAAGGAATTTACATTAAAATATTTTCTCTAGCATAAGCCCCTCAGTTCAACTGCAATTTTCTGTTGGCTTGCTGTTGCCCTCATTATCTATTAATTATAATAACCAGTACGTTTGTTTTTAATATTAAAAATTTTACACTGTTGCAGTATAAAATTTAATTAGAGCCGAGGATATGTGGTACGGTTGTACCATAATAAGTTCATATTCTGTTATTCTGTACCAAATCATTTTAAGTTCATCCTTTTCTGATTAAAAGTCATAGTTCACTTATGTTAAGTTTGCCGCCGACTAATAAGTCAACTTTTCAGTTTTGTTCATATCGCCCACTTTTGATTATATCTTCATTCGCTTAGCTTTCCTCATTCACTTCAATTATTCCTAATCTACTCCGTTTTGCAATCAGAAGAATTTTATTTGATTTGAGGAGGATTTCCACGTCATCACATTACGACAACATTCGTAACTCTATTGCTAAGCAAAACTAAAAATGGTAATCCCACAAATTAGTAAATCTTTGGATTTGCACCTCAAATCCATTTCTAAAGTTCTAAAGTGGATTCGTGGCTTGTATACGGACTTCCACAGTCAGAGGTATCACAGAGGAGTAGCATTGACAAGGCTAGCTTTGGTCAGATCTTGGATTTTTACTGTAAAATTATCAGGATTAGATTACGTTGCTATCTCTTTTAGAAATTTTTTCGCCCTCTTTTTTCATTTTGTGATGATTACTGCACGTAATGATTTTAAATTTAGGATCATTTTCAGAAGATTCCTTTTACGTGCAAATGAGTCCTTTTACGTGCAAGTTTTTATATTTTCAGTTGAAAGCTCATTGTTTTCTTGGCTCCAACACTTTTTTTGCATAAAATAGTTTTTGTTCTCCTATGACATGGAATAAACAATTACGAGTCTAATTTTTTTAGTGTCCTAAGAAAGTTTAAATTAATCCAACCAGCATCTTCTTATTGAAAGCGTATTACTATTACTTTTGTTTGTTTTTGAAAGAGTAGTTTTGATTTTTGCCACTTTTTATCTTAATTCTGTCAACCTGTAGCTCAGTTTCAGCAGAGAAATTTTACCGTTTTTGTATCGATATATAAGATGCTCTTCACTGGGCTATAATGTTCCATTTTATGGATTTATGACTGCGGTACTAATTAATAGTTCATTAATTATTTTTTCTAATTTTTGAACGTTGTACATATTTGACATTTTTTGCTCAGCCACATTGTTACATTAATGACAGATCACATATTACGTTTATGACGTCGAGAAAAAGAGTATAGAACATTTCTATTGTTCTTTTTGAGCAAAATATGCTTTTAACTGCCTCGACACCGTTTTCCCGCAAAAGAAGTTGATTTTCTATTTTTGATTTCACTTGTCGTCCTTTTTAATGTTGTATGGTTTATTTTGGATAACGACGAGTCGGAATCGTTTCATATTGACATATAAACGATTTGATTAAAGGATTTGAGTTGATCTCTATCCTGATATTCATGTTTTTGCAAAGATACGATTTTTCAACTTTTGCGCTAATTTAACCATATTTCACACATAGCGTTGTCGTATAGTGTTACAGAATGCATTTTGTTTCAATTGAAACAAATTTAGTCTACATAGCGACTTTATGAATGAGTTTTCATGCTTTTATAATGCGGGTTTTTATGAAAACTCTAACATTTTTGAATTTTTGCCCTAATTTGAGCTTAGTTTTTCGTTATCTTGTCCTATTAAAACCCTAACGACAGCTCACAATAGCCTTTAACGCAGATCTTATTATACATATGTCATTTTTGTTTAGTTCATAAGTTTTGGTTTAGTGATTTGATTTTGGTACAAAACAATTTTTGAAAAGTTTGTTTTAATATTTGATTGTTGGCAGTTTTTGTCATTCGTTGTTACTGGTCTCAAAGGCTTACTCTAAAAGTATGATTGACCTTTTTAAGCATTTAAAGTTTACAGCTAATAGTTTGCATGACTTTGAAAATAATTAAATAATTATTTTTTTGGAAAACTATTAAAAAGTGCTTTGCTTTTTTGTTCTTTTTTGTTTATTTGCAACCTTTTCTCATTCAAGACAGTACTCTGTCTTCTTTTAAGTAAAGTTTAGAATAATTTGTTTAAATAAATTTTTCCTGATTTTGAGTTCTGTTTCTGTGTCTTTTAAGCAAATCTAAACTTGGCGATTAGTCTCTGATCAATTAGTATCAAGCACTCTAAGTTTTTTCAGGTTTAAAAATCTAAATTTCGTTTATGGTAGGCTGCTTTTTGTTTCTTTTCTTCATTTGTTTTTTACAATGATTCTCTAGGGGTTCAATTGTTTTGGAATTATTTATCTTATCTATATTTTGAAACAGGACCAAAGTTTTTTTTAACGATTTATACTTTTTTATTGAGTGAACGGTATAACTTTCGGGCTTTAACTGGACTTATCTTTCGAAATTTTACTTGAATTGTTTTCTGATTGCCTTTAGTTTTTTGCAGATCTCTCATGTAATGCTTAACTAGTTAATGCATGGGCAAAGTGTTGAATTATCACATGACTCCAAGGTAATGGATATTTTTTTCAAAATCATTGTTATTCGATTCATATTAATTGCCATGTACGTAATTAACTTTTTTTGCTTCTAATCATAAGTTGATACGTTTGTGTAAAAATTCTTACATTTTTCAGTGACTAGTAATGGCCATGTTTGAAGCTTACATGAATCAAAAGAAAGAACCAAGTCTAACACATTGAATTTTCGAGGAAAAAAAATCGACACCACTACATTATTATAATGGAAAGATTCAATTAAAATTAAAAACATGATAAATAATTAATTTTTACGTAATCAGTGGTTATGGAATCAATAACATAATGTCTGTGTTAGAACAAGCGTCTGTTACGTGGTCTGTGTGGTGCGGGTAGTCTTCGGCTGGTGGCGTTCACAGACAGATATGGTTACTGTCCAGGAGAGACAATCTACATCACAGTATCATGTCACAATCAATCACCATTCACTATTCGAAAAGTTATCATCTCCATGCAACAGGTATTCCATTTTTGTGTTCAAACATCAGAAACAAAGATAAACAAAAATCTGAATTGTGAATTGAACCGCATTAAATCTTTAATGATCAGAAGACCATCAAAGACAGGGGCGGGTTTCGCGTTGAGTTTAAAATTCTGATCTTAGTCTGATAAGTATAATCTTAAAGGCGTTAAAATGTGATAATTACTAATGTTGAACGAGTCAAATTCTGATCATGAGCAATTTGTGAACGAGGACCTCAACCTATTGTACGTTATACATTAGGAGAATACAGTATTGTAACAGATGGCAGTTGGCAGTTCCTTCCTTATGTTTTTCCCCTTTATTCTCTTGATATAGTTTGCTACTCATAGTCACCTTTTTTCGTATTACAAGACAGTGAGCAACCCTCCGGGCAGAGCTATACGTTTACGTTTTTTGACAACTAAGCTGCGGGGTGGATATATTGGGGAAGACCCGAGGTTAGGACGGGAAGGGGGATAGGAGATCGGGGGTTGGGGTTCAGTAGAAGGTTGAACAAACATGAAAGATCGAAGATCTGAATTGAACAATTAGCTAATTGTGTTCAGCTTGTAATGTACACGTCATCAACTGGTCACCGAAAGTGTCAATGGAACTGCCTTCTATCTGCTCACAAGAGGGGCTGTTGTTCACGCGGGGGAGTATTCCGTGTGATCCACCTCCCTCTCCACATTCCCTCCATTCCCATGAGTTGCAATCAAAACAAGTGCAGATGCATCTCAACCAGTTACTCTATCAAGGTCAGCTTCTTTTTTTGTCTCCATTTTGAAATATCTTCTAAAACTTTTCTCACAAAGCGCTGAATATCGCCCAAATTTTGAAAAATTTATCTTATATCATTAATGTGTATTTAGCAGAGTTTCTATGCAAAGCGTTCAAACGGTCAAAATTTAATGCCAAACTCACCGAGATTTATCAAACATGCTTAAATTTAACTCTTTCGGGGCTTGTTTTGGTTCTAAGGCCGTTTTCAGAATTAGCAATTTTCAGCACCAACTACGCAAAACCACCGGCCATTGCAACACGAAACCAAAATTTGAGTATAGGCCAGACCGAACAGACCCAAATTTTTTCCAGATCATTGAGTTGGGTCTCACCCGATCCCCCTGTCAGCGACCCAAGCCGGTCTGGTCAATACCTGTCTTGGGTCACGAACTTCATCCTGGGTTATCTAAAATTTATTATGCCCAAGTTCGCGAAGCCTTGTTTGGAGGATTTCGCTTACTTAAAGTAGAGAACAATACTTACATCTCTCGTAATCAACTTCCCAAAAAATGTAGTCACCATTTATTAAGATCTGAATGGCCAGCTTTATGAACAATTCTTAGTTTTCCGTTCAAATTCGGTCAATTTTGCATATGACGATTTAGGAATTCAATTTCACTGTTCTGACCTATTCTGCTAACTTTAACTCGCCTCATTCAACTAGTTGTAGCAATAAAATTAATAAATTTATCCAATTTCACATCAAAGGCCACTTCTTGTTCTCTTATTTAAACTCAAACACTCAATTATCGCTTGGTTTCATATTTTTTGGTTTCACCTAAAACTAAGATTTAGCTCTTTTCGCGAAGATTTGAAGACATAATGCTAACCATTAAACGTAAATTTCTCAACCTAATTGTATCGTACCACTTGAACATAAATTTTGAACAAAAAATAATTTTATAAGCAGCAAACAGTAACCCGTACCGAACTCCAGGTGTAAATCAGTACTGGGCAATTGCAAAAGCAAGTTTCCCTTGTAATAAAGTTTGCTCCCTATCTCGCCTGAAATTTGCTTCTTTCAAGCAGATTTTAAGGGCGCAAAAGATAAACTTTCAACAGTAACAGTGGCGCAGTAGGGAGAACAAACGTCTAGGGAGCGGAAGAACGTGGGTACCGTACGGATTCGTCGATCCCCGTACGGAACTTTATTTTTGCACGTGGCTTAGACTTGCCAAGTTTGGCAAGTCTTAAATGTGTTATGATCATAGCTATGAATCAGTACTGATACCTAGACTTGGAATTAGACTTGCCCAGTACTGATATTGACTTGGCGTTAAGTACGGGAACACACTAGCATGAGGCAAGCTTTGCAAAAAAAAGGTATTCATGCCTCCGTCTGTGAAAACATGCTGAGTGTCTCCTAGAACCGCAACAGCGCTATCGATCTTACACAAGTCAAATGCAGCAACCGAGCCACCGCACTAACTGAACAATTGGCCAAACGCCATTTAGGGTCTTTGTTATTGTTCAAAGAAAGGTCAACCCGGGATACTGAGAAAAGCTACACACCTGAACCACTGAGATTTTTTTCTGTCCTTAATGGATACTGCCGGCAGTAGCGAACAGGATCCAAGTGCTATGAAACTGCACAGATAGAAAATGAAAACACTCTTAGACCACCGTTCTCCTCAACATCAGGTCTACATGGGGGTACTTTTGTTTCAAAGAATCCTTTAGGGGGCTTGATAGAATGTTAAAAATGTTGCTGTACCAAATTGATAGCCTCTTAATCAATGCAAATGGAACGATCAATAACATGCATACCCGGGTCGAGATGTCAGCGCCGTTTCAGCTCATTTTTTTGTAAGAACTGCACTGAATGCGATGAAATTATGTAAGAAAAGCGCTGAATGCACTGAAATGCGCTGAAACTTAGAAAAGGCGCTGAAAATTCAAAATTTCAGCGCATATTCAGCTCATCCTCTTTCCTCATTACAGCGCATTTTGAGTGCAATTCTTGCAAACGTTTCAGCACTTTTTTCAGCGCAATTGTTACAAAGTTTCAGAGCAAATTCAGCACATCCGTAGTAAACCTTTAGCGCTTTTTGAGAAAACGTAAAAACAATAAAATTTCAGCGCATTTCTTACAAAATTTCAGCGCAATTTTAGCATATCCGTAGAAAATTTTCAGCGATTTCGAGAAAACGTAAAAACATTAAAATTTCAGCGCATTTCTTACAAAGTTTGAGCGCAATTTTAGCATATCCGTAGAAAAATTTCAG
The DNA here is from genome assembly GCF_964194025.1 of Convolutriloba macropyga. Lineage (NCBI taxonomy): Eukaryota > Metazoa > Xenacoelomorpha > Acoela > Convolutidae > Convolutriloba > Convolutriloba macropyga. The sequence goes on from NC_134472.1 coordinate 23,334,331, forward strand.
CGATTTCGAGAAAACGTAAAAACATTAAAATTTCAGCGCATTTCTTACAAAGTTTCAGCGCAAATTCAGCGCATCCGTAGTAAAATTTTCGCGCTTTTTGAGGAAACGTAAAAACAATAAATTTTCAGCGCATTTCTTACAAAATTTCAGCGCAATTTTAGCATATCCGTAGAAAAATTTCAGCGATTTCGAGAAAACGTAAAAACATTAAAATTTCAGCGCATTTCTTACAAAGTTTCAGCGCAAATTCAGCACATCCGTAGTAAAATTTTCGCGCTTTTTGAGAAAACGTAAAAACATTAAAATGTCAGCGCATTTCTTACAAAGTTTCAGCGCAAATTCAGCACATCCGTAGAAAAATTTAAGCGCTTCTGAGAAAACGTATATTAAAGATCTGATTCATGCAAGCTTTCCTTTTGTCAGCCAGTTACCAGATTTCAATACGATGATGATAATCAAGAATTCCTCCTTTCAAAAGCGGATTCATTTTAGACCCCAAGAGTTCCGCACAATGTCAGTCAAAATTTTACTGATATAGAAAGGAGGGGCATTCCACTCGTTATGTTCTGCACAAAATAATTTACAGAGAAATACATTTAAAAATTTCGTAAAAAGTGAAGCAAAGCGGTAACTCTCTTTGATAATTTAGAATTTACGATAGGAGAAATAGCAATTAGTCCCCCGGCAAAAATTTCGTGCTCTTTTGTTTCGAAATCAAAGTTTCCTGTAGATCGGGTTTTGAGGGCTAACCATATCGCCACTTTTTTTGTTTTCATTTGCGACTTTGCATGCAAAACTTTTTGCAAAATATTGATTGCCTTCAGACAGCAGAATTATGTTTTAAAGAAAACTTGTTTAAACCTTAAAGTATCAACTCAATTGTGGCACCAGAACATCATTTTTTTGTGTTCGGGCGAATGCGAACTCCGGTAACCAGTGGAGGTGAACAGCGTCATTGATTCAACTGAACGGAAACGAACTCTTCCTAGTGTATATGCTGTAGGAGCATTTATGGGAGCTCAGAAAACTCCGTATGTAACCATGAGACGACTGGAGACAGTCAGAATTAGGTTGATTGAATTTTACTGACTGGATGACTCAGAGAGCTCTTATATATTTGCATCATTTTATAGGCCACCGAAAATGGTTCTCAAATTTTGTGCACTGGCTTCTTGGCAAAGACTCAAAACCCCAGTCGACTTTGCTGATAAGTTTATCAGGATTAGGAGTTCTATGTCATCTTGTTTCTGTTGGCTTTGTAATTTTGATTGAGGATCATAGTAACATATTAGCATTAAAAACCTATAAGTTGAAATATTTTTTCAAGAACAACAGATTCCTGATTTCCTAATTCGGAAAAATTCTTAGAAGCATTTGCTCAATTTAATTTTGGGAAGCAAAATGCATATTAGAAGCCACAGCAAGTTAACTAACAAGTTCCTATTTACAGAGTCTTTATTTAGTATTTAATAAGTATGTGGCTCCAACTATGGTTGCTAGATATTATATAAGAAAATGAAAAATTGATGACATAGAGAAATAAAATGAATATTTCTTCTTTCGGAGGAAGACATCAGTTAGTGGTCTTTATTTTGAGGGATTAATGAATTCATGCGCAGTCGGAGGAGGTTTTCGTTGATGAAGGAAGAGCCATCACCGTACGTGGTGGGGATTTTGGTTAGGTTAATTAGGCTATGCTCTTCTTAGATAGACGGGAACCCAGCCAAAAACTCCAGGTGGGCTGATTATTGTCTCGATGCGCATGTGAATGATCAAGGTTACTTTTGAACCAAGACCTCGAACTCCTTTTTATCAGAGCAGTTTTGTGTTTTAGATAAAATTCCGAGTGAGAAAGGGCCTTTCGTACACAATAGACCTGCCCATCATCATTGGCAGTATCCCAATCAACATATTCGCATCAATCAAACATGGAATCATTCACCGTATGTTCTACATTATCACTCTTATCATTCAAAATAGGCACGCGTGTTTCTTGATGTCTACTTGAGAAACTGGTTTCAAACGACCGGTTTTTGTCGGTATCGATGTCCTGTTTTAATTATGAGCAACCCAAGTGTTTTCGACTTTTTCAGTAGCCGAGCAAGCCGACGCTTTCTTACCTTAAAGAAAACTGACGCTGAAGCAAGCGACGGAAATCAACCTATAAAAACGTTTACCTTTTTGTTGGTTTTCCATTGATGGCATCTTTTAAAATGTAATTGCTCAAGTAGAAATCCATGAATTGTCGTGACTAGAATTTTAAAATTTCGGACTAATTCTTGATTATTTATCGTGGCTGGAAGAAAGATTATCAGGTAGGGTTTGAGTAAAGTTATGGGGGTCAAGTTCGACAAAAACAAGTTTCTATCCTTTATTTTCTGGCTGTACACTATCATCTATTGCTAAAAAAAGAGCCATAGACGTTCTTTCTAAGAATATATGCAAAACCTAATAAAAGGATTACACGAAATTTTGTCTGATATCGTCATTCCTCTTTTCGTCATTGCATTTCAAACAATAACAAGGAGGCTCGTTAATTTGCATTCGCACATGATGATCCGACCCGCCCTCATCTACATTTTTGACTTATCTGTCTTTTGACTTACATTTTTGCAAAGAATATATGTTTGAGTTTAAACAAATCATTACAACCAAATTAAAAAATGAACAAAATAATGCCTTGCCTCAATACAACGAGATCTGCCATTGAACAAACTATGAGAAAAAACTATTACAAAAAAAACCAAAAAAAAAGTTCTTGGAACGGCAAAATCTCAATATCTTAATTTAAAAGCACATAGTAACAACGTCAAATTACAATCAGCCAGAACTGTAAGTACACAAATTTATTTTTATGCTTATTATACATCAGGTGGAATTTTTCTTTAACAAGACTAGGTAAAAAGTTGACAAAAAAAGAAATAATGAGGCGAAATTCGAAAATAAATCAGCATTTTTAAACCAAATATATTCAAAAGTCTCAAAAAAATTAGGTTTTAACGAAACAATTCTTAATAAATTTACTGAAAAGTCATAATGAAACCAATAGGAACTGTATTTTGTTCGACTAAGCACAATTACAAGCTTATTGGCCGGTGGCCATTTTATGGCTACCTAAAGAATAGAAAAAAAAGCAAAAACAGCGAATCCAAAAAAATGAGCGAAAAGTGTGGCAGCCATTGAGAACTGAACATTTCATTGAAAACTTGTCTACTTTCATTTCATTTTTTTGGAGCAATGGGATTTTTTTTAACAATTTGAAAGTAAATCAAGAAACATGAACAAATACATTAAAACCAGGAAGTTTCTGAGAAAGACCGTAGTATCAACGACATTAAATTCAATATCTTTCAACGGAAGCTAGCGAATACGCAAAAGTACGTCTCACTGTGCCAACAAGGATGTTTGTCATGTATAAGTTATCAATAGGATATTACAATCGCTCCTTTACTATGAAAAAATTTATTAAATGCAGGCAAAATCCTAAAATTAAATAGAAAAGTGCGAGAAGAATTTGTCGAAACCATTTAAACCAAAAGTTTTTCTCTGAAGGAACCAAAGGAACCAAAAATTTAGGAAAAAATATACAAAAATTAAAAAAAAATTATGAAAACTAGTGCATCGAGGTCATAACGCCAATAGTTAGGAGAAAAAAACGCTACCTAGATTTATTTTGATTGAAGTAGAACACAGGGGGGTCCAGTCATCACTGAGACTGGCCTACAGTTCATGAAACTTGAAAATAACTTTATGATCGATTAGTTTTCAAAAAAATTTTTGAAAAATTATTTTAAAAAGTTTAACAGCCATTAAACTCAATTGCTTTCAACGGAAGTCAGTAACTACAATAAATTGGAACGTATGCCTTTATTGGAAGACAAGGATATTTGTCATGCATAGGTAATCAATAAGACATCACAGTAAGTCTTATGACTATAGAAAAAACAACAATTAAAGGCAAAAATCAGAAATTCAGTAGAAAATTGGGAGAAAAAAGTGTGGAAGCCATTTAAACCATAAGCTTTTTCTTGAAAACTTTATCCATGATCCATTGAAAACTACCGGTTAATGTTAAAAAAAACTTTCGAAAATCATTTTTAAAGTCCTTACAGCCATTAGGTGTCCACTGAAAGCTGTAGATGGGTTCAATTAATGTGCAGTACAAAACCTATTGCACTGTTAGTCAGCAAAACGAAGCCATAGGACTCCAAAAACTTAGTAAAACTTCAAAAAGAGATCCAAATTACATTTAAAATTACGAATATTCAGAGTCGAAGCCAAAAAAACACGAGCGATTCCTTGAAAACGAGTTTTTTTCCATTGGGCTTCATTTGACTGTAAATCAGATTTTTTTTAACGGAACCCAGATATGAACAAAGACTAGTCTCTAGGTGACCCAAGAAAACAAAAAAATGAAAAGAGTTCTAAAAAAAAATCTCAAATAGAATTCGATTTTTTAAATAGTAAAGTTCCCTATGAGACCAGAACTCTTCTTTTTATCGCTTTTCGTCTATTAGGAGCTCAAAATTGTTTCATTTTGTGGAGTGAATTGTAATTTTCGATTAATATTTTAATAAAAAACATCTTAATTTGAAGAAAATTTACACTAAAAGTGAACAAAATCATGCTAAATATCCCGTGTTCACACAAAATTTCAATCCTCGATAACTCCTCGAAAAAAAAAACGAAATTTAAAAACATCTGTTTAGTTTCGAATTCTACGCTGGACGAGCTTTTTAATGATACCACTCACAGTTCTCTACGATGAACATATCGATCGGCCTAAATTGTCTGAACAAGGAAAACCCATTTGAGTATATAGTTCCTCCCTCCACAAGTGGGGTCGGAACAATTATTTCAGCATTAAAAATAGGATAATTTGATGGTAAAATTTGGTGCGCTTTAGAGGACTCTTTTTATTCATGAAGGACGTTTACTTTAAAAAATCGAGTTATTGAATAGCTCTATTTTCAGATCTTTTCCGATTGCGCCTTGATTACTGAATGCCTTAAGTTGGAGACTTTGCCAAAAATAGTCTAATAAAAAGAATCAATACCAAAAGTATTGTCGAGGGTTGTATTTTTTCCTTCGCCGTTTTAGCCCGACCTACCCACCTCGAATGTGTGATGAAGGGCGGTAGTATAGAAGAGGACGATGATGACGTCACAACCACCCAATCCTCGGCAATGGGGGAGGCTGAACAACTGTCGTCATTCACACCTGCCTACACTTACTACGACTGGAGGGGAAACTACCCCAAGCCAGAAGAACTACCCTATCCTATAACTGGAATGAAACTGCTTATGTTGGACAATTAGTGTGCATGGGGGGGTTTCCGTATTTGACAGATTTTAATAATATCTGAACCTCAAACTTTGAATCTTCTCTTAAGGAAAATCTGTTGTCATATAAAGCATATATGAAAAAAAACTTGCTTAAATACCAATTAAGGCAGAGCCCAATCCACACAGTTGAACTCATGTGATATGGGGACACTGATTGAAATATTTTTTGAACTTTTTTTCTTTTCAAAGCTTTTAAAGCTTCTCTCAGCGTTATAATGGAAAAGCGTTTAACAAAATACCAAAAGTTTTACAGCAGTTACCGCTTCGCATTTGTTTCCTCATAAACCGTGTTTTCCCCTCATTTATGCCTAAACTAGTTTTTGCAAATTGATCAAAAACTGTACTTTAGACTCATCCTATTCGCCCCCTCGACTGAACCAACGTTACCTAGCGTGGGGGGGGGGGGGGGGGGGGGCAAAAGTTGCGCCTACACCTTGCGCAATGTGTAGGCACCTTGCACCTTATTCACAGAATTTTACCGTTGCCTGCACCTTTCATCGTTATCAATAGATTACCGTCTGCAGATTTTGTGGCTTTGAACGTGGAGCTCTGTTTGTTTTCTGGACATCATTGTTTAAAATTTATATTACAAGAATGCGCTTTGTCCTAGTCCAGAAGACCGAACAAAATGTTTAGTATGATTGGTCTTCCAAGTAAATCATTGGTATTTTCAGCCTCAGACGGTCGGTATGATTGGGCTGGGACGTAAAAAAGCTTCGGTATGCTCGGTTTCTCAGACCCGGTGTGCTTTGCGTTTACATGTGGGAAATGTTCGGTTTTAAAAATTTGTCATTGTATTCTATTTTTTAGATTTGGCATGTTCAATTTGAATCATTAGATGTCTTCAGTTATATGCCTACAAAAACTTGAGTTTTTGTTTACAACGTAGTCAAAGTTACAACGTAGTTTACAAAGTTTATGATAGTCTTTAGTCGCAGGGTTTTCAATCAAAGCTCTTGGGAGCAGCTTCTTCGGAAAAACTTAATTCAATTTCTTTTTTAGCTCAATGATAAAACTAGGAAAAAAAATATAAAACTTTTGGCTGACTTTCAAGCTAAAAATTTAAGACTTGTTTGGCACTGACCCCGATTCAGTTAATTAAATCGCACTCACCCTGTCTTGACGTGGTCTTGAATATTTAAATACATACATAGATCGAATAATAATGATTTCTGAACATACCGACTGTTTGTTACGTTAAAAAAAAACCAAAAATATCAACGACTTCTTACGTTTGAAACTGAGTAAACTGCATATAAGAAACCGACAAACTGATAAATTCTTGTTTTAAAAACTACGTTTTCCGGACTGGGATGGACCTACGAATAACTTTAGAATGTAGGCAAAGCTAAACTCAAAAACCGCTGAAGATTACCTTACTCGTCTACAGAGACTCGGAGCACCAGTGTATCGATTTCTGGCTGAAAGGGGAAAATATAGAGCAAAGCATCAGTTAAATACGACAAAAGATGCACGACGATGCAAAACCAGATGTTAGTATTTAGATCCAGATGTTAACTCTCAATTAGAAATGCGACAGAGTGGCACGAATAATCACGATAAAGATGTTTGCATCAGCAATGAGCATAACTCTGATTAGGTTAGTTCATACGTACTCGAACTACTACAAGAGCAATAAATTTGCTATAAGAGACTAAGTAGGAAAATGTCTCAAACTCGTCAGTCAAATTGACAGCTCAAAGATCTGGAGCTGCTGAGAACAAAATTAAAGAAATTTATTTAACATGGAGGCTCGTTAATGTGCGTTCGCATATGAAGTTCCGACCCGAGTTGGTCTACATTTTGGACTTAATTCTCAACCAAATGAAGAGATAACCAAAAATATATGTTTAAGTTTTAAAAATCGTTTCACACCCAAACTACTAATTGAATTACCTAATACCATGCCTCATTACAGCGCTCACAAAATCTGCCAATAAAAAGACTACGATAAATAAACAAAAAAAAATAAGCCAAACAAAAAAAATAAAGGCAAAAATTCAATATCTAAAAGTAAAAGCACCTAGTAAACAACGTCAAATTGCAATTAGATAAAACCTTAACTGCACAAATTTTCTTTTACTTTTGACAGCAGATGGGACTTTTCCGTAATAAAACTAGGTAATAAGTAAAAAGAAAAAAAAATAAGGCGAAATTCAAAAATCTAGCAATATCTTTTTAAACCAAATAACTTCAAACGTCTTAAAAATCTTTAGCTTTTAACAAAATAGATAGATCTCGATAGATTTCTTACAAAGTCATTAAGAAACTGATAGGACCTGTCTTTGGCTAAACTCACACATAGAGTGGACTATAGATACAGAAAAACTCAAGAAATTACAAACAGTCTGCGAAAACACAAATCATTGAGGCAATTAAAATCATTAGCTATTATCTAAATGTTGTTTTTTTTTATTTCGACTGTTATCTGTTTTAATTGAGCTAAAATTATACTGAACGATTAAATAAGTTCATATGGGTCTCATCTGAAAATAATAGGGCTCTGTTTTTACGCGAATATGTTAAAAGAGGAGAAAAAAACACAAATTTTGACCAATAACAAAACATTTATGAAAACGCATATTTTCCCAGAAACAAAACATCAGTTGTGACATAATACCAATGGAACGTTTGCACTTTAAATTTTGAATTACAAAGAGTTGGATGGGGCGTCTCTATGATAAGAAATAGTTTCAATTTAACATCAAGAACAACAAAAGCTTCACAAAAATCAATACAAATAACAGAAAACGAAAAAATAAAAAGAAATCGAAAACGAATAATATTAAAAAATCTTTAACACTGTTCGCTAAGAACTAACCGCAAAGAGTAATGTTGTTTGTTCAATCATCAATTTGAAGCTTATGAGACCTCTCAGCACTTTAAGACGACATAAAAAAAACACCAAAAACAGCGAATTCTAAAAAAAAATGTGACACAAAAATGTCGAAGCCAATAAAAAATGGATTATTCCGTACAAACAATTCTATCTTCCATTAATTTTTTGATAACAAAAATAGAATTCCTTTTTCTTTAAGTATAAGATTGAAAAGAAATTGACATGTATGAACAATTATTTTGAAGTCAAGAAACCTTTGACAAAACCCGTAGTATCAACGTCGTTAAAATCAATTGCTTTCAACATTCAATTATTACAATTTGTGATGCCTGAATTGAACGAAAATGTTGTTTGTTGTTCACCAGCCAGCAATAAAACATCAGTATAATTCTTATGACTATGAAAACTATAACAAATACAGGTAAAGACCGAAAATTTCAAGCAAGAGTTCATTAGGGAAGTGCTTGAAGAGAGTGTCGAAGACCTTTAATCCACTATCATTTCTCTGAAAACTTTCTGCATGAAAATTTTGAAGTCGTCACGTAGCCAGTGGGAACTATGAACATTGAGATAATGTGATAAGATTCCGAAAGCAAACATTTTAAAAAACAAAAAAATTATGAAAACTCGTCGCATCGAAGTCACAAAGCCAATAATTTAAGGTAAAACAGCGGACCAGATTAATTTTGGTTGCATTAAAAAAGACGGGGGTTTTGTCAATAATGAGACTGACTAAGTGTTCGCAAAGATAAGTTTAAGGTCGGCTAACATTCAAAAAATTTTTATCAAAAGCCAGCTGTTTCTTAACAGCCGTTAACTGTTCACTCAAAGCACTAGATAGGTTCATTTAATGCTCATTAGGAAGAATATTGCACTTTTAGTCAAGGTGTCTATGTCATGACTTCAAAAATTCAATAAAGTCTCAAAAAGAAAATCAAAATTTCATTAAAAATTACGAACACTCAAAGTCGAAGCCAAAAAAAGTGAGCGATTCCTTGAAAGCCAACTTTCTGTTCATTGGCCATCATTCGAACTTAAATGAGGTTTGTCAAAAAAGGAACCTCGACATTAAAGGTGACTATTCCCTTAGTGACTAAAAAAACTAAAAATTATAAAGTTTTTCCAAAAAAACAGCTCTCAAATAGAATTCGAAATTTTTTGATAGTAAATTTCCCTATGAGACCAGAGCTAGTCTTTTTAACTGCCTTTCGTTTATTAGGAACAACAAATTGATGCATTTTGTAACGTGAAAGGTAATTTTGAATTAAATTTTTATAGAAAAAATGAGAATTCGAACAAAAATTACTCTAAAAGTGAACAAATGTGAACCAAACATCCCGTGTTCACATGAAACTTTAAGCCTCGATAACTTCTCGAAAAAACAAAATTAAAAAAAAATTTTTAATTTCGATTTCTACGCTGGACGAGCTTTTCGATGATAACACTCACATTTCTCTGCAATTAATATATCGATCGGCCAAAATTGTCTGAACAAAAAAAACCCATTTGAGTATATATTACCTCCCCCCACAATTGGGGTCGGAACAAAAATTAGTTCAGTTACGATCAAAGCAAGAACGTCCAATCCTGTGATGGCTATCAACGAGGCGGTCAAAGCAAAGCTAGAGAGAACGGGAGAGTAATCTGTAGAAATTGAACAAAAATTGAATCTTATAAACCGTATTGTTTTTACGCAACGCTAAAGCAAAAAATAAAAAAGTGCAGTTTCCTGTCTTTTTTGTTTTTTTTTTCAAAGCCGATAAACGCTTCCCAGTTTGGGATGGGGGTTCATTTTTGTTGAATAATTTGAAAAGAAAAATGCAGTAGCACCCTATCGGACCCTTAATGAAATACAACAAACAGGTAAAAAGAACAACGTTCGAATTGAAGTAATTATTCACTACACACAGCCAACCATATATATATATCAGCACAATTCCGGATTATTTGTCACATCGTCAAATAATCTGGTAAAAGTTATAAACATGGCACAATTTTTATTTCCTACCAAATCTCACGAAGCTAGAGTCCTAAACGAACCAAAAAGTATGTTTCAAATACAGAGATCAAAAGTTTCACTGCAGCAGGTTTTAACGCAAAACGAAAAGCCCTCAGTTAAAAAAAAAAGAAAATCTTCCGATGAAAAAGAGTTATTTTAATCAAAGGATCCGGTAACTTAAGCTCGACAGCAAATGTTGTCAAGCATAGAAAGAAAGCACAACGAATTAAACGACTCTGGAAGACAACAAGCCGAAACGCAATAGAAAGGGAAATCGTCATGCCAAATGTCTTTTTTTAGAAATGTTGCCCGTCCAGTCACTACAGGTCGGCCGGCAAACCAAAACGTGTGCTAGTCAGCTATTATAATGCCACATTACTCTTTTTTGTTCTTTTCAAACATGTAAATTAATAATATAACCGAAAGGTTATAGTTTACATGCCTTCAGAATAATCAGGAATATTTATTGAAATAATCAAAATTATACTTTAATCTTCTGGTTATTGATTGGTGTTACCCATTAAGCTGTTAGTTTCACTGTATATAAAAATAAGACACGGATGATCCTAACCATACTCAGAAGCATTTAACCGGGTCGCCCATCATACAACTTTCCTTGATTTCATACAAGGTCATATATATAATCTCCGGTTATCATACAAATTTATTTGATTTGTTCTATTTCCCGGAAATCACAAAAGTTTCAAACAAAAAAGTAGTTTTAAGGAAATTTAATTGTAACAGCTATGACGCTCAATCAGCAAAAAATACACCAAACTCATCAAAATACACCAGAGATGCTCAGTTTCACTTTTCCCGGTAACCATGCAAGGTCATGTATTTTGCGTTGAAGCCGGATAGTCGTACGATGATTTTGTTGATGTTCTGGCACTTGAACAAGATTCATATACATTTTTGTTGCAACCTTACAACTACCATATTTGCACCCATGGTCATACGGGGATCATTTAGGAGCTCTTCGCAATCGTACAAAGATCTTTTATGATTTTCTCGCAACCGTACAACGATCAAATATAACTTCCTATGAGCCATACCAGGATCATTTATGGTTTACTAGATTTCATACAAAATTTATATTTGATTTCGTTTGAATTCATATAAGAGTCATTTATGATTTCCTTGAGTTCATGAAAGAATCATATATGATTTCCGTGATCTCATAAAAGTATCATAAAAATGTTTTTCTTGATTTCATGCACTTTTGGCTGGTAGTTGGTGCAATATAACGCCCGGTAGAGTCCTATTGCCTTTAATTAACATAAGGATTAGATGGGATTTCCTTCGTCTCCTTCAAGGGTCATATATGATTTCCTCGGTTCCATCCAGTGATCGTACCAAACAATACGTTATGATTTGTATGACATCATAAATTATCCTTGTATCGACCTAAGGAAGGGGCAATCAGGACATAGGGAAAGATCTTTGATATAGAAGATTTTGTTATCGACTGTTTGTTACCTTAAAAACCAAAAATACCACGAATTCCTTGCGTGTGAAACTGAATAAAGTGCATATGAGAAACCGACAAACTGATACTTTCCTACGTTGTAAAAACTACGTTTTCCAGATTAGGTTAGATCTACGAATAACTTCAGAATGTAGACAAAGCCAAACCCAAGAACTACTGAAGGTTACCTTAATCGTCTACAGAGACTTGTAGCACCAGTGTACCGATTTCTTAAGATAAATTTGCTCTGAGAGGCAAAAATATAGAGCAAAACATCAGTTGAAAACGAAAACGAAAAAGTTACACAATGGGGCAGAACCAGATGTAAGTTCTTATATGCAGATGTTAACTTTCAGATGTTAACTTTCACTTAGAAATGCGACAGTGCGGCACGAAAAATCATGATAAAGATGTTTGCATCATCAATGAGCATAACTCTGATTGGATTAGTTCATAATTTGAATTACTACAAGTGCAATGAATTTGATATAAGAGACTAAGAGGGAAAATATGTCTCAACTTCATCAGCCAATACGACATCTCAAAGATATGGAGGTGCTGAGAAAAAATTTCAAGAAATTAATTTAAAAATTAAATCAGTTACTATCAAAATAAGAACGTCCACTCCCGTTTGGGCTGTCAAAGCAAAGCTAGAGAGAACGGAATTGTAATATGTCGAAATTAGACAAAAAACCAATCTTATAAACCGTAAAAACAGAAAAAAATAGAGTTTCCTGTTTTTTGGTTTCCTAAAAGCCGATAAACACTTACCAGTTTGTAATGGGGGTTCATTTTGATGAATAATTTAAAATAAAAAAAAGCAGTAGCGCCCTATCGGATTTAATGAATTACAACAAACAGATAAAAAGAACACCGTTCGAACTCAAGAAATAAATCAACAACCACACAGCCAAACATATATATCAGCAGAATTCAGCATTATTTGTCATATCGTCAATCAACCGCATAAAAGATAAAAACATTTGGATAATCTTAAATTGCGGCTAAATCTCAAAAGGCCACAGTCCTAAACGAACCAAAAAATTCTGTTCCAAATTTAGAGATCTAAAGTTTCATTTCAGCAGGTTTTGAGTTAATTTTAATCATAGGATCAAAAAATACCTTTGAATTTTGTTTTCTAGCTCCGGTAATTTAAGCTCAACGGCAAATGTTGTCGAGCATAGATAAATAAAATGAACAACGAAATAAACGACTCTTGAAGACAGCAAGCCGAAACGCAATAAAAAGGAAAATTCCTCCAGCCAAATTTGTTTTAGATATGTTGTCCGTCCAGTCACTACAGGTCGGCCGGAAGACCAAAACGTGTGCTAGTCAGCTATTATAATGCCTACTCAGAACATTTACTCGGGTCGCCCATCATACAGCTTTCCTTGATTTCATACAAGGTCATATATGATCTCCCGTTCTCAGACAAAGTCAATTGATTTGTATTATTACCGGAATTAAAAAAAATTCGAAAAAAAGTAGTTGTAAGGAACTCAAATTGTAACAGCTACGACGCTCAACCAGTAAAAAAAGCAGACTCTTCAAAGCACATCAGAGATGCCCAGTTTTATATTTCCCGGTAACAATGCATTGTCATATATTTTGCTTTGAAGACGGATAGTCGTACGATGATTTTGTTGGTGTCCTGGTAGTTAAACAACAGTTATAAACAATTTTGTTGCAACCGTTTAATTGCCATATTTGCTCCCCGGGTCATACGAGGATCATTTAGGAGCTCTTCACAATCGAACAAAGATCTTATATGATTTTCTCGCTACCGTATATGGATCAAATATGATTTTCTAGGAACCGTACAAGGATCGTAAATTGTTTCCCAGATTTCATTTATACATCATATATCATTTTGTTGAGTTCATACGAGAATCATTTATGATTTGTCTGAGTTCATGAAAGAATCGTATATGATTTCCTTGTTTTCATACAAGAATCATGAATGATTTTGTTTATTTCATACATTTTCGGCTGGTAATCAATGCACTATAACGCCCGGTAGTGTCCTATTCCTTTTAATTAACGTAAGGATCAGATGAGATTTCCTTCGTCTCCTTCAAGGTTCATATATGATTTCCCAGGTTTCATCCAAGGATCGTGCCAAGAAATACGTTTTGATTTGTATGACATCGTATATGATCCTTGTATGTACACAAAGAAGGGGCGACCTGTGTATAGGGAATGATTTTTGCTATAGACGGTTAAATAATATTGGATGTTGAGCATTGTTTTTTGTTGTGAAACAATCAAGTCGAGCGCATGAAAACTTGACTAAAGTCCTTGAACAAGTTGAAAACGGTTACCCGCAAATATGTAATCATCAAAAAAACTGTAACAAAAACCTTTAGTCAATATAATCTTTTGAATAGAGAACTTGTTCCCATATATATATATATATATATATATATATATAGAACAAGTAATTGGTGTTCATCTCCGGACAGAAGCTTCCTTTACGGCCCTAAATGTCGGACTTGAGTCTCCCCACAGTTCTACATTCTGGGCTGGGCACAACAAAAAAGCATCACCTGACAACTGTCACAGCAAGGACGTGAGGCCCAGAGACTGTGCGACGCACGAAATACAGAACATAAAAGACCAAAAAGACTAAAGACAAGGCCCTAAAGAAAAAGACACTTTTGGAGCCAAATTTTTGGGTTACAGACGTTACCCAGAAGGACGATTTTTTAGGGGGTGTCAAACGTTACCCCTGGAGGATTTTTTTCCTACCACGGTTTCAGACGTCACGGTCGCGGATCGCCCGAGGTTTCAGATGTCACCTCAAGAAGTCCTGTTCCCCGGTGAGATCAATCCAAAAATCAGTATTTTTTACAGATCAAAAAAGAGAAAAAAAGACAAAACTTAAAATTTTTCCTCTTTTATCAAAATTTCACTGCTTTTTTGGGCAAATTTCTTTGACGCATACTTGTGGAAATTGATTTAACGCAATGACAACTTCTTAGTGCAAGAAATTGTTCCTAAAATCGAAAATTGTCGAGAAAAACGTTTTTGGAAACAGAAATTCAAAAAACGTTCATCAAATTCTTAGCGACATATTCTCATAGAATCTACTTTTAATAGTTCAACCTCAGTTTTGAACCTGTTGTTAATGAACCAGAAAGGTCATTAATTGGATAATTTCATTTAGATATTCAGAAACGAAAGTTGACACAAAATTCGTTTGTGACAACAGAAATCCAAAAAGCCTTCTTTATATTCTTCGCCTGATATTTTAATGTAATCTTTATTCCATAGTTCAAACTCACTTTTGAGCTAGTTGTCACAGAACCAAAAAGGTCATTACCTGGATAACTTCCTTTAGTTATACAAAAACGAAAAAATTTTTTTGGCTGGATAAAATCAAAATGCGTTTTTTAAACTGCCCGCTTCAATTTTTTATAAAAAATTGTCGTAATCAAAAAACCGTCCCTTAAATTCTCCTGTGAGTTTTTTTGAACAGAAATTAAAATTAGCGAAAAAAAAAGCTTTATTGGTCAAAAATAACTGAAAAAATCTTGCCATACCCACCAAAAAACAAAAAAGGGCCAAAATTGTTTTTTCAAAAAACCTATTTTTTGCAGAAGTCTTCGGTCTCAGACGTTGCCATCTGCGAAGTCCCGTAGCCCTATGGTTTCAGACGTTACCATACTGAGAAGAAGAAAATAACGGTTTCAGAAATTACCGATTTTTTTCAACATCAAAACGGGTTTTTTCACGGATCTTTTCACAAAGAGATCTCAGACGTCATCTCAATCAATTCTTTGAAAATCTAGCCATAAGCGAGAAATTGGTCTAATGTCATGGTTCTGGAGGGCACTAGAAGCACCACAAGATCACTCAGATTTACAAAGAGTTGGAGAAAAGAAAAGTTTTCAGAAAAGAAGAAAGCTACAATTTCTACAAAGTTTTCAAGCATCTTGTGGTTTATTAAAGTTTTTCTACCTTTTGTGTTCTTCTTATAGCCCTTGTTGCCTACACGCATCGCATTCAAAACAAATTAGTTTAGCCCAAAAAAAAGAACTCCTGAAAAAGAAAGAAAAGAAATTTGCTTCTTATAAATTTACGGAAAGGTCTTTCAGATTTTAATCGCTAAGGTTTTACAGTTAGGGTCAGGGAAATAAGAGAAAATTTCTGGTAGTTTTTAGGTCTGGTGGTAGATCATTAGCTATTTGTTGAGAACGTTTATCAATTTTGAAAGTTTCACAAGAAAATATTAATTTAATGTAACAATTATTCGGGTTCTGGTCTAATATCGTTTCAACTGCATAATTGTAGCAAAGCACAAGTTTGCTGTCAATCAAAGTAGCCAAACACATTAGTTGAAACAGTCAAAGCCAGCTATTTAAGCAAAACGTGTGTTTTTTTCAACAAAAACAAGCAATTATTTGGGTCTGTTGAACAAAACTCGACTAAAGCGCGCGAACGTGCGGAAAAGATTTCAAATTTGTTTTCAGTGCTAAAAAGCTAGATTTAGCAAACAAAACACATCCTAGGACATCCGTTTTTGAAAAAAGTTACGTCGCTGGTTTTTTGAACAAGAAAAAACTAGGATCATTAGCATTCAAACCTTAGACAACTTTTACATCAAAATTTGCGTCGCTCCGGTTCTTTAAGCCGTTTTTTACCTTCAATAAAGAATTTGAACGGCACGTCTACAACAGCAACAAACAGTCAAATGAACACAACAAGCAGAAAGATGTCTAAGAAGATCACTGCTGAATGCCAGTTTAAAGCGACAGAAATGGCCATGAAAAACCGGCTCAACGTTTTGGAGAAAACCATCCAGCAAAAAAAGAGTTTTCGATCCTTGTCTCTGCTGACTGAACGATCAAGAGCAAACTAAAAGAAAACTCAAGGAGATGTCGCGGAACGTGATGAAACAGCAGCCTCATCAGAATACAGCAACATCAATTCTGAGCAGACAAACCAAACTGATCAACCGTCTTAACGAACTACAGTTGCAAGTTGATCTTTTGGACGATGACGGCCAATTGAGCCAGTCCTCCCAGCGGATCAGAGATGATGTCAGCATGATCTCAAGCAGAGAAAACAGATCTCACCAATCTACGCCTGTCTCAATAGACATCAATGAAGACAACCCGCTCCGATGTAACCTGGAACAACAGAAAAGCAGCACAGCCAACCCAATTCAGCCCCCTGCTATCCCGCCTTGACCAGGAAGACCAACACTCTTTCTCCAACTGTCAACTGCTCCACAAATAAATTTCGAACGTGTTCTTGGCTCTCACCAAAGAAAAACAGAAATGCAAAACTTGGAAATCAGTCAGCAAGAACATAATCTTTCTGGAACCGATAACCACGTTCACAATCCTTTAACACAAGCCCATGATACACTTGTCTTTAACAGTGCAACTGATGACACTCAATATGCCATTATCAACCCTATTAACCATACAAGCTTGCCACCCTACAGTCTCCACACAGCCCCGATCACTCTCGATAACAGTGAAACAAATGCAAACCATTTGATAAACTTTTTGCCGCCTATAACTAACCTGAGCATTTCAAGCGACAGTATTACAGCTAAATCAGAATATTGTGCTTCAAATTTCCTTAAGGTCAGCATTACTGAGCAATTATTCTCAAAACCAATGGCTGAAAATAGATTCATTTTTCAAACACCAATCAAGCTTGTCATGATACCCAAAAGGAACAGATTGCAAGATATGACAAAGGTAAATAGAATCCTGTTATTCAACAGCAATCATTGCAAGTTTTTGCTCAAGAAACTGATTGCAGCCCAAGCAAGAACTTCAACTCAGGAAGTCAGAACGCCACTCAATTTCCAACAAATGCGAATAGTTGCCAGCAGCAACAAAAAATCAGTCAAGTGTTGTTGCGGAAAACATTCAATTACAAAATCCGCAGTACACATATGCAACGAATGCTGAGCAAGTAATTTAACAAAAAAATGTTGTTCCCCCTTCAGAACAACAGAATCCTCAACTGTTTCAGCAGCTTAATAACAGTTTGTTTCCACAAAACCACAATCAGTTTCCTAATAAAACTGCTTTGTAATTTTCATCAATTCCTACTCAGAGTTACACTCAGAAACAAACGAACGAACAAACTGTGGCTCAACTGCGCTGACAACCAACAGTTTTGCCTAACAATCTGCAAAATTATCAAAGTCAAACTGCCCAGCATCTTCAGTGCCCTTCGGTGCAAATGTACCAAATTTCGTTGACTCACAGACACAAAGCAACGCAAAACGAAACTAATTTTGTCACCCAAGCAATGAGCCAAGCAATTCAATTGTGAACAACTCACACGCCAGTGCATCAAATGCTAATTTCAACCCTGTTACACAATTGACAATTCTTGATTATAAACATTCTATTAAATTACCTCCACTTAAGTTACAAAGTTTTAATGGAGATCCTCTTCACTTTCATGAATGGATTAACAATTTCTACAGTATGATCCACCATATCACATCCATTACAGACACACACAGAATAACGAATCTACAGAATTCTTTTTCAGAAAAAGCCACAGACTTGATACACGCGTATTCTTGCGACCCGTCCTATTACCAGACAGCCTTAAACGAGCTGATAAATCACTTCGGTGGCCGAACCATCGTGGTTAATGCCTTTATCAACCAACTAGAAAATTGGCAAGTCAATCATCAGGACAAGCAAAGTGTTATTGCCTTTTCTTCCTGTTTGAAAAGACTTGTTCAGGCATTCCAATACCTTGGTTTTATAGCAGACCTTCAATCAACAACGCTATTGAAAAAAGCCAAAGAAAAGGTTCCACACAACCTCATCCTTAAGTGGACCGAGCACTGTCTCACTGAGTTCCGCTCAGACCCATGACTTGCAGAATTCCAACAGTGATTACAGCTTCAAGCTCAAGTTTATGATAAAGTTAACCGGGAAAACCCCATGAAAAACACATTCCCCAAATCGAAAAAGCTGGAAGCTCAAATTTCAACGCTTACAGAACAGCTTAGAGAAACTATAAATCACAACCTTTAAACTCTCTAGTTGTTAGTCAGGACAGGAACCAAAATCATCAATTGCAACAGAGTCCTGCAGCCACAATCGACCAATTTTTCTCCGAAGAGTGTCAACGCAAACAGATCTTGCGAAAAATGCAAAAGTAATCACAGCCTTGCAGTTTGCCCTGAATACCAGCTATGTCCTCCTAGCGAGAGATACAGCATTGTTAGCAAAAACAGCTTGTGTACAAATTGTCTTAGCACTAATTACCACAAACAGACATGTCCGTCAACTAAACGATGCCAAGTATGCAGTGGTTTCCATCATACAACATTGCTTGACCCAGCAAAAAAATCAATTGTCCAACAGCAGCTTTTTCAACAGAAAACACACAAAAACATCAACCTACTGTTTCGTCAAACAACAAGACAGTGGTTGAAAATACGATCAAGAATTCTCAGACAAAATGTCTGCAGAATAAGAATTCAAACAGCCGCTACGGGCAAAACCAAACCAACCCTCAAAAGACAAAACCTAAATGGAAGCAGTACCAATCAGTCTTTTAGCATCAACCAGAGTCCCGATGCACCAAAAAATTGGTACGAGCAGCTTCAACTCATCCCCGTTTCATTTCTGAAAGAAAAAAAAAAGCCTTCGATGCACATGCCTTAATTGATCCTGGTAGTCAATGTAGTTTTGTTCTAGATGGCATTTCAGAATATCTTGAGCTTCCTTGCGAACCTCGACATTCAGTTCATCTTCAGTTCCTTAACACTGAACATAACATGACTCTCTCTAAAATAAGGGAACCAGTCACCATTACTCCTTACAAATCATCAGAGATTTCCTTTGAACTCTCTCGAGCATACAGCACACCATCTCTAAATGTCAGTGCCTCAAATGTTTTCCAATTGAATCAATTTTGCAATGCATTAACAACCTACGCCATATTCCTTTTCCTTATATTGCCGATGGCAAAATTGGCGCCCTCCTTTGTGTTAACGCCTTTGCATTCACCTATCCCACTCAAGTCATTCAGGGAAACCAACATCAACCGTTTGGTGTCAAAACTAAATTAGATTGGACACTAGCCGGTGAATACGAAAACTGTTTCACAAACAACCATTCTAAATCCTCCAATCTGCCAAACAAAGCCTTCGTCTTTCAAGTTTCAAGAAATCGAATGGACGAACCCGAGCGAGACGAACCAGTTCAACAGTTCTGGAGAGTTGAATCCGCAGAAATTCAACCAGACAGCAAGCCTTCATCTCCTCTTGATCAAAATTTTATCCAGATAATGAATGATAATTTCAATATCCAGATAGTTCATTATCCAGATAATTTCAATGGACAAAGATTTGAAACTAAATTGCCTTGGAAAGAAAACTCAAATTTGGAAAATAATTATATTGCCGCCCTCAGTCAAGTCAAAAGTTTGAATGGGCGTTTCAAGCGTAATCCTCAACTTCGGGATAACTATAAGAAAACTCTGCAAATTGACTTGAAAAAAAACTACGTTAAACCAGTTGAGATGCAAGATCCACCACCGGATTGAATCTGGTATCTCCCACATCACCCATTTGAGAATCTTAACCAGCCCGGCAAGTTTCGGCGCGTCGCAAACGTCGCCTCTAAGTTCCGCGGACCATCACTAAACACCAACTTGTTAACAGGTCCTGACCTGCTTAATAGCCTACTTGGAATCCTTATGCGCTCTCGTGAAAATCAAATAGCAGTCCTCGCGGACATCGAAAGCATGTTCATGCAAATTGCTATCAACCAAACTGACCAGTCAGCCCTTCGTTTCCTGTGGATAAACGACAATGAAATCCAACAGTATCAGTTTACAAGACTAATTGTTGGCGCTACCTGCTCCCCATCCTACGCAATCTATGTTTTGAATCATTGCGTTGATAAAAACGAAGACAAATATTCCGAAGCAGTCAGAGCCGTCAAAAGTCACTTTTATATGCATGATTACATCCAGTCCCATGATACGGTAACGAATGCCACAAAGACAGTTCAGCATTTGATTCAGAGTCTCCAGGAAGGCAGTTTCCGCCTCACAAAATTTGTTTCTAATGAACCCGATGTTCTGAAAAACATACCAACACGGGACATTGAAGAAAACAACGAAAATGCCAGAGTGCTTGGGCAGAAGTGGAATCTGAAAAGCGACACCCTCATTATGAAACCGCTATCTTTTCAACGCTGACTTTTCAACGGACGCAATTGAGTATACTCAGAGGAAAATCGTTAGCTTTGTATGCTCGATATTTGACCCTCTCGGCATTCTGCCACCTTTGACAATCCGTTTCAAAATCCTTCTCCAATAAATTTGGAAACTTGGGAAAAAGGGGGATGAACCACTACCCATACAAATAATCAGAAGACTTCAGAAAATACTAGATTCATACTTCGAAATGCATGAAGAACATCTTACCAGAAAACTAACAAGTCTCCAATACTCTGAGAGCAGTGCTGAATTACACATAGTTGTTGATGCCTCAACAGCTGCATTGGCAGCGGAGCGTAACTGCAAATAACACACAACCAATCCGAGGTAAAAGCAACTTGTTTCCTGATTGGAAAATGCAAAGTTGCTCCAATAAAACAAACAAGCGTACACAAACTTGAACTCGAAGCTCCAGTAATTGGAGTTAGGCTACATTTTACAATCGTTAAAGAATCCTCTTTCACAATTGACAAAACTCTATTCTGGACTGATAGTCAGGTAGTCCTTGATTGGATTGCGTCTTCCAAAAAACAACCGGTATATATTGCAAACCGACTCAGAGAAATTGCAGCATCAACCAAGACAAAACAATGGAGACAAATTTCCTCATTGAACAATCCAGCCGACCATGGCACTCGTGGCCTAGATCCACGTGAAATATCTCTCAAATGGTTGCAAACTCCAGAGTTTCTGTTATCATCAGAGCGAATCAGTAACCAGCCTGTACCATCCAAACCAGCTGTCGTAGCCACAACAGCACATACAAATTCAAATGTTCCAGAGCTAATCATAGACCCAGCACGTTTTTCGTCGTGGACTAAAATGCTACTCACCTTAGCCACAGTCTTTGACTTACTGTTCAGAGCAAAGAAACTTCGTGACAGCAAACAACAGTACACGACCGATGACATTGATCTATCTCGGAAGCACTTGATCAGAAGTTCTCAAGAGAACTCGATTCACACGACAGTTTCATCATTAAAAAGGGGCCTCAACCCGCACAGTAAATGCAAACTACGGTCTTTGAACCCAATCTTTGATCGAAACTGTATACTCCGTTCATGTGGAAGACTTCAATTTGCTCCTGATGCACTTGAAAAAAAGTGTCCAATTATTGTGCATGCGAAAGACACAATCACACGTGTGTACCTAGAACATGCTCATAGCATATGCATTCATCAGGGAACAGAACCCATCAAAGCGTTTGTTCAGCAACGATACCACATATTTGGCTTGCGAAAGTGTCTACTTAGGATAAAATTTCGCTGTTTCTTATGCAGAAGATTTAATGCAGAGAACATACAACCGATCATGGCTCCTCTTCCCGCTTTCCGTTTCCCATCAGCCGCACCACAATTCTCGTTTCCAATAGTGGTGTCGACTTCTTTGGACCATTTTATATAGAAGACACAAAAGGAAATCTTGAAAAACATTATGGTTCGATTTTCACGCGCTTGATCACGAGAGCAGTCCACCTTGAAAGCTGCCCCGATCTCATTACCGGTACTTTCCTAAATGCATTAGGACGATGTCACCCAGTAGACGATGTCAACCGGAACTGCTGTACCGTGATAATGGAAAGGCATTAATCGGAGCGTCAGAAGAGCTGAAGAAAAGTGTAAAGAGCCTTGAAAACGACGAAATTTACAAAGCTCGTGTTGCTACAAACACAACTTCGAAATTCAGCCCGCCCTATGGCCCCCATTTTGGCGGTGTTTGGGAGCGCTTGATACAGACGGCGAAGAGAACGCTGCTGATCATTCGAAGCTCAAAACGACTCTAACTTGACGTATTCCAAACAATACTGGTAGAGAGCGAAGCCATCTTGAATTCAAGACCTCTCACAAATGTCGCTGATCTTCCAGATAACGAGATGCCTCTCACACCTAACCACTTCCTGATTAGTTGTCCATTTAACTCTCTGCCACCAGGAAAATTTGACAGCCAGATTCCAGCCAGCTTCAGGACATGGCGAAATCTGCAATAGATGATGAACCACTTCTGGAAGCGACTTGTCAAAGAATACCTACCGACACTACTCAAGAGATCAAAATGGAATGAGAACAACCACTTAAAGTTAATGATGTTTTCTTGATCCTGAAAGACATGACTCCTCGTGGAATTTGGCCTCTTGTGATCGAGGTGTACCCTGGACCAGATGGACAACACCGAGTGGTGAAGGTAAAAACGGCTAACGGTATGTTCGTTCGCCCCGTTTCCGCACTCGCAAGCGTTTTGGCTGATTAGCCACGTTTTTATAGTTTTTTTCACATAACGGTTTCTAGGCAACTTGGGTTACCATCTCTTCGACAACCTTGTCAAGGTTTTGCTGGCCCCCTGTGCATTACCCACTCTTCGACGACCTCTCCAAACGTGTTGCTGGCCCCTTGTTCTTCTTGGAGCTTGTTGTGAAACAATCAGGTCAAGCGCATGAAAACTTGACTTAAGTCCTTGAACAAGTTGAAAACGGTTACCCGCAAATATGTAATCGTCAAAAAAACTGTAACAAAAACCTTTACTCAATATAATTTTTTGACTAGAGAACTTGTTCCCATATATATATATATATATATATATATATATATATATATATATATAGAACATTTGTTAAGTATTTGCTGGAAAACGGAAAAAAATGTTGAAAACTAAAAAAATGAGATGTATGAGCGACTTCGAAATGCCCATTTTTAATAGTTTTTAGTAAAGAAAGTCCCTAATAGTTTTTAATAGAGTTCGTAATAGGTCAACCTACTGTCCTCCACCTTCATTTCCTGCACTTGATTTGAGCGTTTTTGCAAAAAGTGCAACAACACAGCATTTACATTGTGAAACAAATAATGATTTTTTATAGAACAGTGTCTTGTGCTCTCCAATGAGAAGAAAACTAGCTTGTAATTGTGACTACGGACGCATGAAAGGCATGTTTGAAGTGGGTTATGTCCTTCTTGTCGATGACTGATATTTTCAGAATATATCATGAAAAAAGTAAAAGGGTCAATATGCACCCATTTTGGTAGAAACCTATGCCCTCAGATACGCATACTTCAAATGAGCATTTAATGCAACAAATACTGGCAGTTTACAACGCCTATGCAGAATTTCAACACTTCAATTGGTGTCTTTCCACGGAAGTGATTATCATTACGGAAAATCAAAGTCCAATTCCTTTCTTTAAGTTGAAACGCATACCACATAATTTACTGCTAATGGGCGCGCATCTAATGTCTTTTCAGGAGTAGTACAAAAACTGAATGAAACAATCAAAAATACTGTCACATTATAAAATCCCATCACAATAAATTGTTATTGACTTCGAAACATAGTTTCAGCCTGAGAATGGCATTTTTCGAATCTATTAGGGACATTATGAGTATGCAACAATTTTTTTAAATTGAAAAGCTCGCTGCAGTAAACAGCTTAAAATGGTGACCCAGGTTGGGATCCCAATGGTTTTCATCGTTAAATCGGCGTGATTTCATTAACCCATTGATGGATCATTGAAATTCATGGTAACTGAAATTCCCATTGATGGATCATAGCATTATTATAAAAGCCCAAATTCCCATCGATTGATCATAGCGTTTTTTATAGAAGCCGAAGTTCCCTTCGATGGATCATAGCATTTCATAGAAACCGAATTTCCCATTGATGGATCCTAGAATCATTATAGAAAACGAGATTCTCATTGATTGATCATAGATAGCATTGTTATAGAAGCCATAATTCTCATCGATGGATTATAGCAGTTCCAAAGACTGGTGCGCATTAGTACTTTTGCTGGCTCTTTAACAATAGATTGTAGAACCGATTCTCTGGAGCTTCAAAAAAAAAGAAAAAATGTTTACCAAATACTAGAGTGCGGATCTTAACGAAAAAGAAATGTATATTTAAAGCATCAATTTTTCAAACAGATCTAAAATAGTCCACCAATCTTCATTGATATACCACCGATCGGTTTTCTATGATCCGAGAAAAAGTAGTGATGAACCATTGATGATCTATTTATTCAGTTTCTACGAGATTACTATGATCCAGCAAGGAAAATGAATGGGAGCCCAACCTGGGGACTCGCCACACGTCAATTGGCTAACTGAAACTACATCGGAAATTTTAAAAATATCAGTTAAATGTCTCAAAAACCTATTTTGAAAATTAAGTCTCAATATAGTCTATAATTTTTATTTAATCTTAGATAGTTCTAAATTGTCTAAACCAAATTAAAAACTATAATTTTGCCAAAAGTTTAGCAATGGCAGCCTCAATAGCAGGACAGGAACTCTCTTGACAGGAGATCTTGTGACGTCTATGATTGATGGATTGGTTTGCTAGTCGGTCTTGATTAAAATAGAGAAACCACATCAACACGGCAATAGTAAACGATGGTCGTATATTGTTAAAACTAGTGGCTCCGAATACGAATAAGAACAGCTAAATACACGAGCAAAGTTTCGAGTGTGGAAAAAGAAGGAGAGTCGTAGCGATGACCACCTTTGATAGCATTATTGTCAACATTACAAAATGACAGGACACACTAGGGTTTTTTTTATCTCTAATAGAGGATTAGAATAGATCAGACCAAAAACACAAAGTTTAAGAAAAAGCGGTGGTGACAATGGTCAATTATTAATCGAACTATCAATAGATTTGAATGGTTGCAGCGACAAATTAAATTGAAATCGTATATCATTATCGATCCACAAAACGATCCAGACTGATGAGAAGAAAACTACGATTGAACTTTAACTCAAGGAAGAAAGTTTAGTAATTTCAGATTTTCAGTTTACTAATGTTCGGACGGTGAGAATCAAACAAAAATTTTTGTTCATGCTTGTTGAAAATATCTTTTCAACAAGCGAAAATTTAAGAGTAATAGACTAAGTTGATTAATTTAAAAAACTTCCACTATACGATATTGCGATGCGCTTTGTATTTCAGACCTCAAAAGTAAAAAAACGAAAAAAGTAAAAAAAAGTATAATTTGCTATAAAAAGGCAACCAGTCAGAGAAAATTTAGATGAGTTTGATCATGATTAACGTGCTCACATAGTTTTACTGAAAATAACTCAGAGAAGTAAATATTAACAGAAACTTTTCATGGCCATCAAAGAATTGTTTCATAAAATCTAACTGAAATCCGCAAAAATTTTTAAAAATCTTTTGATTCGGTTGCTTTGTGTGGCTTCCTTGCCATGATACTTTGACAAATTACATTATAAACAGGCCCACAGGGGACTAAGAAAGCGAAGCTATTGTGAAAACTAACCACTAACATCATCGTTTATCAAAATCTTAGAATGGTGTCTATCTTTGATATTGGTCACTAGGCTCTTCTCGATGTCTTAATAATTGTTTTATCCCTCTTTTTTGTGCTTAAAAAATTTTTTTCTCAAGCCAAAAATACATTGGAGAGAATTCAAATTACGATTGCAATAGCAAAATACGCGTGAGTTTTTCAGAGAAGAGAATAGTGACACAGTTGTCTTTGTCTGTCAGCAACACATTGTCTTCTAAACTTCCCACTATAGCTGGTCAAGGTATATTAGTCAGAGACCTGAGTAATCAGAGAAGCAGTCCAGAATAAATTCAATGGTTTTCTATTGTAAGAAAATCCACGAGTTTTGGCATTCCACTGTTTTCCTTAAATTTAATTGAGATGTGTTTCTGCAAAAAAATATATTCCCATGCGCGATGAATTTAAGACCTAAGAAGTACGAAAGTGAAAATTTGTATAGAAAAATCTTATCAGAAAAAAACAATTTCTGAAAATTTGATTATGAACATCGTGCTTGCCCAGTTTTGCTGAACATAATTCAGAGTATTAAATAACAACAGAATTTTTTTGTGGCTATCATAAGGTCTTTATCAAAGAAAAATAGGCCGCGCAAAAAATTTTATTTGTACCACTATTAGTTTTGAACAAACAGTCATACCTGCAAGGCTGCCCTCTTTGAGAAATACCGACAAAAACGACGTACGAAGCGTCGGTTTCTTTCGGTTTTTGTCGGTTTCTGTCGGTTTTTGTCGGAATAGTCGGAATTGCTGTAAGGAGCGTCGGCTTCATCGGAATTGTCAATTCTAAGGATAAGAAGCGTCGGTTTATGCGCTGCACTAAAAATATTCATGATAAAGTTCTTTAATCCGAATAATGTAGATATGGAAACCTCAAAATGGTACTTGGATTGTACAGGGACGACCTTGAAATCAATGATGCTCGGAATTTCATCGCTTGGGAACGTAATTACTTCGTAATTTCCAAAGAGATTTTCAAATTCACCGGAACTTTTAATTTCTCTGAAAGAAAGTTTTGGTAAACCAACAGTTCTTTTAATGGTAGCTAACAACAGTGGCACATCCTGGAATGAAACCTAATCGCTCACCGTTGTATGGACTCGATATGACATTGGCTCCAGAGCTATACCGTTGGTGGTCTTCTAAACCCCTAAACTGTAAGAAATTAGGACCCCGTTTGTGATGTGTTCAATTTTAATTGGGAAAATAATTTCACTCAAAGCAACTCTCCAGTCTCCCGACAGTTGTATTTCACCATTGAAAAAATTCCTGAAGATTACATGTACCGTTAATTCATCTTCAAAACGTTTACATGCCATTTTGCCGAGGAGATTCTTGTACTAATTGGAGTTCGGGTTGATAGAATTTACCCTGAATAATTTCCTTATCGGTATCAATAAGAGAATACGTCGGAGAGTTCAATGTTGGGATAGATGAATTTTCAAAAATCTCGTCAATAAAAGACTATTTGTAACCTTTTCCAATCGTGTCTTATTTTTTCAATATTCGTACAAGATAACCAACAAAAAATTTTGGTTGTTGAGAAAATGTTGTATTCGCAATCAACGATACAAGCCGCGGGACGTCAATTTTGTGACTTTGTTTGGAGCAAGTTTGATTGTTCGATTAACTCTAGAATTGATAGTTTTAAAAAATGAATCCAGCTTATCTAGATATGAATAGTTCCACTTTTCTTCTAGGTATCTGAATATTATATTCTTGAGGG
This sequence comes from Convolutriloba macropyga, assembly GCF_964194025.1. Classification (NCBI taxonomy): domain Eukaryota; kingdom Metazoa; phylum Xenacoelomorpha; order Acoela; family Convolutidae; genus Convolutriloba; species Convolutriloba macropyga. The sequence continues at coordinate 23,362,219 of NC_134472.1, forward strand.
AACGTATATTTTTTTCAGCAAAAGCAGAGTTTTTCTAACTAAACCTACTGCATAATTGAATTCCGTTTTTATTGCAGAGGGCTTTGAAAGCAGCGAGGAACTCCGTGCCATCATCAACCCAATTTTTTCTAGGTTGCTTATGTTTGATCATCTTTTTGAAAGTCTTGGTGGTTTTGGTAGCATATTTTGTTTTTAGTGGTTCAGACCTGAGTTATCTTGACAGACAGTCAACTGCGACAAGAAGGTACTTTACACCACTGTTGTACTTTGCAAGTTTGTCAGCAAATGCTAGATCCACGGACCAGATCTCATTTAGGTCGTTTACAATTACTTTAGGCCTCGGTAATCTGAGAAGACGTGAACGATATTTCGTGAAGGATGGTTTCGTTTCCAAATACACTTTTACTTTTTCCATTGATGACTTAATTAAATTTTGTAGTCTTTTAGCGTTTCCAAATGTCGCAGGTCCTTTTAATTAGAGGTTGTCATGTTTTTTCACATCATCTTTGGAAAGCCCAGTCTTTTCTTGTCGTGTCTTCGTCTGTCTTCTTTTCGATCTCATCGACTTTTGGTTTTGCGTTTTTTTCTTTTGTTCCCGATATTCCTCTTGGTTGTTCTTCTTCTTCGCTGTAAAACTCATCGAGAACTTTTTTTGCATGACTTTTGTAAACCAAGTGGGCTGCAATATCAAGTTCACTCTATATTTTGGAATACTTTTGCACATCAATTTTTTTTAGGTTGCCTTAAATTGTAAAAAAATTGTCACTTTCACTCCTTGAGGTTCATCTTCAGTATTGAGAACATTGTTGTCTTCAGTAATAGAAACAGTATCGGAGTCAAAAAATTTTTCAGGATAATTGCAGCTCTTTTTGTTTTTTTTTTCATTCATTAACTTTAGTTTTAGCATTATTGATTCAAATGATGAATCCCTACGGGTTCGCTTTCACTGTCATCACTAACAAATGATTGTGATTTTACGTCATCTGAATCACTTGTTCCGTCGCCGGTAATCTTTTATCTAATGATAAGTCTATCAGTGTTTGTGTCAGCGTCTTCTAATTGTTTACCACTGCTTTGCTCAAAATTTGAATTAGATCTTTGTAGGAAAATATCAACAAAAAGATCTTTGAATTAGATCTTTTTGTTGATATTTTGGACTATCAAAAAAATTTACCTTGGTTGAATTTTTTGAAATGAACATTCTCTTTGGGATCAAAACAACTTAGGTAAAGATAGCACGAGAACCCTAATGCCTTTATAAGTTCTGGTTTTCTTGCCAAAATATATCTCTTTTTCTTCAGATTTGTTTCTTTTGATAATAACTGCTGACATGAATTCTTTTGGTTTTTAAGTAACTGGTTGTTAACTGGAACATTGCCATTGATTAAGTTGACCAAACACTCACATAGAAAATTGATAAAACTATTTGGTGCTTCTTTGAGGAACTTTCTGAATTTACTCTCAGACAAATCGAGCACTTGCTTTAGCATACATAACTCTTTCTCTCTCATCTGTCAAACTAGTCATAACGGCTTTGGAGGAAGGTAGATGAAAGATTGCTGGACCTTGTACAATATTTGAACAATAAAGCAAGGAGTCGGACGTTTTTGGATCCAAGTCGATGAGTAAGTGTCCAAAGGGGAATTTAGCTGGTAATTCATAGCTTTCTTTTAAAAAACTTGTGTCGTTTAACTGTTTGCCAATATAGGTGATCTGCTGTATGTCTCTAGGTGATTTGAACAAATTGATGTGGGTTGTGTTCAAATCAATGGTTCTTGACCATTTACTCTGTTGGAATAAGTTATGCTTAACGTAAAGGAAGCTAATATTTCTATGGTGTCCAGCAGTTGCAAGTTTAGAAATTTCTTTGTCATTGAAAATTTCTCCACAAGAATTGTCGAAAACAAGCAGACAGATTTCCAGCTGTGGAATGAATTCAAATCCCAAAATGGTGAAAAAATTGTTTAAGTTACGCTCTCTAGAGCAAAATTTTGGTTGCTCATGATGTTAGAAATAATGAATGTTTTTAAATTTTGGGTAAAATTTTTTTTCAATAACTTTTGGAATATAAGCTCAGTTTTACCACCACATGACGGCCCACAAATAGCCATGAATAGTCTATCGCTTGTTGAAATTATCTTGTTCATAGCTTCGGTTGAGTAAGCGCGTTGCCAAACAACATAATTACAATTTGAGTAAAATAGACAAGTTCCGATCGTGGTATTCTAGAATTACAAAGTTTCCAGGACCGTTGCTCATGATTTTCGTCATCAAAAACTAAGTCATTTAAACCTACTCCACCATTGGAATATATCTCATCTTGTTTATGACTCAATTGAATATAGGTTTTTACCAAAAATGAATTAAAACTTCAATTCCTGTGTTAGCTCATTTTTTGTTAGTAACGCTCTCAACCATAAAGGAATCATATGTAGTACATCTAGAGTCTTTGTCTTCCTTCTTGTAAGTCTTTTTACATAATCCTTTGCATAGTAGACAATTGACTCCACGTTTCCTTTGCTGACTATTTGTTCGATTTCATCATGGAGACTTTCGTCGTCCAGCGTCACTTGTACCGGTGCTGGAGACTTGTGAATAGGTAAAGGGGTTAGTTTCAGTCTTTTCATTTTTTCTTGTAAAGACATTGGAAGTTTGAAAATATTCTAGCAGTGAAAGATATTTCTTCAGCGTCTCAACCTCGGTTATATTGCAGGACTTGCTGTTTTCTCAGAATGTGTTGCCCTCGTGGTTCCATTTTCTATTCTTCGATCAATGATAAAGTGAGCTGATTGTCATTCGTTATGCAACTGCATACTGTCAAACTTGGAGATAAATTCACTTGATGAACTGAAGGAGCTGTCTTCTTCACTCAACGGCTCATTGGTGGCAGTGTTAGCCAATAGAAATACAACTGTGATTTTCTTTAAGCACAAAGTTTTTTTCTTTTGTTTCTAGGGTAAATTGAAAGAGTGCAAAGCACAAGTATAATGTTTAATCGGAGGAGAAATTTCTTCAACTTTGGGGCATAAAATAGTGTTCAAATCTATTAATCCTTTCTTCAACAGGGTTTGCAGTGATTCCGATTTCTCTTTTCCTTTTGCATAGAGTTTTCCGGATGGAAAACGAAGTTTAATTGCGATAAAAATTTGGGAAAGAAACCAGTAAGCATAACTGCCAGTGCTCCAAGATAAACCGTCTTAGAACCTACGAACCCACTGCTGAGATTTTCTCTCACTAGCGGTGAACTGTACGGCACTGGGGGTAGGAATAAGAGTGTGACCCAATAATTATTTGAGCATATCGATAACTCTTTAATTATAAGACCAGTCTTTTTATGACGAAAACCTTCAAAATCTAAGACAACAACTTCGGAATTCAACATTCCAGCAAAATAAACAAATTCCTTTTAAAGGTTTTCACAAACAAGCAAAACGTTAGACCAGTCAGTGACCAATATAAGCGTTTGTGATTGGACAAGGCAAAACATATGAATATCCAGGGCCTTTCTGACTTTGTTCTGCAATAAACCCTGAAGCGTCATGAAGTATTGCATTTAATCGTAGGAATTGTTAAAACTAAAGTTAAGTTTCCATCGAAGAGTTGTCTATACCTATTAAGCCACCATATGGTCTAAGCTTGAGAGCAGTTTCCAAGTTAACGTCTGGATCCATATAAAGGCATGTTGCCAAAAAACATACAAACCGATCACTACTTTCCGGATCATCAAATTTTATTTGTTCATAAATTTCATGAATGGTCTTCAAATCTATGGTCGCATTGGTTGTCATGCTGATTCTAAAACCGAAAAAATTATTAAATGAACAAAAGTTTTGTACGAAAAAATTCAGGTTAACAAAATGAATTTTTTCAAGAAAAGATCATAGTAGAGATCTTATCTGAGAAAAGTTCCAAGTCCACAAAAAATTACTTCTGAGTGCTCTTTTATACCGCAAAATCCATTTCAGACCATTTTAGGGCCTCAAAAAATTTTCAAAGTTTGAGGCCTTATAGGAAAATTTTTAATTCTATGGAAAATGAGTTTTTGTCGTTGAGCAAATGAGGAACTGCTCTTGGTTGCCTTAACGACAGCACACCAGCGACCAGTAGCTGCTATATGACTGGAGGGTGGGGGTCTGGACAACCCCTGCAAAGAACTTTACCACCGAAAAACTGTTTTTCTCTCAAGTTCATTGTTTAAGTTTCGCCAGTCAACCTAACACAAGAAACGTCTCTCAGACTGGTAAAATTTAAACAAAAAAACTTGGAATTGTGAATAGTGCTTTTCTCTCAGTGAAATCAAGTTTTTTGTTTAAGTTTCACCAGTCAACCTAACACGAGAAACGTCTCTCAGACTGGTGAAACTTAAACAAAAAACTTGGAACAAAAAACTTGGAATTGTGGAATTGTGAATAGGGTAAAACCTCCACCCTAAAAATTCAGATTCAATAGTGGCGACCACAGAGGGATTGCTTTGTAGGCTTCGTGATTTGGTTCACCACTGTATACTGGCACCTTCATTGTGATTAACAGTCCGTGTAGATTGGAAAAAACTTTTCTCACTAAGGCAGGCTGTAAAGTAAACTTGAGTGGTCGTATGGTATAGAACATTTTTTATCTCCCAGCCTCAGAGTTGTAATTAGTTTCCGTAAATCCTCGTAGGGTACTATTGCGGCTGGCAGTATTCCTATGGATAGCACTCCAATGCTTGTAATAATTATGTTTCTCTGTTCCGTCAAATATAGTGTTTGTAATTGTAACCCGCTGTGCATAGCATTGAGAGTCCATGATATGTTGTTAATTAAACTTTGGGAGCAAAAGGCATACATAAAAACATCAGACCTTCGATGATCACAGGCTTGGGCTTTTTCTATTTCTTCCATTGTTTTTTGAAGCACCTCCAGGTTTGTTTGCAGAACCTCAAAGTTATCCTCTGAGTAGTTTAGCACTTTTCGTGTGTTTCAAACGAAAAGTGCCAGCTTCAAACTACTGCTGGCAATGACCTGAATAGATTCTCTTTCTTCGTTGTGAAGGTGAACCATTCTTGATTCCAAATAGTGCAATCGTCCTTCCAATTGTTCCATCTTTCGCTTAGAACTTTCGCACAGACCAAAAATTGAGAGTAGTCTACAGCCTGCTTTTTCCAGTAAGGGTTCTAAAGTTATCGCCGTCGCAGCTCCCATTGCAAACAGCAGTGGTGACCGTCTCTGTCGCTGAAGAGTTATAGTCTGGTTTACAAAAGATGGTACTTCTTTGACAAGCTTTGTCCTCTCTTTCTCTGCTTTTTCGTATTCTATCCGAATAGATGAGATTATTCCGTGAAAGTGGTGCTGTACTAGTGCGCTTATTTCTGGGTTGTTGCAAAACTGGGAGCTCTTCCATGTTTTCTGTTCCAATTAATGAAGTACTGAAGAGAATTTATAAATTGGTCGGAGATCCAAGTTCAACATCTTTGGAAGTGGGACTGCGATATCCACAGTCAGATATGAGTCGGCCAATGAAACTGGAGTTTGAGGTTGAAAGAGAACATGCGCAGTAGTTCGTGCACTCTCCGCTGTTTGCTGTCGCACCGCAAGTGTTAATATAGTTATCAGAAAATTGTACATCTAAACATTATTATGGTTAATTACTGCGCTAAACCTAGATAGCCTTTTTTCTGTATTAGAAAGAGTGCTACATTCTCTAGTAATCCCCCCAAATTCGCCGAAATTTATTTGAGCTATTTAGCTCTTTTCATAATACCGGTGATATATTAACTTGCAAGAATGTTTTTTTATTGTGCTATTTAAATATGTTTTACAATCGTCCGCATCTTTAATAAAAATTTCGGCTCATCTTTTGATCTTTACAGTTTTTTTAAGGCAATGCTATATAGAGAAACTTACTCAAGTTTCTTTTTTATATTTTTTTATTTTTTAAACACATATATATATATATATATATATATATACATATATATATATATATATATATATATATATATATATATATATATATATGTATATATATATACACACACATATATATATATATATATATATATATATATATATATTCTTCTTTTTATTCGTCGTCGATTCCGAATCGTTTTGGGTACTTCACTGCGCATATTTCTCGTGTTTTAGCGATGGAGTTTACTGTTTTGTCAGTTTTGGTTCCCAAAAGTTCTGCAAAGGTTTTTGGTTTGCACATTTCTCTCTTGGCGCTTGCAGGTGTTGACTGTGTTTCACTGAGATCCCTCAAGACAATTTTTGGCTTGTGTGGTCGTTGGGGCAGTGGTGTAGAGTCAATCTCTTTGGCTGGGGTTACAAAAGGGTTCTGGTTCTCTTGTGTTTTGTCTTGTTCCGGAGTGATCTGGTATGTTTGTCTTAGTGGGCCTTTTAGTTGAATGTTCTCGCTCTGCAAAGAGATCGTAGAAAAATTCTTCATCCTCGTCCATCCATCTGAAGGACTCTCTTGTTTGGGTCGTCGTGATGTAATTTCTGGGGTGAAAGTTTTATTGTTTTCTTCAATGTGAACTTCCTGGTCATACGTATTTTGGCGGCTGGGCCATTTCTCCTGATGAGATGATCTTGTTTCCATTCTGGGTAACTCGTCTTCCTCCTTCACAGGCTTCAGTCGATTGTAGTGGACTATCTGCCATTTCTTGGAGTTTATGTCTTTTGAGATTTTATAGTTGACTTCTGAGATCCTTTCGATGATGTTATATGGTCCAATCCAGGGAAGAAAAACTTCCTTGATTTTGCTTTTTGGGGTGCGAAAAGCCAAACTTTCTCTCCTGGCTTTAGTTCCTCTCCAAAGATTTTTTTCTGGTACAAATCTTTTTGTCTTCCTTGTCTGTAGCCAAGTGTCTCCCTGGCATTCATATGTGCTTCCCTGAACTGTTCATTGAGCCATCTTGTGAATTCGTAGTTGCCAATTTCGTGACCAGGTGCTTCCGGGAGTAGCAGTTCAATCGGGTATTTGCATTCTTGTCCAAACACAAGTGAGAATGGAGTCTGTCCTGTTGGTTTGTGTACGGTCGTATTATAGACGAAGTTGAGATAGGGAATCATTTGATCAGCTACTTGGATTGTTTGCGCATTATTTGGAAATAACATCCGCAACAACGCTGTTGTGACGTTCTACCATGCCATTTTCCTGCGGGTGATATGGAGATGTTCTTGTCTTCTCTATTCCACAATTTTGCACATTTCTAGTAGTAGTTCGCTGCAGAAGTTTGCTCCTTGATCGGTGTGAAGGCAATCAGGTGCTCCGAACGTCAAAACCCAGTTCTCCACAATTGCTCTAGCAACATCTTCGGCCGTAGTTCTTTCTAAGGGAACGCAAACCACGTATTTCGTGAAATAGTCTGTCAATACGAGTACGTATTTTGCACCGCTTGCCTTTGCTCGGGTAAGAGGTCCCAGGATATCTGCTGCCACTTTGCTGAATCGGATCCCAACGTTGATTGTCTGAAGAGGGGCTATTCTTTTCTTTCCAGCGGTACTTCGTGCTTGACACAGGGTGCTGTTCTCACATTTTAGTTCAATGTCTTTTCTCATATTTGGCCACCAAAACCTCTGTCTTGTCCTGTCCAAGGTCTTTTGGAAAGCAAAAAGGCCTCCACTGAGTTTTGAATTGTGAAGTTGTTCCAAAACTGTCTCTGTGAGTCCCTGCGGCACTACAAGTTGTTTTTGGGTTGTATTGCTTCCTTCTACATGCCACTTCCTGTACAGCACGCCATCAGTCAGTTCCATTTGATCCCAGAGACCCCAAATCGCTACTGAATCTTCTCATAGTGCTATTGCGTTTGCCTTCTTAATTTTTAAGTCTCTCATCGGATTTTGATCTGGATGTTTCTCAGCGTTTGCCCATTGCAAGATGAGACGTAAGCCGGGATCGTTTCTTTGAGCCAGCCTAAGTGAATTTACGTCTTCTTGAAATTGGATACTCTTTGGTTCGTTCGCGTCCTCGGCTGTAACTAAGTTAATTCTTCCGAGGGCGTCTTCCAAAGAGTTAGCTGATGGGCAATTTCCAAACATAACCAGTCTCTCAGCTTCAGTTACCTCAGGTGTGATGCTACACTGTCTTGACAGTTCATCTGCATTCCCGTGCTTGTCTCCTGGTCTATGTACTACTTGAAAATCGAATTCTTGTAGTCTTTGAAGCATCCTGAATATCATCCCGTCATGGTTTTGTCTAAATAACCACTGTAGTGTGCATGATCTGTTCTGAGCACAAATTGAGTGCCCCAAATGTAAGGCTTAAACCATTTCATTGCCTGAATGACTGCTAATGCTTCTCTTTTTGTTGTTGAGTAACGACATTCTGTTGGCGTCAAAACTCTGCTAGCGAAAGCCACTGGGTACTCTACTCCATCGACAATGTTCGAGAGTACTGCCCCTAGACTGTTGTCACTTGCATCCTTGTCCACGATAAAAGGAGAGTTGTAGTCCGGATGTTTGAGTACTGAGCTATCAATCAAAGCCTCTTTCAATTTCTCGAACGCAATATGGCATTCAGGTTTCCTAGTGAAACGGCTGTTCTTGTTTTTTATCTGGTGAAGAGGTTTCGCTATCCCAGCAAAGTCTTTGATCAAACGTCTGTAGTAACTTCAAAATCCAATAAAAGACCTCACTTCGGTAACGTTTTCTGGCCGTTTCCAGTCCGGTACTGCAATGAGTTTGTTTTCATCTGGTGCAATTCCCTCTGGGCTCAGTTTGTATCCTAGATAGGTTACGGATTTTTGAAAGAGGCGATATTTCTTGGGTTTGAGTTTAAGACTGGCCTGGCGAAGAGCGTGAAAAACGAGGCGCATGTGTTTTTCGTGTTCCTCCACATTCCTACTAAACACTAGAACGTCGTTCAAGAAGACGAGGACAAACGAGAAGAGATGTTCTTTGAAGATGCTTCTCATAAGTCGCTGGAAGGTTCACTGTGCATTGCAAAGTCCAAATGGAAGTCTGAGGTACTCTTTGTGTCCAACCATCGGGAGTGACGAACGCAGTTTTTGGTATAGCACTCTCAGCTAATGGGACTTGCCAATATCCAGAGGCTAGGTCGAGGCTTGAGAAAATTTTTGCTCCCTGAAGTTGATCCAGTATCTGGTCAATTCGCGGAAGGGGAAAAGCGTCTTTCTGTGTTACTTCATTTAGTCGTCGGAAGTCTGTGCACATTCGATTGCTCCCATCCTTCTTGGTAACGAAAGGGATTGGTGCACCGTACGGGCTGTTTGATGGTCGGATAATGTTTCGTGCCAGCATGTCCTCAATCTCTTTCTTAACTACAGTGATCTTTCCAGGTGCAAGTCTATGGGGTGCAAGCTTGATGGGCAGCGTATCACCTGTTTCAATTTCATGCTGAACCAAGTGTGTCTGTCCAAGTTCGTTGTCGTTCATTGCAAACACATCTCTGAACTCTCGTAGCAGTGTTCTTCTGTTGTCTGTTTGTTGGTTAATGTCTGGAATTGCTAAAGAACAAATCTGTTCTAACTCTTCATCGCATGATAGGGTTAGGTTTGTTTCTGCAGCTACCCCGTGCTGTATTTCATCCGTTGTTTCGATTTGATCGGGACCGGATTCTGCTTCCGTCTCACAAAGATGTACCTGCCTGGGGACTTCAGGTTTATAGGCAAATTGCAAATTTACAACGTTTGTTTCTTTCTCCATCATCAGCTGCTTAGAATGGAAGTCGATTGATGCTTTATTCTCCTCCATCACCTGGGTTTCAAGTATCAAAGGCACGTCTGTGTTTGGGGTCACCAAAAGATCGGCTTTCATTTTAACACCGGTGTCGAACGTTATTTTGCCAGTGAAAACGCCAAGTATATCGAAAGGATCATTGGTGGGCGAAAGAACTTGTTCTCGGAATGGTCTGAGTTTGGAACGCTGTTCGTACTGTGAGTAAGCTTTTTCTGATAGAATGTTCACATCGCTCCCAGTATCCACTAACGTTTTGTGGAAAGACCCGGTTGTATTGTTTCTTGCTGTGGACACTGATTTGACAAGTGCCCAAACTCGCGGCAATTATAGCACTGCATCTCAGACGTTCTGTGTCGAAAGCCCTCCGGTCTTCCCGGACTTCTACTCTGAAATCTGGGTGGACTTGATTCGGATAGAAACTTTGTTTGGGTCTCAAGAATCTTCTCCATGATCTGTGTATGTCGCTCTTGCTGCTCTAGCATCTTATTGAAGCTTCTGGTCTGAAACTCGATCATTTGATTGAAACCTGATGACAGACTGGTGTTAAGTGCTCTAAAGTCAGCTGTTACTGACTCATCATGATCTTGTTCACCCTTAGTCCATCTCACATGTCCGTTTCTTCGTCCCCTCAGTCGACTGGATTCCGCTTAACTGATGTCGTCTAGAGCAATGGCCCGTTGTGTAGCTACATTGGAGCTTCCCGGTTCTTCCTTCAGGAGTGTATATCTGATTTTGCAGTCCAACAGTCCGTCCATAAAGGCATCTTTGTTAGCTTCCTTTTGTCTTGCAACATCAATATGAGCATTGGCTGCCTCTCCTAACTTACGAACTCGCCTTGAGAACTCTTGGATTGACTTTGATTCCAATTGAAGAAGATTTTTGAATTCGGTGCGGGCACTCCTTGCGTTCGGCAAGTCGCCGATTCTATTGTTAAGAGCGTTCAGAACTCTCGCTATGTTCGGGTATGGTTGCGGCTAGGGTATCGGAGGGGGGTGAGAAGGGGTGGTGCTACGACTATTTGCTGCTGATTATTCGCCTGGTTCTGTTGTTGCTGTTACTGGTTGTTTGGCGCGTTGTTCATTTTTGTTAATTGAAGTAATTTTTGATGTAAAACCAAATGACACGGAAAAAAATCTATAGATGAGTTTTACCTTTGGAACGTATTCCAAAGATATAATTCATCGGTTCTCTCAAATTCTAATATTTCGTTTTTTTTTTGTAAAATTCAAAACCGCTTTCTAATCAGAAGAATCCCTCTGTGGTCGCCAATATAGAATCTGAATTTTTAGGGCGGAGGTTTTACCCTATTCACAATTCCCCAATTGTTCCTAGAATCTATCTTTAGAGAAAACTACTGGACTGGATAGTAACTTCAAAAACCTTTTACTCTTAACTAGACTAAAGGGTTATACCAAGCCCTCCGTTCAAGTCTTAAAGAAAGTATTTTCAGGCGCTATAGAACTGTTGTCAATTGCCAATAATAATGATAATATTAGAATTTGTTTGTAATGCCTCTCTATGTTATATGATATTTTAGCTTCTAAGAAGTGTTTTATCAAATGATATAAATTGGTGACTCTAAAATTGAGAATTATACCAGGTCCTCAATTCACTTTCTAATTAATCGATCAACCAATATACCTAAAACAAATAGTAGATGACGTGAAGAGCTCGTCGGTGTTCACTCCACAACCCAACCAGACGAGTATTAACCAACTTGATAGAACGTTAAGACACTGCCCATCAGGTACTTCAGGTTACTGCAGACCTTTTTAATTGTCTACATGGTTCATCATTCCATAATAAATGGGTTAACTTAACTTGCCAAGACTTCTATGAGCAGGCAGGCCTACCCTCAGAGTGGCTTCACTATGCGGTCTCCTAGAAGGGGCTTGGCCGATTAATACTCTCAGAAATCAATCGTCTTTATGTTGTCCGGGATTCGATGCTGTCCTCCAGTTCATTAATCTAGCTTAACCTAATTATTGATTGGTTGATCACTACTTTACTAGTCACCAAACTAATTTAAATCCAATAAATTGAAGCTAGATTGAGTATGATTTCAGATCCTTAGAGATGTATTGTGAGGTTACTAAAGTTGTACAATTACGCCGTTGATTAACAGAAAACCGAAAGAAACGATTAAGTCTTACCCAGTCCTAATTATTACAGGCTATGTTTCCTTCAGAACAACTAGTTACAAATGCCTATGTGTGCCAAGTATCGAAGCGTTTAGCAAATACTTACTAGATAACAGTTTAAGCTGTACTAAGTTATAAGAAAACGTATAAAGAGAGAAAGTAGTTGAAAATTTGCTAAGTTAATTTAACGAAAAGTATAGTTACCACAGTATATTAGTTCAAACAATTATTACAATTTTCAGTACCACGAGAGAGATCTGTTAACTCACTCGTCTAATAAAATTTACTCCGCAATTCGGGTTATCGCGACAATATAATTATTTTCAGACTGATTTTGGTTCCAAAAATTGGCTAAAATTGAGCCGTATATATACTGCTTATCTATGTTTGGTTATGATAGTTTAGTCCTATTTTTACCAAATGTTCCGAATCTTTGTCTGAAAAATGCCTTGTTGGGAAAAGTTATTAGATGGTCAATCATGACTTAGATAACCTAGGCCCCTAATTTGGGTTTCTAATCCAATATTACGTGGGTGAGAATTTTGATGTTCAATCTATGATATAATCTTTATCAGAGTCCATATTTACTTATTCAACCGTTCTCATCAGTTTAAATTTCTTCACCATTATTATCTTTGTACAGTTTCAAATTTATAATTGGCTTTTGTGTTGGGAATAATTCAAGGTCAGTATTAATTTGGTTCTTTTCCAAAAAACGCTTAAGTTTAGCTTTCCATTCCTACAATTTAACTGAGAGAAAATCAGTTTTTCGTTGGTAAAGTTCTTTGCAGGGGTGTGTCCGGACCCCCCACTCCAGTCATATGGCAGATAAGCAGACTACTTAGGTGTTTCGTTGCCTAGTTTGCAGCTACATTGATCACAGATGTGTCAAAATCCCTGGAACGAAAAAGTCAGAATTTGCTCACTTCATCCAATAGAACACTAAGAAAATTAACTCTCAGCCTTATGTGTATGGTTGCCAATGTTGCAAATATATTGGTAGCAAATTCGTGAAATAAGCGAAATCTCCTGTAAGATTTAGTCGAAGTACGCAGGTAATCATCCATTAGAATAGTGTCAAAAAACTAACTCTCAGCTTGAAATTGAATAAAATTGATCCCATTGCACCAATGTAAAAAAATGAGATTTTTCATGATGTTTGATAAATTCATGCAAAACATTAAACATGATTCTTCAGAAGTAAAAGTTTAAACAAAAAATTTAGAAAATAGTTTGAGTCAACATTTGGCTCAAACTCAATTTGGCTGATATTAATTTACAGTAGCAAAACATTAACAATTAAAAACACTATTATTTCTTTGCAATTCATGTCTATGCTAAAATGTGAAGAATCCTAAAAGTTTCTAAAAGAATGAATATGCGTGTATCGTCGTGCTGGTTTCTCGGGAGTTGACCAACTCTTAAGGTACGCGATTTCTACAAACACACCCTTTTTCGCACGTTATTATGAAACTGATAATGCTGCAACTCATAATTTGTCTAAAGTGTATGGCAACAATTTTTATTGTTGCTGTTGAACTCTGACGACTTGAAAAAATGACCATTTATTGGTTGCTCTCGTTCATTTAGCAAAACCCTATTAGACCTTTTAGCATCTAATTGATTTTTCTCTTAGTGTTAGGGTATCCATCATCAACAATTTTTACACTAATTGAGGCTGAAACATTCTTTTAAACAATAATGGTCGCATTATGTTTCCATCAAAATGACAAAAAAATTTACCCGGATTCGCTTTCAAGCGTTTTTAAAATAAAACGCCTCTCGAAACTGGTTTGATTCATTGTTGCCCAGGTTTACCTTGACTTATGAAAAGACAATGCTCGACCAAAATGAGGTATGAAAACCCGCGTTGAGAAATACCGACGAAAACGACGTTCGAAGTGTCGGTTTCTGTCGGTCTATGTCGGTTTCATTGGTTTTGCTTGTAAGCAGCGCTGGCATCTTTGTGCAGTAGTAGTAGTAGTAGTAGTAGTAGTAGTAGTAGTAGTAGTAGTAGTAGTAGTAGTAGTAGTAGTAGTAGTAGTAGTAGTAGTAGTAGTAGTAGTAGTAGTAGTAGTAGTAGTAGTAGTAGTAGTAGTAGTAGTAGTAGTAGTAGTAGTAGTAGTAGTAGTAGTAGTAGTAGTAGTAGTAGTAGTAGTAGTAGTAGTAAAGTTCAAAACAGTCAATGGCCG
>NC_134472.1:23381231-23388731 GCF_964194025.1 Convolutriloba macropyga
CTGAAATATGTAAGAAAGTGAGGCACAGTAAGTAAGTGAGGCCTTGGCACAGTGCTGTCAATTAAATCTTCAGAGCACTTACTAATTGCACTAATGAGTGTTTTATAGTTTTGACAATGTTCTTAAATTTGCTGGCAAACAGGATTACAGATCCTTGTGACCCAATTCATGATCCGAAATGTCAACCTCATATTCCTCGTATTCATCAAAATTTGAGTCCGAGTCACTATCCTCCTGAGGGCATTGTTGAATTGAACTTTTAATCATTTGACGATTGTCGGGTAATTGCGCGGGTTGGAATGATGATGCGCTGCAAGATGGCCCTTGTACCACGATTTCATCATCTATCTCTGTATCGGATGCTAGTTCCCCAAAACGGCTTGTTGTTTTGCGGAGACGTTTGCTTCTACGAAATCCAGTTTCTTGTCGAATGATCCTTACTGGGGGTGCTGAGTGATAAGAACTAACTGAATTATCTGGGCTAGCAATTCTTACTTGTTTATTGGTCGGAAATTCTTTCGAAGATTTTCTTTTGGAACTTCGTCTCTTACTTGTCCTTGATACTTTCCGTTCTGGAATTTTAATTCTGATCGCCTTTTTGGTGTTAGATTTCGATGGGTCTCGGCTGGGATCAGTCTCTGACTGTTTTCTAATTGAAATTTCCCCCGACATTTTCTTTAATGAAGTTGAGACGTGTTTCTGCATTCGTTCGACCATAGCGTCTATTGCGTTGCCACTCTTGTCCACTGGTTGGATGAACTGCTCAAGTGGAGTATTCCTCTGTTCTGGTGTTCCGAATTTTGCTAAGTCTGCTTTATGTATATCAGTGTCGGGTCTACCCGGTACGCGTATCGTAACGGTTGAGTCTGAAGTCTTTATAATTGATGCTCCCGCTGGTATTGTCTCATAAAGTCCTTCAAGACTTTTTCTCTTGCTCTTAACATTTGAGTTTTTCCGTGCGAATTTGATTCGGGTACTCGAAGGATTGACTGGCTGTGAACTCGATGACGGAAGAAATTTGAACAAGTTCTGAGCACTAGTTGCCTCTCTGATTCGGTCTTTATTTCGTTTAATTTCTTCTTCACTTAGTAAGTCTTCGTCCCTCCAATTTGAATCATCTATTAGTTCCTCTGAGCCGAATGTGTCATAATCTAAACAGTATTTCGCAACATTATCCCATGACATGTTTGTGTCTTAACATTATCCCTGTTTTAAAATTATAATATGTATATTTCTTTTGACCATCGTAAATAGGTCTGGTAGAATTGGTACTATTAGCTTAGTACAATTGGCTTTAAGTTCTTACCAAACTCTGTGCACGCTTTACACAGTCGAACTCTATTGAGTAAATCTCTGTTGCAAAATGGCCACCACACTCGCGTTGCCAGTTCCGTCATGCCCCAACTTCCAGGGTGTGTAGCATGGAATACATCTGAAACTGCCTCTTTAATGCTGTTAGGAATTGCGACTCTATTGTCGACAAATATGCAACCGTTCCTTGTGCTCAATGATCTCCAATGAGCATGCACTTGTTTACTAAGTTTGCGACATCTTTCTTCGTCGTTTGAAATAATGCAATCTCTGATTTCTCTTAGTATAGAATCTCTGTTGGTAAGGGCAGCTAAGAATTTTGAGTTAAACAATTGTCGTACATTTGAGTCTAGGTCGGAAAATGTGGGCATCATGATAGGAGTACTGGCTTGCGTTTGGTGACAAGTAGGAGGCTTTGAAGGAGACAAAGTAGGAGGCTTTGAAGGAGACAAGTAATTTCTAAGATTGAAATTATTTACAATAGGGATTTCATTCGTGTAACTTGGTTCGGACGAATTATCAGACATATTAGTATAAACAGAAGGGGGGTTGCATACGAAATAATTTGATGAAGATGAATAGAAGAATTTGATGAATTAGAATTAATTTGACTTCAATAGATTGAATAGAGAAAATTTCTGAGCGAGTGATCTTTACTTGGCGAGTTTGAATTAGAATTAGAACTAATTTGACTTGAATAAATTGAGCGACTGATCTGTACTTGGAGAATTTGGCAAAAGCGAGTTATTAGCGCGTGATTCACTTTCTACGCTTTGGTAATTACATTCTTTGCATTCTTTGCATTCTATCGTCCTACGCTTGCGTAAGTAATAGAGTTGTTTGAGTCATGTGGTTTCTGAACGATGTGAACGTGCGGCGTTTGTTTACTTGTATTGTAAATGTTCTGCGTTTGCTTCAAATTGTTCCGCGTTGTTGCAAACGTGCTTTGATTGAAGCTACCCCTGACTGGGAAGTGTATTAGCTATGAAAATTAGCTATACCAAGTTATACTAAATGTTCCGCGTTGTTGCAAACGTGCTTTGATTGAAGCTACCTCTGACTGGGAAGTGTATAACCTATGAAAATTAGCTATACCAAATTATAATTAATTTGAACGATTGAACAAATGCAAAACAAATTTAGAAATTCAATATCACCCAACAACAAGCTACCCTTGACTGGGAAGTGTATTAGCTATAAAAATTATCTATACCAAAAAATACTAAAGGTGAACAATTGAACTTCATCGCGTTTCATGGTTGCATACTTTGTGTTTCACAAATGCAAAACAGATTTAGAAATTCAATAAGATCACCCGCTCGTCTGCAGCGAGAAAACCCCAGCACGGAAAGTGCTGTATTCGTTATGGAGACGGGCTGTCATGGTGGTGGGTATAGGTACACATACGGATTGTTAACGGTCAACAACTTGAGACAGCGTAGTTAGGTTTCCAGCAGTGAACGAGTGACCTTAGTTGTTAGTATATATCAAACACCTAGTTTCCATGGTACAAAAATTAAGTATTCTTGCTCATTGTTTTCACGCTAAAATGTCGGATACCTATCATCATTCTTCAGTCCTGAAAAGCTCAGCTAATAAAAATAATTATGTCAATTCCTAGCTTTAAACGGTTTAAAATCAAATTACAATGTATTACTTTGCAGTTGTTGAACAAAGGGCTCAGTTACATTTGACTTACATTATAAGCAAGTTTTAATTGCCGTCTGTGTTTTAATTTCAAAACTTCGCTGCATTACTCTATTCTAAATGCAAACGTGCGACGAATGTTTTAATTTCAAAATTTTGCTGCATTATTCTATTACAAATGCAATCGTGCGACCTCTGTTGTAAAATGTTTTCATTTGTTTTACAATTGTCAAACGACTGTTATTAACACATAATTAAATCATTTCAAAGGTCGATTCTGTGACATTCAATCATCACCATAGAAAAGGTCAATCATCAATGAAACTTATCATTTAGGTAATAATAGCCAGTAGTGATGCCCAATAACTTGATCGATAAAAGAAAATTGATTGACCCCCGTTTGGCCCCTATCACGTCAAAATGAATATATTTTCATTTGGGTTTCTACTCATCTAAGTAGATTAGTTTAATATTTAATATTTAATATTATGACTCCAAATCTACAATGCTCCGAATCATCATCTAAAGTTCGGTTTGAGGGGACCGTCACCTTGAACTGGGCAATTTTTGAAAGGGGGATTTTTACAATCCCCCACGCAAGAACAATTGCATATTATATATCATTTACAATCGTGTAACGATTGATGAACAATCGTGTAACGATTGATACATGCAATCGTGTAACGATTGATGAACAACTTCAAAAGAGACATTTCTAATGATCATTTCTAATGGTAAAAGATAATGGTAATTATAACCGATAATTAGTCATATTTTTATTGACGCTAATCGATTAAAAGTTAATAACTAGTACTTGCACAATAAACAAATAGATGAACAAAGTTAATAACTAGTACTTGCCTCATAAACAATTAGATAAACAAATTATCGCAGACTCTTTTTCTTTTTGGACTCAAATTTCAGGCCACTGAAACTATTTCAAAATTATGCCATTTTAAAGTAAACTCTTACAACAATAAGATTCAAATCTTTGTCAGATTCAAATCCAAAAATGGTTAAATTGCGAAGTCAGACAGCACGTACGCGAACCCTCAGAAACAGAGTTATTGCTGATGACAATCACAATAACAACAACAATAATAATAGGAAGGGTAAGTTGAGCAAGAAACGAAGTCGCGAGCAGCAGTCCGACGAAACAAGTGCTGGAAAACGATTTCAGCCCGACAGCCCGACGATAGACGATAGACAACCCGTACAAGAGGTACACGAGGAACCCGAAGATGTTGGCACAGATATCGTAAACGCAAACAGCCCGACGATAGACGATAGACAACCCGTACAAGAGGTACACGAGGAACCCGAAGATGTTGGCACAGATATCGTAAACGCAAACAGCCCGACGATAGACGATAGACAACCCGTACAAGAGGTACACGAGGAACCCGAAGATGTTGGCACAGATATCGTAAACGCAAACTGGCAAATTCTTGGTTTCATAGATGCTGAGCTCACTGAAAAGTTAATTGACTGCCAAACGTTGGAAACACACAAGCTCTGTTTTCATTCAGACTTTCAATCTCTTTTGATGAGAGATCCGAAAGCAAAAGCTCTGTACACGCAGATGTTCAAATCATATCTCGACTCCCTTGAAAATGTTAGTTTCCTCACTACTTCAAAATATGAACCACAAGATGGCTTTACACAGATGCGCGTTGTCGCCAAGAAGAAATTCAGGCCAAAAACAGTCATCTCAGGTCTGGAGGGTTTTACAGAAACTGTCTCTGATGACGAGCTCTCGGAGGACATGTCTTTTTCGGTTTTTGCCCCCACAAACAATTTTAAGAGCACACGGATTATGCTCGGACCTGCTTCATTCGTCAATCACGAATGCAACCCAAACGCCCGATATGTTGTGTCCGGTGAAAAGAACAAAACGATCATATCAATCCAGACAACTAGAACAATTGAAATTGACGAAGAAATTTCAGTTTTTTATAGCCCTGATTATTTTGGAGATAATAATAGGAATTGCCAGTGCACCACATGCATGAAAGAAGCACCGAGTGATGAAGCAATCGTTCAAGTGTCACCCAGTGAAGCAATCGTCGAGGAAGCACCGAGTGATGAAGCAATCGTTCAAGTGTCACCCAGTGAAGCAATCGTCGAGGAAGCACCAAGTGATGAAGCAATCGTTCAAGTGTCACCCAGTGAAGCAATCGTCGAGGAAGCACCGAGTGATGAGGCAATCGTTCAAGTGTCACCCAGTGAAGCAATCGTCGAGGAAGCACCGAGTGATGAAGCAATCGTTCAAGTGTCACCCAGTGAAGCAATCGTCGAGGAAGCACCGCCTGATGAAGCAATCGTTGAAATCGTACCCATCCGTGAAGCAATCGTTGAAATGTTACCAAACGTCGAGAAGGCTCGACTCCAACGACCAAAGAAAGTTAAAACTGATCCGGTTCTGGAGTGCCTAGTTTGTCATGCCGTTGTCAAGAGAATGGACAAGCACTTGCAGCAACACAATGACATTCTCGAAAAAGCAGAGATAACCTTTATCATCGATTTCTACAGGACAAAAAATGTACAGAAGAAGCACAAAATTTATGACTGTATGGCTTGCTACAGACGATTTGCTTCTCTGGTGACGCACAAGTACACCAACAAGTGCGATTGTTCTGCAGTCACGAGAGTGGAGAATCCGGAAAGCAGGGCGTAAGTGATAAAGTTATTTTACTCGGAGACCATTTTTGTTGAGTCAAACGTAAGACAATTGCATAAACAATCCAATGTTAAATCAAACGTCTGACAATTGCAAAACAATTAAATGTTGAATCAAACGTTTAACAATTGCATAAACAATATAATGTTGAGTCAAACGTTTAACAATTGCATAATAAACACTCCAATGCATAACCAATTTATTGTTTACTAAAACGTCTGACAATTGCATAATAAACAATCCAATGTTGAGTCAAACGTCTGACAGTTGCATAAACACTCCAATGTTGAGTCAAACGTCTGACAATGTTGGGCAATAAATTACAATGTATTTCGGTTGAGTTATATTTTTGTTTGTTTTAGTTCACTTCCAGACAATCTAAGAGCCAAATTGAAGTCCTCAGTAATTGCGAGGACCAGCGATTTAGAAATTGCCCGCAGGTTCACTGAGCACCAAAAACAGTTGGCAAAATGTGCGGGCAATGAATATTGCAACGAGGACAGATCAGGCTTAATTCAGTTGATGGCTGTATTGTATGGGGAAACACAAGGTCTGAGGCGACCACAGCAACTATTACAAGCTTGCCTCCAGTTGCAAGAGCGAAGAGGATTGAAGCCTCAAACGATGCTAAACTATCTCGCAACTTTCAGCAACTTCGTTGATTACTGTTTTTTGTATTCAGACGGTGTCTCCAACAGGATGGAACGAGAGCACTCAACGATGTTGGCGGCAATTAAAAGTGTAAGGAAAGCGTTCTCCACTGCAGCTATTAAGAACTATCGTACCACAGCCAAACAATTGCGAGCCCGGGTCCCGTCGATTGCTCTGGTACGAAATCGTCACAAGCTGGCCTTGAGTCATCTAAAGGACAACTTAGCAACATCTACCTTAACGTACAAGCAACAACAGGCCCTAAATTTCTTTGTGCTACAAGGTAGACTTAATGTACGGTCTGGACCCTTACTGGCACTCACTTGGGAGGACGTCAAGTACATTGAAGAAAACAGCGTTCTGGAAACTGATAGGCACAAGACGGGAAAGTTTTATACGCTGTATTTGAAAATAAAGGCCGATCAAATACCGCTGCTTTACAAGTTAAAGGAGACATTTGCCGACGAGAATGATTCAATGGAGTCGAAGTATGTCTTCAGCTCGAAGCAGAACAAAATTGAGCGGTCCATTTCAAAACACATTCAGGAAACTTTCTTTACTCTATTCGGCGATGACCCAAACGAAGTGAGATTTAACGCCAACTCCATCAGAAAGTATTGGGAACGCCGATGGAAAAGTTTCATTGGCAAGGTTCCAGAGGGGGTGACAAAAGCGCATTTGGCACAAACGGCTCACAACAAGACAACAGCTGAGGATATCTACATTGGTAGAGAGGGAACCTCAGAGGACCGCGACCAGCTGTTGTCGATATATTGTGACGATTTGTCGTCAGATATCCCACCGGAAGAAGCCGAAGAAGCCGAAGAAGCAGAAGTAGACGACAAAGAGTCTGATGTAGAGTCTGACTTTGAAGCGCCCGAAGAGCCACATCCCATTGATCCACAGACGCCAATGGAGACGCCTATATGTTCGGAACCAATCGTACGGCGATTCAATGCAATTAGGCCGTCAGTTAACCTAACTCCAATTAACCCGGTTACTCCAACAGAACAACCTGCTGCAAACGTGACTCGGGAACAAACGGTTACTGCAGACGCTCGACGGAGGTCAACTATAGGTCAGAGTAGTGAAGACGTTCTCCGAGAGAAGTTTATAAAGTCTTTGAAATCATTCCGCGTCAAATCGGGAGCCCCCGCGTGGACTGACCCCGAAAAGAAAGCATGCTTGCTGTTTTCCGGAGTCAGTTCCAC
>NC_134472.1:23393731-23456231 GCF_964194025.1 Convolutriloba macropyga
TGTGAAACTCGTCTTATTGGCAGAAAATTCGGGGCAGGCTTCCCGTTACTAATGATTTTTCCTAAACTAGTAAGCCAATTTAGACTGGGATAATCGCGTTTTTTAGATCGTAAGTTCTTCTTGACAGTTTATTTTGTATCATTACAGAAATTGGCCTGCTCAAAAGGTTATTAGATTCTAAGTTTAAAAAAGTTTTAAAAAATAACTGTTTCAAAATGATTTTAGTATTGATGCAGTTTTTCTTTCATTTGTGGTATTGCTAATTGCAAACTGTGTTATTTAGGCTTGTTTCAATCCATCAAGATTTTGTAGTCCTCAGTTTTTGGGGTTTAATAATTTAATATGTCTTCTTTTTTAAAAATTTATGAAACTCTTGTGTGACTTCATTTTTTGACAAATCACTCAAAACACCTTGGACTATGCGGCGAGGTTGGAAACAGTTCCTACTTTTAGGAAGATGTTTTAGCGTCCAAAAAATTCAAAATGCACTGGCTTTGCATCCTGAACTTTTTCCGAGAGCCAGTTTTATATCGCTTTTCTAGATTCTGTTGGAAAATTATAAAACACTTGCACAAAATCGGCGCACGCTTCACGTTTCTAATGACTTCTCCCAAACTACAGTGCCATTTAATGCGGGCATAGTCTCGCTTTGTTGACTATGAGTTCTTGTTGTTTCCACTATTTATTTTGTGACGGAAATCGACCTTCTCAGAAGGTTGTTAGGCTGTCAATTTAGCAAAAATTAAAATTATAACCTTTCAAAACGTTTTTTTTTTACTTTGACGTTGTTATTCTTTTAATTTGGGGTATTGTTAACTGCAAATTGTGTCATTTAGGCTTTGTTTGGGTCCATTAAGTTTTTATAATAATATGTTTTTCGCAATTCATCAGTTTTTCGTTTTTTGCAAAAACATGAAATTCTTCTTTGAGTTTTTTTTGTCAAACCACACAAAACCCCCTGGCCTTTATGGCGAGGTGGTATTTTTTGCCACTTCGCACTAGAGGTTCTGAGTGTTCATTAAATACGGAGAGGACTTGAATTGCCTTCAGAATTGTCTACGGGGCCCGTTTTTAGTCGTTTTTCATGATTTTGCGAGAAATCGGGGTCTCCCAATAGCCCAACATTCGGTGTACGCTTCATGTGTTTGACGATTTCTCATAAATTACTGAACCAAATTGGACGGGCATTGTCTTGTTTTATTAACACTGAACACATCTTGGTTACAGTGTTTGGTTGATTTCTCAATTCGGCCTAATAAAAAAGTTATTATTGTTTAAAATTAAAAAAAAATCAAATTTTCGGGCTAATCTGGGTGACCCAATTTCCGTACAATGAACGAGCCGATTTGCGGAACAAATGTTAGAATCCCCTGTTTGTGGGGAGTATCCCCATTTTTATTTTTACCTATCAGTTTATGATTTTCAGACGGTACTTTACCTTGCTATAACTCCTTCTACAGTTCATCGATTGGGCTCATTTTTTGATATGATGCGTATCTCAAGCAGTGCTCACAAATGTTCTAACGGAGTTTGTTTTGGTTGGGTTGTTTCGGAGAAACTAACCTGTAATTTTGACCCCATTTTGACCCCAAAAGTGGATGACGGCCATGACAGGTCACCTTCTGAAGTATGAATTTCATAATTGTTCGTGTAAAAATTAGTGTTTTGAATGGCCCGTTTAACGTAGATTCCGAATATGTATATTTTATATAGCGTTTTCTCAGGTTTATATAGCGTTTAGATGCTCAATTTTAGCTCTAAAGTTGGTGTTTTTCTCCTCTCCAGGCATTTGGAATGGCACCTTTTTTTGCTATAACACCTTGAAGAGTGCACTGATTGGGCTCATTTTTTAATATGATGCGTATTTTAAGCAGTGTTAAACACTGTACTAATGGGTTTTTTGTTCAACCGTTTTCGAGAAATTGGCCAGAGGGAAGTTGTCCCTGGTTTGATTTCCTGGGGAGAGAAATATCACCACTGAAAACCAATTTCTTCTCTTTCAGATTGACGTTAATGATCCAAAATTGTTCCCAAAGTTTGCCCTGACTATCTGAATTGTATCTCAATTGCTTACTGTAAATTTCTTGTTGAAGCAGAAAAAATTACAGATCGAGCACATGAGTCGTGGGATTAGGTGGTCAAAATGACTGAATGCTCATCAGCTTTTCTAAGTACTTATCAGAAACAAATGATGGTATATATGGTTTTAAAGCCCGTTTTATGATTGATCTGATGAGCTTTGTCTCGTTTTGATTGGTTCAGTTTTTCAGAATGATTAACGATTTTCGACCCCAAACCACCAAAAATGACCACGTGCTCACTACTCGATCTTTAATTTTTCTTCAACCAGGGTGCTTATGTTCATAACCGGTTAATATGAGTTGCGATATTTTTTGCACCAAACTTTTGCGACTATGGTGATTGCTTTTGATGAACCCTTCGGGAAACTATGACCGAACAAGCGGTTGGTACCAATTGAAAAAAGAGCATAGTGGCTGAAAGCTCGGTGACTTTTCATCGGTTCAAGGAGTTGTCCAAATCCAACCAAACTTGGCATGGAGTATCACCAGTGTAACTAGAGTGCAGAACAAAAAGAATTTTTGGTATAACTTGCCTAGTAAAGAAGTTGGGCTTTCATACGGAAATTTGCGAGTTTTGCGAATAATGAATATTAACTCTTGTTATTTTTGATTGGCCCGAGAAGTTGTACAAATTGAACCAAACTTGGTATGGAGTATCCCCTGTGTAAATAGAGTGCAGGAGAAAAAGAATTTTTGCTATAGCTTGTGTAGAAAAAAAATTATTTTATACGGAAATTTGCGAATTTAGCGAATAACGAACATTAAAAACGGTTTTTTTCGTCGCGTCAAGAAGTTGTTCAAATCAATCCAATTTGGTAGAGAACATTCCGTGTGTAGGTAGAGTGTAAAACAAAAAGAACTTTTGGTATAGCTTGCCTAGGAAAAACGTTAGTTTTTCATACGGAAATTTGCGACGTTCGCGATTAGAGTGTAACACAAAAGGAGTATCGCCTGTGTAGGTAGAGTTTAACAAAAAAATTTTGGTATTGCTTGCCTAGGAAAAAAGTTGCGTTTTCATACAGAATTTTGCGAATTTTGCGATTAGCCAATTTAACTATAGTTATTTTTGATTGGATCAAGGAGTTGTTCAAATCAAAACAAACTCGGTATGGAGTATCGCCTGTGTAGGTAGAGTGTAACACGAAAAAAAATTTGGTATTGCTTGCCTAGGAAACAAGTTGCGTTTTCATACGGAATTTTGCGAATTTTGCGATTAAAAATTTGGTATTGCTTGCCTAGGAAACAAGTTGCTATAGCTTGCCTATTGCCTAATAAAAAAATTAGTTTTTCATACGCAACTTTTTCAATTTTGCGAGAAAGGACCTTTACTCGGAGAGAGTATTAGAGCGCGGATTTTTACCGTTTGCTCGGACTCAATTCTCCTATAGTTGTTTGTTTGTAACTCCGCCTTAGCCAGTCACCAGCCCGGATATGAAAGGAGGAGGGAAACACCACCAGAAAATGCAGGAAAATCTCAAAAGATGGTTTTTTCAATCAACTTGAGGCAATTTTCCGACATAACTTTAGCTGCATGTTATAATCTGTTTTGTTTTGTTTGTTTGGTTTTACTCGGAGATAACTTAATAATTTAATATGTCTTCTTTTTTAAAAATTTATGAAACTCTTGTGTGACTTCTTTTTTTGACAAATCACTCAAAACACCCTGGACTATGCGGCGAGGTTGGAAACTGTTCCTACTTTTTGTAAGATGTTTTAGCGTCCAAAAAATTCAAAATGCACTGGCTTTGCATCCTGAACTTTTTCCGAGAGCCAGTTTTATATCGCTTTTCTAGATTCTGTTGGAAAATTATAAAACACTTGCACAAAATCGGCGCACGCTTCACGTTTCTAATGACTTCTCCCAAACTACAGTGCCATTTAATGCGGGCATAGTCTCGCTTTGTTGACTATGAGTTCTTCTTGTTTCCACTATTTAATTTGTTACGGAAATCGACCTTCTCAGAAGGTTGTTAGGCTGTCAATTTAGCAAAAATTAAAATTATAACCTTTCAAAACGTTTTTTTTACTTTGACGTTGTTATTCTTTTAATTTGGGGTATTGTTAACTGCAAATTGTGTCATTTAGGTTTTGTTTGGGTCCATTAAGTTTTTTAATTTTTTATAATAATTTGATTTTCGCAATTCATCAATTTTTCGTTTTTTGCAAAAACATGAAATTCTTCTTTGAGTTTTTTTTGTCAAACCACACAAAACACCCTAGCCTTTATGGCGAGGTGGTATTTTTTGCCACTTCGCACTAGAGGTTTTGAGTGTTCACTAAATACGGAGAGGACTTGAATTGCCTTCAGAATTGTCTACGGGGCCCGTTTTTAGGCGTTTTGCATGATTTTGCGAGAAATCGGGGTCTCCCAATAGCCCAACATTCGGTGTACGCTTCATGTGTTTGACAATTTCTCATAAACTACTGTACCAAATTGGACGGGCATTGTGTTGTTTTATTAACACTGAACACATCTTGGTTACAGTGTTTGGTTGATTTCTCAATTCGGCCTAGTAAAAAAGTTATTATTGTTTAAAATTAAAAAAATCAAATTTTCGGGCTAATCTGGGTGACCCAATTTCCGTACAATGAACGAGCCGATTTGCGGAACAAATGTTAAGGATTTAGAATCCCCTGTTTGTGGGGAGTATCCCCATTTTTATTTTTACCTATCAGTTTATGATTTTCAGACGGTACTTTACTTTTGCTAAAACTCCTTCTACAGTTCATCGATTGGGCTCATTTTTTGATATGATGCGTATCTCAAGCAGTGCTCACAAATGTTCTAACGGAGTTTGTTTTGGTTGGGTTGTTTCGGAGAAACTAACCTGTAAACTTGACCCCATTTTGACCCCAAAAGTGGATAACGGCCATGACAGGTCACCTTCTGAAGTATGAATTTCATAATTGTTCGTGTAAAAATTAGTGTTTTGAAAGGCCCGTTTAACGTAGATTTGGAATATGTATATTTTATATAGCGTTTTCTCAGGTTTAGATGCTCAATTTTAGCTCTAAAGTTGGTGTATTTCTCCTCTCCAGGCATTTGGAATGGCACCTTTTTTTGCTATAACACCTTGAAGAGTGCACTGATTGGGCTCATTTTTTAATATGATGCGTATTTTAAGCAGTGTTAAACACTGTACTAATGGGTTTTTTGTTCAGCCGTTTTCGAGAAATTGGCCAGAGGGAAGTTGTCCCTGGTTTGATTTCCTGGGGAGAGAAATATCACCACTGAAAACCAATTTCTTCTCTATCAGATTGACGTTAATGATCCAAAATTGTTCCCAAAGTTTGCCCTGACTATCTGAATTGTATCTCAATTGCTTACTGTAAATTTCTTGTTGAAGTAGAAAAAATTACAGATCGAGCACATGAGTCGTGGGATTAGGTGGTCAAAATGACTGAATGCTCATCAGCTTTTCTAAGTACTTATCAGAAACAAATGATGGTATATATGGTTTTAAAGCCCGTTTTATGATTGATCTGATGAGCTTTGTCTCGTTTTGATTGGTTCAGTTTTTCAGAATGATTACCGATTTTTCGACCCCAAACCAGCAAAAATGACCACGTGCTCACTACTCGATCTTTAATTTTTCTTCAACCAGGGTGCTTATGTTCATAACCGGTTAATATGAGTTGCGATATTATTGCACCAAACTTTTGCGACTATGGTGATTGCTTTTGATGAACCCTTCGGGAAACTATAACCGAACAAGCGTTTGGTACCAATTGAAAAAAGAGCATAGTGGCTGAAAGCTCGGTGACTTTTCATCGGTTCAAGGAGTTGTCCAAATCCAACCAAACTTGGCATGGAGTATCACCAGTGTAACTAGAGTGCAGAACAAAAAGAGTTTTTGGTATAACTTGCTTAGTAAAGACGTTGGGCTTTCATACGGAAATTTGCGAATTTTGCGAATAATGAATATTAACTCTTGTTATTTTTGATTGGCCCGAGAAGTTGTACAAATTGAACCAAACTTGGCATGGAGTATCCCCTGTGTAGGTAGAGTGCAGGAGAAAAAGATTTTTTGCTATAGCTTGTGTAGAAAAAAAAGCATTTCATACGGAAATTTGCGAATTTAGCGAATAACGAACTTTAAAAACGGTTTTTTTTTCGTCGCGTCAAGAAGTTGTTCAAATCAATCCAATTTGGTATAGAACATTCCGTGTGTAGGTAGAGTGTAAAACAAAAAGAACTTTTGGTATAGCTTGCCTAGGAAAAACGTTAGTTTTTCATGCGGAAATTTGCGACGTTCGCGATTAGAATGTAGCACAAAGGAAGTATCGCCTGTGTAGGTAGAGTGTAACAAAAAAAAATTTGGTATTGCTTGCCTAGGAAAAAAGTTGCGTTTTCATACGGAATTTTGCGAATTTTGCGATTAGCCAATTTAACTATAGTTATTTTTGATTGGATTAAGGAGTTGTTCAAATCAAAACAAACTCGGTATGGAGTATCGCCTGTGTAGGTAGAGTGTAACACGAAAAAAAATTTGGTATTGCTTGCCTAGGAAACAAGTTGGGTTTTCATACGGAATTTTGCGAATTTTGCGATTAAAAATTTGGTATTGCTTGCCTAGGAAACAAGTTGCTACAGCTTGCCTATTGCCTAATAAAAAAATTAGTATTTCATACGCAACTTTTTCAATTTCGCGAGAAAGGACCTTTACTCGGAGAGAGTATTAGAGCGCGGATTTTTACCGTTTGCTAGGACTCAATTCTCCTATAGTTGTTTGTTTGTAACTCTGCCTTAGCCAGTCACCAGCCCGGATATGAAAGGAGGAGGTAAACACCACCAGAAA
Organism: Convolutriloba macropyga; assembly: GCF_964194025.1. NCBI lineage: Eukaryota > Metazoa > Xenacoelomorpha > Acoela > Convolutidae > Convolutriloba > Convolutriloba macropyga. The sequence goes on from NC_134472.1 coordinate 23,400,612, forward strand.
ATGCAGGAAAATCTCAAAATATGGTTTTTTCAATCAACTTGAGGCAATTTCCAACATAACTTTAGCTGCATGTTATAATCTGTTTTGTTTTGTTTATTTGTTTTTACTCGGAGAGAGTCTTAGAGCGCGGGTTTTTACCGTTTGCTCGGACTCAATTCTATTTTATTTGTGTTTGTAACTCCACCGTAGCTGGTCCCCAGCCCGGTTGAGAGAGGGAGGAGGGGAACACACTCAAAACATACTGGAAAATCTTAGAAATTTGTTCGTTAGTTCAACTGTAGACTTTTTCCGACAGTATTTAACATAATTCAGCTCTTACATTTTAAAAACGACGAAAACCGACGCTTCCGACTTTTTGAAACCGATGAAAATCGACGCATCTTACGTTTTAAAACCGACGAAAACCGACGCTTCTGACGTTTTGAAGCCGACGAAAACCGACGTTTCTTACGTTTTGAAACTGACGAAAACCGACGTAAACCGACGCATCTTACGTTTTAAAATCGACAAAAATTGACGCTTCTGACGTTTTGAAACCGACGAAAACCGACGCTTCTTACGTTTAAAACCGACGAAAACCGACGTAAACCGACGCATCTTACGTTTTAAAACCGAAGAAAACCGGCGCTTCTGACGTTTTGAAACCAACGAAAACCGACGCTTCTTACGTTTAGAAACTGACAAAAACCGACACTTCCTACGTTTAAAACCGACCATAACCGACGATTTTTTCGTTTGAATACCGACGAAAACCAATCAAAACGACAAAAAAAAGTAAGGGCTTCGATCAGTTTTGGCAAAGTAAAACCGATGAAAACCGACGCTTCTTACGTTTAGAAACTGACGAAAACCGACGCTTCTTACGTTTAAAACCGACGAAAACCGACAATTCTTACGTTTGAATATCGACGAAAACCGATCAAAACGACTATATTAAGCGGTGGAATTACATATTTTAGCGGCGAGTTGAGGAGAACTTTTGTAAGATCACAGCTTACTCTAGCGTTGAACTTACATAAATTCAACGCATTCACCGCATTTCACCGCAAAAATCATTTACGAAATTTGCAGTGAAAAAAAGCAAATTTTCACCGCTTATTTTACATATTTTTCCATTTTTTGAAGTTCAGATTTTTGCAGTAGTAGACTTGTCTTAGATTTTGCATGGGCCTTTTTAGCTTCTTTGAAGACTAGACCCGGCTCATTACTCGGCTCCATTTCAAAGCTTTCACTGCTGTTCTCACACAATTTTAACACTTTTTTCCAAAGGGTGAATTTATGTAAGTTCACCACTAAGTTAAGCGGTGAATTTATGTAATTTCACCACATTAACCGCTTATCTTACATATTTTTGACACTTTTTTGAGTCGGTGAACTTATGTAATTTCAACGCTATCAGGTGATTAAGGTTTTTTCACCGCATTCAGCGCCTGATTTGTTTAATTTCACCGTTTTCATCGCTTATCTTACAAAATGTTTCGCATTTGCCGCTTATCTTACATAATTTTGACTTGATTGGCGGTGACACCTTGACCCGGGCACAGATTAATTTGCAGTTTTTGACGCTTTTTGGAGCGTATAGTGAACTTGGTGCTAGTGAAAATGGCAGACGTACAAAAATATAGAAATTTTACTGATGGCCAAATAAAATTGAGACAAAAGAAATGTTGTTTTCTTATTGGCCGATAGCTCAACAAATTCTCCATGTTTAAAATTGGATATGCGTGTTAACGTAAAATTGTTTAGAAATCGCGATAAGCCGGAATAGAACAATTAAAATTTCTTGGGGGAAACTGGTCTCACGTTCGGTTGTGATAGATTCGTATCAAGTCCCACGGGCCACTGACAGTATTTGACCAATTTCAACTCTTACATTTTAAAACCGACAAAAACCGACGCTTCCGACTTTTTGAAACCGACGAAAGTCGACACATCTTACGTTTTAAAACCGACGAAAACCGACGCTTCTGACATTTTGAAGCCGACGAAAACCGACGCTTCTTACGTTTTGAAACTGACGAAAACCGACGTAAACCGACGCATCTTAGGTTCTAAAACCGACGAAAACTGACGCTTCTGACGTTTTGAAACCGACGAAAACCGATGCCTCTTACGTTTAAAACCGACGATAACCGACGTAAACCGACGCATCTTACGTTTTAAAAGCGACGAAAACTGGCGCTTCTGACGTTTTGAAACCGGCGAAAACCGACGCTTCTTACGTTTAGAAACTGACAAAAACCGACGCTTCTTACGGTTAAAACCGACGAAAACCGACGAATCTTACGTTTGAATACCGACGAAAACCGATCAAAACGACAAAAAAACGTAAGGGCTTCGATCAGTTTTGGCGAAGTAAAACCGACGAAAACCGACGCTTCTTACAATTAGAAACTGACGAAAACCGACGCTTCGTACGTTTAAAACCAACGAAAACCGACGACTCTTACGTTTGAATACCGACGAAAACCGATCAAAACGACAAAAAAATGTAAGGGCTTCAATCAGTTTTGGCGAACTAAAACCGACGAAAACCGACGATTTATTATGTTTGATTCCGACGAAATTCTCAACTCGGGAAGACCGTACTCGACTCATTTGAGAAAATGTAAGGGCTTCGATTAGTTTTGGCAAAGTAAAACCGATGAAAACCGACGCTTCTTACGTTTAGAAACTGACGAAAACCGACGCTTCTTACGTTTAAAACCGACGAAAACCGACAATTCTTACGTTTGAATATCGACGAAAACCAATCAAAACGACTATATTAAGCGGTGGAATTACATATTTTAGCGGCGAGTTGAGGAGAACTTTTGTAAGATCACAGCTTACTCTAGCGTTGAACTTACATAAATTCAACGCATTCACCGCATTTCACCGCAAAAATCATTTACGAAATTTGCAGTGAAAAAAAGACAAATTTTCACCGCTTATTTTACATATTTTTCCATTTTTTTGCGTTCAGATTTTTGCAGTAGTAGACTTGTTTTAGATTTTGCATGGGCCTTTTTAGCTTCTTTGAAGACTAGACCCGGCTCTTTACTCGGCTCCATTTCAAAGCTTTCACTGCTGTTGTCACACAATTTTAACACTTTTTTCCAAAGGGTGAATTTGTGTTAGTTCACCACTAAGTTAAGCGGTGAATTTATGTAATTTCACCACATTAACCGCTTATCTTACATATTTTGGACACTTTTTTGAGGCGGTGAGCTTATGTAATTTCAACGCTATCAGGCGATTAAGGTTTTTTCACCGCATTCAGCGCCTGATTTGTTTAATTTCACCGTTTTCATCGCTTATCTTACAAAATGTTTCGCATTTGCCGCTTATCTTACATAATTTTGACTTGATTGGCGGTGACACCTTGACCTGGGCACAGATTAATTTGCAGTTTTTGACGCTTTTTGGAGCGTATAGTGAACTTGGTGCTAGTGAAAATGGCAGACGTACAAAAATATAGAAATTTTACTGATGGCCAAATAAAATTGAGACAAAAGAAATGTTGTTTTCTTATTGGCCGATAGCTCAACAAATTCTCCATGTTTAAAATTGGATATGCGTGTTAACGTAAAATTGTTTAGAAATCGCGATAAGCCGGAATAGAACAATTAAAATTTCTTGGGGGAAACTGGTCTCACGTTCGGTTGTGATAGATTCGTATCAAGTCCCACGGGCCACTGACAGTATTTGACCAATTTCAACTCTTACATTTTAAAACCGACAAAAACCGACGCTTCCGACTTTTTGAAACCAACGAAAGTCGACACATCTTACGTTTTAAAACCGACGAAAACCGACGCTTCTGACATTTTGAAGCCGACGAAAACCGACGCTTCTTACGTTTTGAAACTGACGAAAACCGACGTAAACCGACGCATCTTAGGTTCTAAAGCCGACGAAAACTGACGCTTCTGACGTTTTGAAACCGACGAAAACCGATGCCTCTTACGTTTAAAACCGACGATAACCGACGTAAACCGACGCATCTTACGTTTTAAAAGCGACGAAAACTGGCGCTTCTGACGTTTTGAAACCGACGAAAACCGACGCTTCTTACGTTTAGAAACTGACAAAAACCGACGCTTCTTACGGTTAAAACCGACGAAAACCGACGAATCTTACGTTTGAATACCGACGAAAACCGATCAAAACGACAAAAAAACGTAAGGGCTTCGATCAGTTTTGGCGAAGTAAAACCGACGAAAACCGACGCTTCTTACAATTAGAAACTGACGAAAACCGACGCTTCGTACGTTTAAAACCAACGAAAACCGACGACTCTTACGTTTGAATACCGACGAAAACCGATCAAAACGACAAAAAAATGTAAGGGCTTCAATCAGTTTTGGCGAAGTAAAACCGACGAAAACCGACGATTTATTATGTTTGATTCCGACGAAATTCTCAACTCGGGAAGACCGTACTCGACTCATTTGAGAAAACGTAAGGGCTTCGATCAGTTTTGGCAAAGTAAAACCGATGAAAACCGACGCTTCTTACGTTTAGAAACTGACGAAAACCGACGCTTCTTACGTTTAAAACCGACGAAAACCGACAATTCTTACGTTTGAATATCGACGAAAACCGATCAAAACGACTATATTAAGCGGTGGAATTACATATTTTAGCGGCGAGTTGAGGAGAACTTTTGTAAGATCACAGCTTACTCTAGCGTTGAACTTACATAAATTCAACGCATTCACCGCATTTCACCGCAAAAATCATTTACGAAATTTGCAGTGAAAAAAAGACACATTTTCACCGCTTATTTTACATATTTTTCCATTTTTTTGCGTTCAGATTTTTGCAGTAGTAGACTTGTTTTAGATTTTGCATGGGCCTTTTTAGCTTCTTTGAAGACTAGACCCGGCTCTTTACTCGGCTCCATTTCAAAGCTTTCACTGCTGTTGTCACACAATTTTAACACTTTTTTCCAAAGGGTGAATTTATGTAAGTTCACCACTAAGTTAAGCGGTGAATTTATGTAATTTCACCACATTAACCGCTTATCTTACATATTTTGGACACTTTTTTGAGGCGGTGAGCTTATGTAATTTCAACGCTATCAGGCGATTAAGGTTTTTTCACCGCATTCAGCGCCTGATTTGTTTAATTTCACCGTTTTCATCGCTTATCTTACAAAATGTTTCGCAATTGCCGCTTATCTTACATAATTTTGACTTGATTGGCGGTGACACCTTGACCCGGGCACAGATTAATTTGCAGTTTTTGACGCTTTTTGGAGCGTATAGTGAACTTGGTGCTAGTGAAAATGGCAGACGTACAAAAATATAGAAATTTTACTGATGGCCAAATGAAATTGAGACAAAAGAAATGTTGTTTTATTATTGGCTGATAGCTCAACAAATTCTCCATGTTTAAAATTGGATATGCGTGTTAACGTAAAATTGTTTAGAAATCGCGATAAGCCGGAAAAGAATAAATAAAAATTCTTGGGGGAAACTGGTCTCAGGTTCGTTTGCGATAGATTCATATCAAGTCCCACGGGCCACTGACAGTATTTGACCTATTTCAGCTCTTACATTTTAAAACCGACGAAAATCGACGCTTCCGATTTTTTGAAACCGACGAAAATCGACACATCTTACGTTTTAAAACCGACGAAAACTGACGCTTCTGACGTTTTGAAGCCGACGAAAACCGACGCTTCTTACGTTTTGAAACTGACAAAAACCGACGTAAACCGACGCATCTTACGTTCTAAAACCGACGAAAACTGACGTTTCTGACGTTTTGAAACCGACGAAAACCGACGCCTCTTACGTTTAAAACCGACGAAAACCGACGTAAACTGACGCATCTTACGTTTTAAAACCGACGAAAACTGGCGCTTCTGACGTTTTGAAACCGACGAAAACCGACGCTTCTTACGTTTAGAAACTGACAAAAACCGACGCTTCTTACGGTTAAAACCGACGAATCTTACGTTTGAATACCGACGAAAACCGATCAAAACGACAAAAAAAGGTAAGGGCTTCGATCAGTTTTGGCGAAGTAAAACCGACGAAAACCGACGCTTCTTACAATTAGAAACTGACGAAAACCGACGCTTCGTACGTTTAAAACCAACGAAAACCGACGACTCTTACGTTTGAATACCGACGAAAACCGACGCATCTTACGTTCTAAAACCGACGAAAACTGACGCTTCTGACGTTTTGAAACCGACGAAAACCGACGCCTCTTACGTTTAAAACCGACGAAAACCGACGTAAACTGACGCATCTTACGTTTTAAAACCGACGAAAACTGGCGCTTCTGACGTTTTGAAACCGACGAAAACCGACGCTTCTTACGTTTAGAAACTGACAAAAACCGACGCTTCTTACGGTTAAAACCGACGAATCTTACGTTTGAATACCGATGAAAACCGATCAAAACGACAAAAAAACGTAAGGGCTTCGATCAGTTTTGGCGAAGTAAAACCGACGAAAACCGACGCTTCTTACAATTAGAAACTGACGAAAACCGACGCTTCGTACGTTTAAAACCAACGAAAACCGACGACTCTTACGTTTGAATACCGACGAAAACCGATCAAAACGACAAAAAAAGGTAAGGGCTTCGATCAGTTTTGGCGAAGTAAAACCGACGAAAACCGACGATTTCTTATGTTTGATTCCGACGAAATTCTCAACTCGGGAAGACCGTACTCGACTCATTTGAGCTATCGAATGATTTTAGCTGGAATTTAAGACGTGCTGGAATTTAGCTCCACTCAGATTTTTCACAGCAGACTTTTGCTGGACCCAAAATTTTAACAAAATATTTTAATTTTGTCATTCACTGAAGTAGATAAAAATAGAAACCAGTAACATTGTGACAGTTTTAATTTGAGGGTATAAATAATAGTAAATGGTCCGTGGGTATTGATACCGAACTATCAGAACCAAAGTTGAGGTTTAAAGAGATAACCACATAATCATGAATAAGATAAACCAGTAATAGTATAACTGCTAATTAGTAATCAGTTATTAAGCAAACAGATCACAAAGAAACAATCTGGTGCGCTATGGCATTGGCTTTTTTCAAATTGGGTTTTTTGCATTGGAGAAAGGGTTATAAAACCAATATTTAAATTGCATAATAGACGAAGGCACTGCTCAGTGTTCCTTATTTTACAGTTATGAAAAACTATGAAGCAATAGCATATAAAATAAAGTTTATGAATTATGACTCCGCGTACGGATTCTAATTCTTGATTGAGCCGCTGAAAAATATGTAAGATAAGCGGTGAAAAGTTAGTTTTTCACCGCAAATTTAGTACATAACTTTGCATTGAAATGCGGTGAATGCGGTGAAATTATGTAAGTTGACCGCTAGAGTAAGCGATTATCTTAAAAAAATCATCACAATTCACAGCTAAAATATGTAACTTCACCGCTATGTTAAGCGGTGGAATTACATATTTTAGCGGTGAGTTGAGCAGAACTTTTGTAAGATCACAGCTTACTCTAGCGTTGAACTTACATAATTTCAACGAATTCACAGCATTTCACCGCAAAAATCATTTACGAAGTTTGCAGTGAAAAAACAAATTTTCACCGCTTATTTTACATATTTTTCAAATTTTTTGCGTTCAGATTTTTGCAGTAGTAGACTTGTCTTAGATTTTGCATGGGCCTTTTTAGCTTCTTTGAAGACTAGACCCGGCTCATTACTCGGCTCCATTTCAAAGCTTTCACTGCTGTTCTCACACTATTTGAACACTCTTTTCTAAGCGCTGAATTTATGTAAGTTCACCACTAAGTTAATCGGTGAATTTATGTAATTTCACCGCATTAACCGCTTATCTTACATATTTTGGACACTTTTGTTGAGGCGGTGAACTTATGTAATTTCAACGCTACCAGGCGATTAAGGTTTTTTTCACCGCATTCAGCGCCTGATTTATTTAATTTCACCGTTTTCATCGCTTATCTTACAAAATGTTCCGCATTCGCCGCTTATCCTACATAATTTTGAGTTGATTGGCGATGACACCCTGACCCGGGCACAGATTAATTTGCAGTTTCTGACGCTTTTGGGAGCGTATAGTGAACTTGGTGCTAGTGAAAATGGCAGACGTACAAAAATATAGAAATTTTACTGACGGCCAATTAAAATTGAGACAATAGAAATGTTGTTTTCTTATTGGCTGATAACTCAACAAACTCTCCATGTTTAAAATTGGATATACGTGTTAACGTAAAATTGTTTAGAAATCGCGATAAGCCGGAATAGAATAATTAAAATTTCTTGGGGGAAACTGGTCTCACGTTCGGTAGTGATAGATTCATATCAAGTCCCACGGGCCACTGAGGCATGACCAGATGCGGTAAAAATTACAATATGGCAATAGGCCTTGTCCTATTTTAGGTTAATTGAACGCATAAAGCTACAGTGTTTGAAATTTCTCAACCAATCGCTTTCGTTGAAACTTCTACACTTTGGTACGTCTATTTGTTAAGACGTCAGCAGTCAAGTTATACTGGCTCACGAGCCCGTATGAAACAAGAAACTGATGTCACAGTGGGTCTTCTGATGACCGGGTTCAAAAGCACAGTTGTTAGAACTATAATTGTTAGACATTCAGATAATATTTTGTGTATCGAACAACTGCTGTACGCGGTTAATCTAGCTTTCCTTTCTGGCAGGTCTAATGTCTGGGCAATGTTTTTTGTTTCGATTGATCACTGATACGAATTTGAACCCTAGAAATATTTAGCCTATATTCGTCTTATTTGATACTTTGTGTAATAAAGTTAAATCAGATATAGGTAAGACAAACTTGTTCCGATATTTGTACGCAAGATAGAACGTATTTTCTTCAAACAAGTCTTACGCGGTTAAAAAATGACGTGATAATTTTTTCGCTTCATTGCTCCTTTCATTTTTTTGCTGCTCTTTTAATTACTGGTTAAAATCCTCCGGCACAGAAAAAGATGTTCTGAGGACCAGTACAAGCTTAACATGCGCACGGAAGAGTGATCCGTACGACGTGTGTACGACGGTGGAGATGGCAATGCTTTCGAAACCACTACGGAGCTGTTCAATCACAGCAGTGGGATAGTAAACCCTAGGGTTGCTTTTTTAAACTATATAGTCTAAATCACTGACCTTGATGTGCTGCTTGACAGGAGTCTGCCACTTAGCTCTACATTTCAGAGCAGGTAAAAACTCCTTAAGCCAACGAGCCCCATTTGCATTTGCGTAGGACAGCGCACGGTCGTTCCCCTTACGATGATAGAAATCGTCAGTGCCAACGATTCAAGAAATTCCAGTTGCTTGGTTGCCAAGTAGAAAATTACTGGAGGTTATTGGGCCTTGGTCGGACGTTTTGGCGCTCGAGAGCGTTAACGGACGTATGTTCAATGCGTGTTCATCCATACAGAAGTCAGTTTCAAAACCTCGTCTATCAAGAGACGTGAAACGAGGAAGGTATATTGTACTTAAATTACGATCACACCTCTCATAGATACCACCTTGGTGTGTCGCACGAGCGGATTGATCTTCAATTTAATGCTTTTTTGCGCGAGTTCAGTGGCGATTTGAGCGTGTTACGTTTTCAAACACATAAACGAAGATCTTTCTCCGCCGCAATAAAGATCGTATCATTTTCTGATCAAATCACAGCAGGCGTAGCACTGGGGGAGATAAATCACTCCACTCCCAGTACAAGGGAACTAGTGTCCATGAACTGAACAACTTCAACATGGACCGCAAGAGTTGAGAGACAAGTGAAGAGAAATCCGCATCCCTTCGCCATAATCCGATGAACGGTGACATAGAATGGGCCGAAGTAATGGACCCCGTTGCTGGTAAAAGGAGGAGACTGGTACGCGAGTTTCTTGTTTGGCAGGTCTGCCATGATCAGTTGAATGGTTGCCGCACAAAACTTTCTTCACAAGACGCAGATTGAATTGATTGAACGCAGTGAAGAACCTAGTTCAAAAACGTCATAACGTTTCTGTACAATTGACCGTAAGTAATAAAAACCCAGATAATGGTTTCTAAGTGATTAGGCCGCACGAGCATTTGAACAAATGTTTGACAGGCACCAAGCACGAGAGGATGCCTAGTGTAAAACATTTCCACTAGTTGTCGCCGGGCAAATGCGACCACGAGGCCCATGAAACGGCAAAAACTGATCAATGCGGCTGCTCTTTTCTATGATGCTCAACGGGGTCCGTTATGCTGCCGTCTACGGTAAGGTAACTTTCGTTAGATCGTAAAAGATGGAGAATGTATTCCTTAACACGAAGTAGTTTTTGGTGAAAACTGAACTTATCATGAGTGTATTAATCTTTAACGGGTTTGGTTGCTGATGCGACTAAAGATTAGATGGAGTCATAAATTATTTCTTTGGTTACAACGCCGAACTTGATGTTATTGACAACGTCAGTTTTTGGCACGAAAGCGAATAGCTAAAAAGTCAGCAATTTAGGACGTATAAAGTATTTTCGCTTCATTGCTCCTTTCATTTTCTTGCTGCTCTTTTATTTACTGGTAAACATCCTCCGGCACAGAAAAAGATGGTTTGAGGACCGGTACAAGCTTTACGTGCGCACGGAAGAGTGATTAGATGGTCCTAGATCTTTGACACAAGAATTAAGAACAAGCTCTTTGATAATTTTTTATTAGGTGCTGTTAGCACCTCTGCTCAAAACCAGAAAATCTTTCTTGTGATCCGACTTAAACCCCAGCACGCGCATTGATTAATCCTGGGTTGAAACAATAATTTCACGTCACTAGATTGCGGAAACCCCTCAATTCTGTTAGCATGATCTGGCACATTGCAAGATGTAATATTTCCTTCAATCTTTTGAGTGCCCTTTCGGGGAATTTCATGGCATCTAACTAATCGTCTATGTAGAAGCTCTTAAGGACGGCTTTTGCGGCTTCCAGATATTGATTAGCAATATTGCCTGCCGTGCGCTGTACTGCATAGTGAGCTCAGGTGGGCAAGTCCTTTGACCCCAAAAATGGGCACTTATACTGGTGTACCACAACATTTGATGTGGGCTCCTACCACCACAAAAAGTGCAAAGATGGTTGATCACAGGGTAGCACTCCAACTTTGAGGAACATTTCCTCTATGTCGGCCGATACGGCAATTGAATGTTGTCTGAACAGTAGGAAGACAAAAACTAGGATTTGTATCAAATTAGGTCCGGTGAATAACGACTTATAAACAGATGCGCCATGGAACTTAGCTGCCCCATTTAGAAATCTAAAAATTTTGCCCGGCTTGTTCGTATTAACAACTGGATTGTACGGGAGGTACCTCTCAAGTTGGATGGGACTTTACACATTGTGGACATCTTTGACCCTTATTTCGTGGGCCTTCTCTAGGTCTTCGTTGATGGTATTCGGACACTTTTCCCTTAAATGCTGGTCTTTCGTGAACTGCTTTTCTATAAAGTTTAATTGAACCAATGCTGAAGAGTAATTATTGGACAATTGGATATTATCTTCTGTCCATAGCATTTCGACATCGTATTTTTTTCTCAATTATTCACTGTGTTCTTTCAAGAATTTCTTGCGCAAGTGCATCTGCGGTTGATCATGGGCTTACTTGCTCAAGTGCGCCATACGACTCCATGTGATACCAACAGCTTACCGGGGTATTAAGTTCAAAATGCTGCTCCATATTAGCTTTGAAGCAAGTCGAGACTAAACTTCAAGACGACAGAAAATGATGGCCCAAAATCCAGCCTATGGGCAACGGAAAGGCAATGTGAGAGAACTTTCTGTTAGCAGCGAAGTACTCTAATGGGCGGAGGGCATGATATACATCCTATCCAAGGATCATCACGATGTTTGCATAGCAATATGTAACCGGTTTTGGAACTGCTAGATTCGGATATGGCTCCAGCAGTGATTTAATGTTGTTTAAATCGCCGTTTACATTCGAGATTTTTCTCGCCTATGTACTGCCTTTAAAACTGAAGGCTTGGTCTTGCGTGAGAATACAGTCAATTCAATCAATTTAGTGTTAATGATTTCCTTGGATTTATACAACTGACTGTATGTTCAAATGCTGCACCGCCCAAACAAGGTGTTTGCAAAACTATTGGACATCCAAGAGTTACTGAGAGCGCCGTTGCTCAAATTTAAGCCATGGTATCTTTACCCCAATAGTTTGCTAACAGCAATTCGGTCACCTGAAAGAGGTTTTTCACTTTACTGACTGAAGACATTGTACAGGTCTTACTCGATGATTATCCAAAAGTTTACTATGACTTGCGTCAGCGTTATGATTTTTGTTGTTTTTGGTTGAAGGGCATTTCGATGGCTAAACAATCTCTACTTTGGGAAGAGGTTGGTTATGGGAGCTGTTGCAATCACCTTTCCCAATATCTCATGAGATTCTGGCACTGCCGTTTCTTCCCTCAAACGTTAGAATTACAGTATTCCTTCTGCCACTACTTTGGTTCACTGAAAAAGAGAATATTTTTGAAAAAAACCGTTCAGAGATCCGGTGGTTTCCTTTACAACCAATTCAGCAAGTAGATGGCGATGCTCTTGCATCTGCAGCCGGTTTGCATTTGCTTTTTTCTAGGTGGTGGCAGCGAAAGTCCTTGAAGCAACCTTGTTACTGGTTACTGAGTTGTTATTTTTCTCCCTTCTTGATTTCATTGAGGTTTGTTTCTTCAAGTCACGTGCCTCGGCCGTTTGATTAATTCAATCGATGAACTGGAAGAGTGTCGGCTTTACCCAATAAGTCTGAACCGAAAAGAGTGACAACTATTTGCTCAAACTGGGCGGCAATTGTTGCAATGCCGTGTCAAGTAGCGAGGCGCTATTCAAGTCAGCGTCGTATGAAAAAGACCTAAAGACCCCGACAAGACCTGAGTTAGTTGCATAATATTCTGTGTTGCTATCACTATTGTGCATCTTTAGGTGAGAAAAGAGTTGAGATTGTCTAAATAAGAACTGAAAACTGCCTGTGACTGGCCAAATTTACGTTCAAGTCAAGTGTCCTAAGTGTATCTTTACCTACTAATCCGGAGTATGCGAAATCAGCGATAGGGGTCTTTTTGTTTCCAGTTACTAGAGGATTTAAGTCAGTCAGCTTGAGGTCATCAGTAAGTGATTTTGAATCCACGACGCTTTGAAATTGCCCAAACCAGTCATGCTACTGCATGGGGTCACCATGTTACTGTGACAATTTCCACTCGGGCAGTAGATTGTTCTTCTTAATAGTGACTGCGTCCGCCAAATGTTTTAGGAAACCCCCGTAGGCCAAAGAAGGAGCCGAAATGTGGAGAAGCTGACTCCAACACAATGGATTTGGAACGGTAGCTCCATATATTGGAGGAACGATGGGAGTGACAAAGGATAAGGCGGTACAACAAGTAGAATCTAAGGCATTCGGTTGCATGAAGACAGATGTTATGTGAGTTTGGGATCTTGCTGCTGCACGCACAAGAGTGGAGGAGCGAAGCGATGTAGGGACATGGGGATTGTAAATTTGGGCCAGTGGTACGTTGCTTAAATTTACTGAAAAAATATTCTGTGCCGGCTGATAAAAGAGTAACTGATTGGCATTTTTTTACTAGGGTTTTTATCATCTAATGGGAGTGCTGCTGGTGGTCGTGCTGGTTAGATTTTTTGAGGAAGTCATGTGCAATCCTGATTTTGAAGTGTGAGGTGACGCTATCTCTTTGTTTTGGACCAAGTCAACGCACCCTCAAGCAGCAGCAAAATTTTCGTCATATTTCTTAGTCACAAACTCTAAACATTGCTCCTGGTTGTTACAGGCAGCGCCCAGATCTTCAGTCTTATGCGCATGATCAAAGATCTCCTCATTCTCTTCAATTAAACTAATGAAGGTTTCTTTGCTCTTTATATTCAGAGGTTAGGACTTATTTTTCCTGTCATGCATCTCAATGTAGTTGTTTTAAATGTTTTACGCTCAGCCTCTAATTTTGCCCTCGCAGTTTAAATTTTTTTTTGCACTTTTTTTTGTACAGATACTTTAATCTTACAAAAACAGGAACCAAAATTTAACTCTGTATTACAACAAAAGTTCCCAACATACATACAAAAATATATAAATGGGTTAAACCGAACCCTACTATGACGGTTTGCCCAGCCAATTGTCAACAAGCAAAAGTGTTTGTCGAGCACAGAAGTGGCTGGCAAAAGAAAATGAAAGGTTTTAGGCACAGGAAAGCGCAACGCGCGATGGAACGAGGCGGACAGTAGAAATGCCAAACGATGGACACACGGGTTAACGGGAAACGGGTGTGAAGGAGGAATGATGCTCTGGAATGATGTTTGTTTGAAGAATTGCATTTTCAATTACAAGATTCTTATTACCGGTCTCTGCTGGCCTATTGGCAGTGAGGTTGAGCCTCAACTTAACTATGTGTTTTGAGATCCATAGAATGCGAGGCTAGAGATTGAGCTGAAGAAGCACGAATAACTGTGGCTTGGTTTTATTGAGTGATGGAAGCAGAAAGATCCATTTGCAACAGCTGCTATATTCGTGGTCGATGACGCGTCAACCCAGTCTTGAACAAGTGTCATGCTGTCTATCGTGTTTTTTTAGTAAACAGATCGCTTAATTTTCCTGTGTCTGAGCCGTCTGGTTGTAATTTTGTCATCAACTGGATTGCCTCAAGAGATTCAGCAGCCATCTGCTTGCTTGCAATGTTCCTTCTAAATCTGCATCAATTTTAATTCTCGCAATTGCATTTTTCTAACAATTTCGAAACGCTGTTTGGCAAATCGCAGCTCTGCCTCGTGTTGTTTTTGAAACTTCTCCTTTCTAAGTTTTGACAATTCTAAGTAACATTGACGCTGGTTATTTTTTTTGGGGAAGTCATCTGCAATCCTCTGCAATCATCGGCAATGTGAGAGAACTTTCTGTTGGCAGCGAAGTACTCTAATGGGCGGAGGGCATGATATACATCCTATCCAAGGATCATCACGATGTTTGCATAGCAATATGTAACCGGTTTTGGAACTGCTAGATTCGGATATGGCTCCAGCAGTGATTTAATGTTGTTTAAATCGCCGTTTACATTCGAGATTTTTCTCGCCTATGTACTGCATTTAAAACTGAAGGCTTGGTCTTGCGTGAGAATACAGTCAATTCAATCAATTTAGTGTTAATGATTTCCTTGGATTTATACAACTGACTGTATGTTCAAATGCTGCACCGCCCAAACAAGGTGTTTGCAAAACTATTGGACATCCAAGAGTTACTGAGAGCGCCGTTGCTCAAAATTAAGCCATGGTATCTTTACCCCAATAGTTTGCTAACAGCAATTCGGTCACCTGAAAGAGGTTTTTCACTTTACTGACTGAAGACATTGTACAGGTCTTACTCGATGATTATCCAAAAGTTTACTATGACTTCCGTCAGCGTTATGATTTTTGTTGTTTTTGGTTGAAGGGCATTTCGATGGCTAAACAATCTCTACTTTGGGAAGAGGTTGGTTATGGGAGATGTTGCAATCACCTTTCCCAATATCTCATGAGATTCTGGCACTGCCGTTTCTTCCCTCAAACGTTAGAATTACAGTATTCCTTCTGCCACTACTTTGGTTCACTGAAAAAGAGAAAATTTTTGAAAAAACCGTTCACAGATCCGGTGGTTTCCTTTACAACCAATTCAGCAAGTAGATGGCGATGCTCTTGCATCTGCAGCCGGTTTGCATTTGCTTTTTTCTAGGTGGTGGCAGCGAAAGTCCTTGAAGCAACCTTGTTACTGGTTACTGAGTTGTTATTTTTCTCCCTTCTTGATTTCATTGAGGTTTGTTTCTTCAAGTCACGTGCCTCGGCCGTTTGATTAAACCAATCGATGAACTGGAAGAGTGTCGGCTTTACCCAATAAGTCTGAACCAAAAAGAGTGACAACTATTTGCTCAAACTGGGCGGCAATTGTTGCAATGCCGTGTCAAGTAGCGAGGCGCTATTCAAGTCAGCGTCGTATGAAAAAGACCTAAAGACACCGACAAGACCTGAGTTAGTTGCATAATATTCTGTGTTGCTATCACTATTGTGCATCTTTAGGTGAGAAAAGAGTTGAGATTGTCTAAATAAGAACTGAAAACTGCCTGTGACTGGCCAAATTTACGTTCAAGTCAAGTGTCCTAAGTGTATCTTTACCTACTAATCCGGAGTATGCGAAATCAGCGATAGGGGTCTTTTTGTTTCCAGTTACTAGAGGATTTAAGTCAGTCAGCTTGAGGTCATCAGTAAGTGATTTTGAATCCACGACGCTTTGAAATTGCCCAAACCAGTCATGCTACTGCATGGGGTCACCATGTTACTGTGACAATTTCCACTCGGGCAGTAGATTGTTCTTCTTAATAGTGACTGCGTCCGCCAAATGTTTTAGGAAACCCCCGTAGGCCAAAGAAGGAGCCGAAATGTGGAGAAGCTGACTCCAACACAATGGATTTGGAACGGTAGCTCCATATATTGGAGGAACGATGGGAGTGACAAAGGATAAGGCGGTACAACAAGTAGAATCTAAGGCATTCGGTTGCATGAAGACAGATGTTATGTGAGTTTGGGATCTTGCTGCTGCACGCACAAGAGTGGAGGAGCGAAGCGATGTAGGGACATGGGGATTGTAAATTTGGGCCAGTGGTACGTTGCTTAAATTTACTGAAAAAATATTCTGTGCCGGCTGATAAAAGGGTAACTGATTGGCATTTTTTTACTAGGGTTTTTATCATCTAATGGGAGTGCTGCTGGTGGTCGTGCTGGTTAGATTTTTTGAGGAAGTCATGTGCAATCCTGATTTTGAAGTGTGAGGTGACGCTATCTCTTTGTTTTGGACCGAGTCAACGCACCCTCAAGCAGCAGCAAAATTTTCGTCATATTTCTTAGTCACAAACTCTAAACATTGCTCCAGGTTGTTACAGGCAGCGCCCAGATCTTCAGTCTTATGCGCAGGATCAAAGATCTCCTCATTCTCTTCAATTAAACTAATGAAGGTTTCTTTGCTCTTTATATTCAGAGGTTAGGACTTATTTTTCCTGTCATGCATCTCAATGTAGTTGTTTTAAATGTTTTACGCTCAGCCTCTAATTTTGCCCTCGCAGTTTAAATTTTTTTTTTGCACTTTTTTTGTACAGATACTTTAATCTTACAAAAACAGGAACCAAAATTTAACTCTGTATTACAACAAAAGTTCCCAACATACATACAAAAATATATGAATGGGTTAAACCGAACCCTACTATGACGGTTTGCCCAGCAAATTGTCAACAAGCAAAAGTGTTTGTCGAGCACAGAAGTGGCTGGCAAAAGAAAATGAAAGGTGTTAGGCACAGGAAAGCGCAACGCGCGATGGAACGGGGCGGACAGTAGAAATGCCAAACGATGGACACACGGGTTAACGGGAAACGGGTGTGAAGGAGGAATGATGCTCTGGAATGATGTTTGTTTGAAGAATTGCATTTTCAATTACAAGATTCTTATTACCGGTCTCTGCTGGCCTATTGGCAGTGAGGTTGAGCCTCAACTTGACTATGTGTTTTGAGATCCATAGAATGCGAGGCTAGAGATTGAGCTGAAGAAGCACGAATAACTGTGGCTTGGTTTTATTGAGTGATGGAAGCAGAAAGATCCATTTGCAACAGCTGCTATATTCGTGGTCGATGACGCGTCAACCCAGTCTTGAACAAGTGTCATGCTGTCTATCGTGTTTTTTTAGTAAACAGATCGCTTAGTTTTCCTGTGTCTGAGCCGTCTGCTTGTAATTTTGTCATCAACTGGATTGCCTCAAGAGATTCAGCAGCCATCTGCTTGCTTGCAATGTTCCTTCTAAATCTGCATCAATTTTAATTCTCGCAATTGCATTTTTCTAACAATTTCGAAACGCTGTTTGGCAAATCGCAGCTCTGCCTCGTGTTGTTTTTGAAACTTCTCCTTTCTAAGTTTTGACAATTCTAAGTAACGTTGACGCTGGTTATTTTTTTTTGGGAAGTCATCTGCAATCCTGATTTTGAATGGTGAGGTGTTTACTGCTCCGCCATCTCTTTGTTTTGGACCGAGTCAACGCATCCTCAAGCAGCAGCAATGATATTGTCATATTTCTTAGTTACAAACTCTAAACATTGCTCCAGATTGCAGCAGGCGGCGTCCGCATTTTCAGTCATATGCGCAAGGACAAACAGCTCATCATTTTTTTGAATGAAACTAATGAAGGCTTCTTTGCACTTTGGAATCAGACGTTCGGACTTATTTTTCCTGTCATGCTTCTCAATGGAAATTTTGTTCTCATAGATGTTTTACGCTCAGCCTCTAATTTTGCCCCGCAGTTTAAAATTTTTTTTATGCACTTAACCTGTAATGATACAATAATTTTATAAATACAGGAACCAATGTATAACTTGATATCGCAACAAAAGTAACCCCACGTACATACAACATAAAATTCAAATGGTCTAAGCCGAAAACTAATGTGACGGTTAGCCCAGCAAACTGCCAAGAAGAAAATATGTTTAGGAGTACAGAAGTCGGCAAAAGAAAATGAAAGGTTTTAAGCGCAGGAAAGCGCAACGCGCGATGTAACGGGGCAGACAGGACAAATGTCAATTGATGGACACACGGGTTAACGGGAAACAAGTGGGAAGGAGGAATGATGCTCTCGAATGATGCTTGTTTAAAGAGTTGCATTTTCAATTACAAGATTCTAATTACCGGTCTCTGCTGGCCTATTGGCAGTGAGGTTGATGTTAGACTCAACTTGACCATGTGTTTTGAGATCCTTAGAAGGCGAGGTAAGAGATTGAGCTGAAGAAGCACGAATAACTGTGGCTTGGTTTTATTGAGTGAGGGAAGCAGAAAGATCCATTTGCAACATCTGCTATATTCGTGGCCGATGACGCGTTAACCCAGTCTTTAACAAGTTTTTTGTTCTTTATCGTGCTTTTTCAGCAAACAGCTCGATTAGTTTACCTGTGTCTGAGCCATTTGCTGATGATTTTGTCATCAACTTGATTGCCTCAAGAGGTTCAGCAGCAATCTGCTTGCAATGTTCTTTCTAAATCTGCAGCGTTTTTAATTCTCGCAAATGCATTTGTTTAACAATTTCAAAACGCTGTTTGGCAAATCGCAGCTCTGCTTCGTGTTGTTTTGAAGTTTCTCCCTTCTTAGTTTTGAGATTTCTAAGTAATGTTGACGCTGGTTATAGACCGAGTCAACGCACCCTCAAGCAGCAGCAATATTTTTGTCATATTTCTTAGTTACAAACTCTAAACATTGCTCCAGATTGCTACAGGCGGCGTCCGCATTTTCAGTCTTATGCGCAAGGACAAAAAACTCATCATTCTTTTGAATAAAACTAATGAAGGCTTCTTTTCACTTTAGAATCAGACGTTCGGACTTATTTTACCTGTCATGCATCTCAATAGAAATGTTGTTTTTATAGATGTTTTAAGCTCAGCCTCTTATTTTGCCCCCGCAGTTTAAATTGTTTTTTTGCACTTTACCTGTAATGATACAATTATTTTAAAAAAACAGGAACAAAGTTTAACTCGGTATTGTATCAAAAGTACCCCCACATATATACAACATAAAATACAATGGGTTGAATCGAACCCTAGTATGGCGGTTTGCCCAGCAAACTGCCAAAATCAAAAGTTTTTGTCGAGTACTGAAATGGCCGGCAAAGAAAATGAAAGGCGTTAAGTGCAGGAAAGCGCAACGCGCGATGGTATGGAGGAATGGCAAACGATGGCCACACGAGTTAACGGGAAGCGGGTGGTAAGGAGGAATGACGTTCTTGAATGATGTTTGTTTAAATATTTGCATTTTTAATTACAAGATTCTAATTACCGGTCTCTGCTGGCCTATTGGCAGTGAGGTTGATGTTAGACTCAACTTGACTATGTGTTTTGAGATCCAAAGAATGCGAGGTAAGAGATTGAGCTGAAGAAGCACGAATAACTGTGGCTTGGTTTTATTGAGTGATGGAAGCAGAAAGATCCATTTGCAACATCTGCTATATTCGAGGCCGATGACGCGTTAACCCAGTCTTTAACAAGTTTCGTGTTCTTCATCGTGCTTTTTCAGTAAAAAGCTTGATTAGTTTACCTGTGTCTGAGCCGTCTGCTGATGATTTTGTCATCAACTCAATTGCCTGAAGAGGATCAGCAGCCATCTGCTTGCAATGTTCCTTCTCAATCGTCAGCATTTACATATCTCGCAATTGCATTTGTTTAACAATTTTAAGACGCTGTTTGGCAATTGGCAGCTCTGCCCTGCGTTGCTTTTGAAATTTCTTCCTTTTAGGTTTTGACTTTTCTAAGTAATGTTGACGCTGGTTAGATTTTTTTGAGGAAGTCATGTGCAATCCTGTGTGAGGTGACGCTATCTCTTTGTTTTGGACCGAGTCAACGCACCCTCAGGCAGCAGCAATATTTTCGTCATATTTCTTAGTTACAAACTCTAACCATTGCTCCAGGTTTATACAGGCAGCATCCAGATTTTCAGTCTTACGCGCAAAATCAAAGAGCTCCTCATTCTTTTCAATAATTCTAGTGAAGGCATCGTTGCACTTTACAACCACACATTTGGTATAAACTTTGATATCACGCATATCAGTGGAATTGTTGGAGTCTTTATAGACGTTAACAATCTCAGCCTCTACTTTTTCAGTAATGATCTTAAAAGAACTGGAGCCAAAAGTTTAACTCGGTAATATAATGAAAGCACTCTCTCTTACACACAACATATAACCCAAATGGGTTAAATGGAACCCTAGTAAGCTCAAAAAACTGTCAAACAGTAGGGTGTTCGTCAAGTACAGAAGTAGCCGGCAATAGAAAAAGAAAGCCGTTAAGCACACAAAAGCGCAACGCACGACGGAACGAGTGGACGTTAGAAATGCCAACCGATGGACACACGATTTAACGGGAAACCAGACGGAAGGAAAGGAAACATCGGGTAAACTATGCAAGACGAGGTGGGAAACGAAACGGACGCAACGCAAAAACAAAGGGCTAAAAACGCGGCGTCAAGATGAGAGGCGTTGGAAACGCCAGACGCATATCGCAGGACGAAGAGGAATGCGAACAGGAAGAGACACCGACCAAAAACAAGGCGCGGCAAAACGGAAAAGCGATTTGGACGGGACAGAAACTTCGGGTGCACTTCGAACGACCATACATGAAGTCAGAACAGAACGGGCGTGTAATGAGGAAGAAACGAGCGAGTAGCCGAGAGGGAATATGCTAGCAGAATAAAGCCACAAAATCAACTTATCAAATTAGCCGTAACTCCAGAAATAAATTAATTTACAACCTAGCAAACCACCAAATCCAGAAAATAGAAGAGAATACTAGCAGAAATTAACAAGCAAAATTAAAATGCTAGCAAACTAGTATTGTTAAAAGAGTGCAAGAAACTAGACATAACTCCAGAACAAATTTGAGTCTTACCCTTAAACGCAACATGACTAAAGAACCAACCAGCACACTAGCAAAAAAAACATTAGAACAGCAAAAACTCAACATATATCATACAGCAATTATACGATGGAAAGAAAGAAGTCACAGCAAGAGCAGAACCAAGAAAAAGCGGAAATGAAAACTCAAACCAGATGACCCGATGAAAATGAACGGTAGTGATTAACTCAAAAGAATGGGGAGAAAACACTCATGTACAGAATGAATCACATACTAACCCGTAACCCTTGAGTAAACTAAGTCACACTGCCAGTGAGCCAGTGGACTTTAATAACAGCGCTAAACTAAGAAACACTAAGGTTGTCAAATTTTCAATGAGTTTCGCCTCCTAGAACGCACGGCGGTCAAAAACCGTTTTCCGACAACGCTTAAAAAATTTCTTTGGTCGGAAGTGTGTGATTAACTAGCAGAGGTTGTTCTGAGGCACTAATTTTGTATTGGGGCTCTTCAGCTTAAGCACAGTCTTTTGATGCAATGTGTTGTACACTTTGAGTAAACTAGGTTCTTCCTGTGTCTTTCGCTAAATGGTTGATAACATGAGTACTACGCTTCGACTGATCGTGAATATCAGAGTTTCTTTTCACTATAGCTTCTATGCACTCATGATATTTTTCAAGCATTGCAATAAAAAACGAAGGTGTTAATGGCTTTATGTTGTTGATGCGATGACTTGAAGGCAAATTGTTCACTACATCATGCCATATAATTATGCGCCTTTTGTCATAAAAGAAATGGCTGAAGTGAAACAGCAGTTTTTTAATCTTTTCACAGCGTTGGGATTAAAACTCAGACCTGGTAGAGCTTAGTTCCTTTTTTTATAATTGTCTTGTAACGCTTGAGGCAACATTTTTATGGCGTGATGCTATGAACAGGCAGCTAATATGAAAATCATGTAACCTATTACGACATAATAGATGTGAGTTGTGCTCAAATTTCCAATTTTTAATGGTTCTCTACATCAATATCGACAAGAGCTTTTCCAACTATGAGCGCAATTGAGTGGAATCAGAGCTATAATCTGTTTTTTGTGTGAAAACATCGAAAATCTTGACCAACTTTTTCTATCGACAACTGCCATGCAGTCGCAACATCTGCAAATAATAAGCTGTTTAATACAACAGGTTAGGAATGTGTGCTCAAAATTGCTAAACTTTTTCAAATTTTTCTTTTGTTTTGCTCTACTTAAGACGCATGAAGTCATTGTCAATTCCGATTTAACAAAATACAGCATATGCTTTAATTTGACCAAAAGTTTCCAAAATTGGGGTTTTAATAAAAAATATAGGGTGGTTGGGTTCTCGGTGACCGGCGAATTTCGATGTCCAAAGTTTTATAAATGTGTGGAGACCTATTTTTGCCGTATTTGAACGTACTGCATCAAAAAAAATCTGGTTCATTGTTTTTCATTTAGTCTTGATCAATTTATTTGCAGGTTTTTCTTTTCTTTAGAGTACGAAATTTTTTTCCACAGTTTCATGGTTTTCATCAATTTTGTGTACGTGATTTCTCGAGGATCAGACTGAGAAACAGAACAGATTTATCTGCTGAGCCTTGATGCCAGCATCCAGAGTGGTGTACACTGTTTCCGCAAACTCTTCTCTGATATAACGCTGTCGAATTAATAAATTGGATATCGAAAAACTGCTCTAGGTACAATCAAGGCAAAAGAGCAGCATAAAATCTAAGCGGCAAATATAAGTTTCTTTTGGCAGAACTGATGTCTGATCGATCACTGATACGTTTTTGTAACCTAAAAACAATTAGCCCAAACTAGTCTTATTTGAAACATTAAGTAATTAGGTTATCTTAAACATAGGTTAAACAAACGTTTTCTGGCCTTTGATTGCAATTTAGAACGCACATTGTCCAAATAAGGCTTCCGCTTGAAATTGATGTAATAGTTTTCTCGCTGCTTTCTTATTTACTCAGTAATTTTTTTCTTCAATCTTTTTGCAAGATTCCTTTCAATCTGTAGTCGTTTGAGGAGGAAAATGGCGCGAATGAGGCAGAAAAGCGTTCTTAAAAAACCCAAGAGTACATGTCTTGCATTTAGAAGTGCAAAAAATTTTTGACAAAAACTTTTGTTACGGACTGGGGTGTTCTCATTTGCCGATGAGGCTCAATTGAACCATTTGAGATATGTGGGTACTGTCTTCTCATGACAACAACTTTACTTGCAGACGATTGCTCATATAATCCAGAAAATTTCAGCTTTGAGTACAAAGTCAACCCTAAAATATTCTAGTTTGGCTCTGTTTTTGAACACACATCTGGCTAGGAAAAAATGCTACAATAAAAAACTTTTGCTGTTATTTTTTATGTCTTTTTCTCATAAAATAGCGAATATTCGACAGTTTTTTTTAGAAATAATGCACAACAGTAATGTCTCACAAATTTTGGCTCATTTTTCTGGAAAACAAAGCGAAATTAACAAAACACTGAGAAACAAAAAACCCAAAACAAAACAGAAAACTATTCATCAAACCCAAAACGAGCGAGTTTTTGAAGAACACTGTTAAAATTAATGGTAGCAAAGCCTTTAGCAATATCCAAGTAAACATTTATGGGTGATCATCTAGATATTCTTATAGGTTATAACGAAATAGTAACAATTGAGTTACTGTGGAAGGCTTTTGGCAAAAACCATGGTGCTCAGTTCAAAGTTTTTTTTGACCTGTCTTACCTATTTGCTTTTAAAATATTCTTTTTCAAAAACTATAGAAACTGCACAGAGCATTGCAATTTGTCTGTAATTTTTAATTTCCGTTTTTGCTACCATGTATGTGATGAGGACACAAATATAAGTATTCCAGACATTAGGAGTTTGGCAATCGTTGATAATTCAGCTAAGTATATAGAAGACACTGTTTATAAAGTACCGCGAGGAAGCTTTAAGATATAATACAAGATACAAGAAATGTCAAAAGACGTCATGATCAGTTTTGATTGTCTGAGAATATCATGCACTATAGGACTTCTATACTTAAACTAGCTTATTTTATCTAAAATTTAGAAGTCAGTTTGCTTTTTCAGAGCCTCGTTTAAACACAAGAAATGCAACGAAGTGTCCCGAACTTGTCCTATTTAATTCTTTAGAAAAGTGTTTGCATTTTTCTGTTTTGAATCTTTAAGTTTTGATTGAAAACGATTTTTGGTCTACTGATAGGGATTTGGAGTCCATAATCAAATGATTTTTACATGATTAGGATTGTCTAAACAATAACCAAAAAGAAAAGTTCGATTAAAGTAATAACTCTCTTTGCTATTCCTCAAGTTTTCATATCTGGAGCCTTTCATTTATAATTATTACTATTTTATGACAATGAAACTTCGCTTACTCGACTGATTTGTTGTAAGGTCAGTGTATTCATACCAGTCAAGTTTATTTTCAGGACACCAATGAATACTTTCACCAGACTTAAAGGAAAACAATGAAATCATTTTGATAGGTTTTGACAATTTTTTTGTTTTCAATTTTCTGAATTCAAGAAAATTTAGAGAACCATCTAATTTTAGAACGACCCCGGTTTTATACCAAATTGATGGGCAAAATTATCACACTTAGTCTTGTGAGTTGCTAAGAAATCTGAGTTGCTTCCAAAATTTTCCTTAATGATTGGAGGCTGATCCGTCTATAAAGATTTTGCAAATTGGAACACTTTCCGCATAACAATTTGGCAAAGACTAACTTGAAAATCTGTGCATACTTGTTTCGTTAACGACTGAATAACGGTTTTTGAAGTTTTGTTGGCTATATGATGTATATCCTAAGAGATTCGCGCAATTCAGAAAACACTGATTCTATTTTTTATCAAAGTTTGTTTTGAAAAATTTGAATTTGACAGGAACAATTGTGTTGCTGGTGGGATCCAACAAATTTTGGATTCTAAAACAAATTTTACTTAAAGAGATATCAACATTAATCTAAAAATGACTTTGTTTTTGATAACTTCAATTTCTTGTTGACTTTATTTCGAGCTTTTTTTGTAGTCGAACTCACAACAAACTTTAAATATTTTATCTTTTTCCTCAATTTGGTAGTTCCCTGCAGAAACTATGGATCTAGT
Source organism: Convolutriloba macropyga (assembly GCF_964194025.1). Classification (NCBI taxonomy): domain Eukaryota; kingdom Metazoa; phylum Xenacoelomorpha; order Acoela; family Convolutidae; genus Convolutriloba; species Convolutriloba macropyga. The sequence continues at coordinate 23,426,119 of NC_134472.1, forward strand.
GTTCATCTTCACTGATTACATAATGGTGTAAAAATATGTCTAAAGACTAGTTAAGAAGTGCTTAGAAAAAATCAATCTTTGATGATGCCGCCAAGGTTACTGATTTTTTTTCTAGTTTTTGATTCCGAAGAGAGCAATACTTTTGATTTCTGTTTAATACTTGGTAGTTTTGATTTGAAGTATTATTTTAAACAGTATCGCTACTAGTGATTGCATTGCCAGCAAATGGAAAAGGTCCCAATTTTTATTATTGCCATAAGAAAGGCAATTTGTGGCTTTTTAGTAATGTTTCTTTGAAAATTAATAGGCAAGCAATCGTCGAATGCTCTGGAAAAACTCTGGATTCAACTTTCAAAGACCGTGGATCTGTTTATGATGGTAAGTACTAGGTCAGTCCTGATTCCTCTTGCTCAATCACGATGTTTATGGATCGAGAGGCATCAATGCAGGTCAATACACAGAATTAACAGTATATAATCACTCTTATTTATAAACTAAGTGCTTGTATTTTAACCGTTTTTTTTTGTCAAGTGAGTCTTTTCCTGATTGTTTTATGCTTTAGTCTGCTTAAGTGTATTTGCAACTCATTCTCAGACTGATGATGCAGTATGTCCCAGCTTAAATTCAGCGAAACCTAATTTTTTTGTTCTGATTATTACCATGAATAGTTTAAAAAATGACATGAACATGGTACTGTTCAGAGTAAAATTACAGAACTGAATTGGAATAGTATGATTCAGAATTGGTTTACTATGGGACGTTGGTCCGGGAGTTCAACGTTGGTCCGAAAATATTTCCAAACTTTGTCCAAAAATAGAAATTTCCCCAACTTTTTGCTTGTCAACAATTACTTTCTCCGAGATCACCAGAAGATAAAAAAACAACTTAAAGCATTAAAGCGTACGCAACGAAATCAGAATATTCAAAACTTGGATCAAATTATAATTAACTCGAAAAATATTCAACAGAACCATGATTTTTAAGTCAGCGACTATGATTGTCTTTTGCGCATAATTGACTAATCTGAGTTTAAGAAAACAAAAAAATTGCTTGTTCTGCCAATAATTTTTCCAATAGTTAAAAAAGTTAATCCAAAATGTCAAAACCAATCTTTTGAAACTTTCAGATTCGAACTTGCTTTAAGACCGAATTGAAACATCTTTTTCAAATTCGCACAAACGAAAGCTCGGGTAATAATTGGAAACTAATTTGAAATTACTTCATCTCCATTTTAAAGCCCAAAGCACCAATTTCGGGAGAAGTTTTAATAATCCTTTCAAGACCTGTTTCTTTTGCGATTATAATTTTTCCCTCTAATTAATCAATTCTAACAGTTCAGTTTTTATTTGATTACAGCTTTCTTGTGAACTCTCGATAATGAAAAAGAACGTATTACGTAAACAGACAAACAATAACAAAAACATTTAATTTAACTGAAGCAAATAAAAGTTTAAAAATATTGAATTGGAATTACTACGCTGCGCTTTAATGTTTCAATTTTTTCCAATTGAAAAATGCAGTTTATCTCAACAGCTTAGCATTAACAAATAGCTACAAATACCCCCCCCCCCCCCAACTCCCCACCTTCCTCTCCGTGGGGATATACCGTGTTTTCATCACAACTCTATGTGACACAAAATTGTTTGGATAAAGCCATGCAGTCTTGATACGTTGAGATCAGCCATTAGAATTAGCGCAGGTGTATAACTAATACTATTATACTATCTATCATAGGTATTTACATTTTTCTACGGAACAGGGCGGTGGTGTTTGGGGGAGCGGGGGATGGGGGTAGGAGGAGCGAGGAAACAGTTTGTAATGAATTTATATGCTGCTTTCGACAATCGGCGCCATTTTTAAGTTAGCATGCGGAAGAGTTTCTTGGCCACTCAAAACAGCTGCCATTCCGTTTTCGGCTAATTTCCCGTTTCGGTCAACCAGTTGAAAATCGTTGTGACGCTCCATTTCGACTCCATACGGCGGTAGTCTTGATGAACACGAGTTAGACGTGCAAGGTATCTGACAGTTCAAATTGCGACCCATGCGAACGCTGTACTTCTGACCGACTGTTCCTTTAGCCGACCTTGTAGAGCTGTGTTGAAGTCCGTGGTTTCGACTTTTATTGACTCCCAGAATCTCGCGTAGTTTTTTCATGAATTGATCACGTTGTTTTGCGATACATTTGCGTAATGAACTGCTCATGAGTAGTAAAACCATAGGATTGATAGTGGAGTTATAGTAGCTTAGGTTGTTGGCCACATACCACAAGGATATGGGAACTTGACGGACTGTTTCTTGCATAGAGAATAGAACGTGACAGCTCATCAGTGGTAAGTTACACACTACGAATATAACTACCAACACCAATACTGTCATTCCCAATCTTTTCCGTTTCTCGACCTGAAACCAAAATGAACAATTGGCCTGAGTTTATATTACCCAATAATTTTGCTTTCTTTCATTGGGCTGAGAGCAAAAAAAAAACATTAAGCTGGAATTGTTGTTCATGCCATATTGCCCCCGTATTTGCTTTAGTAGTTTACATATTTCACTTCTTGGTATAATCATTACATTTTCATTTCTTTGCATATTTCATTTCTTGGTGTAATATTTTGGCAAATGTTTTTGCGATTAGCAATTTTTCCCGTGTTACTATTTTGCTTTTACTTTTTATTTTTTTTTTCAGTCCCTTTCGCAAGTATTTTGAATCAATCACAGTGAATATTGAGTGCAGCGAGTGAAAAACGGAGTGCAGTCGTTTCAATATCTCTTTTCTGGTGTATAAAAATTTCATATGCTTCTTTGTCACATTTTTTGTAAAAACGAGCTGTAAAGTACCAATTATGTTTTGATATTCCTCGTGCGTCAGATTCATCAGGAAAAATGTGAACAAAAAATTCATTCACACGTGCTTGAAGGTACTTGTTTCTTTTAATTAACAGAAAAACCCAGATATAGGAGAAAGATGATTCAAAAAGATCTTAATGAGATAGTGGAGGAGAAAATTTGATTCAAGTTTAAATTCCGAGAAAGCTACTATATTTTTTTCCGCGAACAAAGTGGTAATTTTAGAGGGCAGTGCTATTGTTATTGGAGTTGAACTAAATTTGATTAGCTTTGATTTAGATTCCAATTCAAAAGAGAGGAGAAAGGAAAATGTTTTCATTCAAACTATGACGTAGTTTGAGACCCATTACTTTGTTTAAGATGAAATTAGGAAAGCACAAAATGGTACGTGAACAAAATCATCGATCATTTAATCGGATAATTGAACAGATGACTCATCAATTGAAGTGATTAGATTTGAAGCAATGGAAGTTTTCTTACTTTTTCCCGAATTTAAGAAACAATTAGTTGAAATCAGTTTCTGCGTAATTAGTTGTTAATTTATGACAATGATGGAAGGGGGTTTGTTTAAGTCTCATGTTTTGAGAGATTTATGATAACTAATGAAATTCAAATTGTGGGTCGTCATCATTATGACCCGGCGCTCTACGAAATTATACCCCCATTGTGGTAAATTTAGGGTAATGGGAGGTTACATGACCATAAAGCTCGGCGACGGAATCCCACAGCGGGAAAGAGTCTAAACTGTTTTGGTTTGCTTGTGTGACGAGTGAAAAAATCAAAAGTCACAGTGTCCTTACAATAGTAGGAAAGATTTGTTTTTATGAGTTTGCATTTCAAATAAAAACTTTTACCATTTCTGCAAACAATAGTAATGATCGTGATGCCAATTACTCTCACAATATAGCATCACTTCGTACAATTTCAGAGGAATAGAACGCGGCAAAAATATCGGATGTTATTATAGGGGCTTATTACGTCACAAAAATTGGACGAAAACTACAATAATAAATCCATTGTTAATAGAAAGCTGTGGTAAAGGGAATTAAAAGATTTTTAAGTTTTCGTTTTCAGTTGATTCAATTCCATTAAGAAAAATAATCCAGCGTCTTTGGCATTCCATTCTCGTCGTTGTTTGTCTGCAGCAATTGGTATTGAATTGAACAATCGTTAAGGATGCAAAATTTGCATCATTTAACCCTTTTGTGTTTCTGCACGAAAAAGACCGAATCAAAATAACAATATCACAAAAGTAGTCAAGTGTTGTGTTATATAATATTAGACTAAAAGAAAATTTCCTAACTGGTTTGTTGGAAAAACTTTGTGCTATGTGTTTACAGGGCCCGATCTCAAAAACATTACATTCAATACGAATATTAAGTAAATAATTATTAAAATGAAGGGGAATTCTTACATTTGAAAAAAAGAAAATGCATTTAAAAGTATAAAAAGTATAAACTCAATAATCAAGAAGACTCGCGTAGCATGAATTGTTTCATTAAACATCTCATTCTTGTCAAAAAGTGTATGTCAAAATATCATGTTCTGAGAAAATAAATGTTTTCTTTGTTTAACAACATTAAGCTTTCTTTTTACCAAAAACTCAACCCAAACACAAAATTTACCTGTCAAAAGTATCTTTTAAATCAGACTGTTTGAATGATGTAGTATTATGTTTAACTTGATACAAGAAAGAGTATTTTAAAAGTTTCTTGTTGCTTCATCACTTCAGGAAACTCGCCAGGTTAGCTGTGAAGCTATTTGAGTATTGCCTCCAGGCAGTGTAATTCTTATGTTGAGCTTTTACTGTTTTTGGTAAACAAATTCATTTCAACTCAAATAAAAAAGACAAAATATAAGTACTGTCAACAGCTTGGTTGAAATGAAAAAAAGGGGCCTATGAAATCTATTGCAACAATTGCATATTGGAAGCTCCAGATTGTGGATATTTAACCTGCAAAAACATTTCATTTTGTTAGGATAAAAACTAATTATGATCGTCGATCAACAAAAAAGTAACACTTTATTTATCCAAAAAAAAACAATGTCAATTGTTAACATCATCAATGGTAGTGTAAGGTGATAGAATAATAATAGCTTTTAGATAAAAGTACATGGGTCAACAGTAGAAAGTATTAATTAATCAGGTAAGGCTCTAGAGAAGGATAAAAGAAAGCGCACATCGCGCCAAGAAGCAATTGCTTTTGCCACTTTGTACGTTTCGCAAAAATATTTAGAAAAATTCTTTTTGATATGTTTTTTTGCATCAAGTAGGGATATTTTTTTTACCAAAATTTTAGAACTTGGAGTTATATAAGGGAACAGTTGTATTAAGAAACAGTTCTGCATTTATTTACTTTTTGGTATCAGTTTGCAGAAGTAACTGTTTGTCCGTTTGTTTGTAGTTACTTCGAAGGTTGGGTACTTAACTTTTCGAGATGCCGGTAGATGACCGCTAAGTATTTTCCGAATATGGAAGGTCGTTTTATATTTCAAAAGTTGAGTTGCGGGCAATATTTCAAATTTTAGTTTCAAATCTCTCGATGATCCATATTTTTTTCGATAATAAATGGTCTTTGTTGCCGAATTAAATTGTTCATCAAGTGAAAGTATCAGTTATGGACTTATTCCTGATAGAAGCACTGAAGAACAACAAAGATGGCTAAATCTAGTGACTTTGAAAGAAGTAGGCGAATCTGAATGTCAAATGGTTTTTAAATTGCCGCAATGATTTTGATTCCGCAAGCCCTTTTTTTAAGAATTTTCTTAAATTCTTGGAATCTTAAAAGACAACAATCGAGATGCATAAATGTTTGACTGATTTTTTGGATTCAATTATCTTACAGTCAACCTCAATTGACTCTCCGGTGAGGTTTTTATTTTTCTGTGTAATTACAATTAATTCAGTTTCTTCGGCATTAAAGTTTAGTGAATAAATATTGAAGTTTTGATGAGATAATTTGCAAGATTTTGCAAGATTTTGTATGCTTCGTTCCAAATCCTTATGTTCTGTGAAAATTAGAGTTTAATCTCCATACTGAACATTTTTACAGTTACTTGGTATGTTTTTTGACAGCTCGTATATGTCAATATTAAATAAAGTGGGCCAAATACTGTACCTTGGGGCACATCTTGATAAAGGTTTATCGAGTCGGATTTGACGTTTTTAACAATGGTTTGTTGCCTACGATCTGTTATGAAATCAATCGGTAATTCAACAGCATTTTCACTAAAATTCATGAAATTCAACCTGTTTCAATTTATTATGCTTGATTGAATCAAAAGCTTTGGATAAATCAAGGTGACCAGCTGTGATGATCTCGTTGTTGTCAATAGCCAGTCGAAACGATTCGGTACAATACAGAAGGGCATCAAATGATGAATAGTTGTTTCTGAAACAAAATTGCGTTTCTGAATAGCAGCATTTGCTATGCAAAAACTCAACATTTTATTCGCGCAGCAGTTGCTCAAAAATTTTAGATAGAGATTATGTCACTGAGATAGGCCTATAGTTTTCAGGGTTATCATGATAATCTTTTTTGAACAGAGGAGTAAAATATGCGGTTTTAAGGTTGTTGGGAATTTTTTTTCACTGAAAAAACTGTTGATAAAGTTCATCAAGTATTCTACAATTATATCAAAACCATCTTTCATGGCCAGTGAAGTTGTTTTTGAGGGTCTCATTGCTTTTTGACTATTTAAAGATTTTAGTTCTTCTTTTAGCTCAAATTCTGTAAAGAATCGGAACTGAAACTTAAACGAAAAATGTTTTTTTTTGGATTATAGACCAGGCCAACATATAAATTAATATTTACAACAAAGATTATTGAAAACAGAGCTTCGGAGCTGGTGTCCATTTTCAAATTATTTCTGAATCTCGGGTTAAAACATTTAGGCTCAAGTACCATGACACAACTACAGGTCACATCTAGCATGACAGGTCTCATTTAAAGGAAGTAAGCTTTTCACTGTCTATTTCCCACAGTTTGGTATCATTTTCCGAGGAAAACCAGGTCTCAGTCAACCCTATGATTGTATTATGCCAAAAATCTCCTAATGAAAGTTTAGATCTCTATTGAATATTGATTTTTGCCATATCCATTTTTTTCTCTCTTTCGCTGTTTCGAAAATTTTGGAACTTTGATTTGTTTTAATGAATAAGCATCAAAAACACAAAATTTGGAGGATTTGTGGGGTTTCAAATTTCGAAAACTATAACAATTGTATTGCTGTGCTTTTTTCAAAACTTTTTTTCCTTTTTCGTATTACTCTTATTATCATTGACCACCAGAAACTTCTCAATTTGAAGATCCTCACTGACAAATTAAGTCCAACTCCAAACAAGCCCGTGAACATACGTTATTGTTTCTACAGAAACCTCATGGATTTCTTCTAAGTTGTTATGACCAAATGTTTCAAAAAAATTATTACAAACAATAAAGGTTCTGAGGTGTTCTGTTTTACCTTTTATATTACTTTGTAGCGTTAGGAAAAAGTGATTGAATTCTATCCAATTAATCTACAATATAGTCTTTGTTGCTGTTATATCAATTAAATAATGATTTTTTTTTGGTTTTGGTACTCGGAGTTTTTGTAACCTGTTTCTTATTTTTCGTTTTTTGTTCCCTTTTTTGAGTTTCTTTTTTTTGCTCTCATGACCAATCATCATATTAATTACAAGTCACATATCGCAATAATTTCGTTAAATGGTGGTGGAATTGATTATATATAATTTTTTTAGTGAGTTTCTCATAGTTTCAAAGGATAGGACACCATTTTCTCACAAAATTTAAATGACTTTGTTTTGGCGGTGATTTTTTAAAAATTTTTTTGGCATTAACTTAATGATAGGTCTCAGTCACTTCTGTCGTGGTATAAATGAAGCTGTTTAGTTTTTTTAGTTCACAGTTTATGGCTTTCATGACTTTGAATAATTTGTTTTTTTAACTCTCCCCTTTAGTTTTCGTTTTCATATTAATTTTCTCTAATAGAGACAGGCCCCTTATCTTTCTAGTGAAACGTTAGTTTGTTTTGTTATGTTTTTATCTGATGCTATTTTGACTTTGTTAACGAGTTTTTTTTTGAAAAATAGATAGACATCGATTTTTGGTTGTAATTGTGCTTTTTGTTTTTATTTGATTTTGTAGTTAGTCTTGTCTCTTAGCACCTTTTGTGACCACTCCTGGTTTGGAGCACCACTCCTCTTATTCATTGAGAATCGATTATTTTATTGCAAAGATCGAAGAAATAGAGCTAATCAAAAGATAAACTTCAATCACTCAAAACCTTTTTTTTGCAAAAATTCGTCCAGAAATTAGTTAAATTATTATTCATTGCATCATTCAAGAGACGAAATGCAAATAGGTCCCAATTTTGCGTACCGATTTGGAGTTTAAATTTGTTTTATTTGATACCAAAAAAGGACAGCTTGAACATGAGACTAATGCTAGAAAAATGACTTGGTTAACTAGCCAACATGGTACGCTCCACTAGATGTCTGTTATCGACCTTAATATTGGCCAGATAGGTTTCAGTTCAGGCATATTTTAATTTGTTGAAAATTTTTATTCTCGATATTTGATGGTGACATTAAACAAAGGAAAAGTGGCCGTTTTTGCTTTTTTTTCAGCTTTCATGGTACTTAGTTTCCGTTTTTCTCGCTTCTAAGATTTCGAAAAAAATTGCTAAGATTTCTGTAATATGTTGAAGTTACTCCAAAGAGCTGCTAAAAATCAATGATTAGTTTACTATGAATATGGTTTCTACTAGATCTAAACATACCTTATTATTTTTCTTAATTGATAATTGTTCCGACACACTTTAGTGGGGGAGGAACTATCTACTCAACTGGTTTTCAGTGGTATAATTAGGAAACTTGTCAAACGTAAAAATTCAAATGTAAAAGATTTTTTTAAGTTCCGATTTTTCCGAGTTACGGAGGTTTAAATATTTGTGAACGTGGCAATTTTTGCTTAAATTATAAAGTTTTGCTAAAGTTGGATAAAATTGTTAACAATAGTTCATTTTTTTCATGTTTAAGTATTGAAGAGATTGATTAAATATTTGAAACAAGTTTTTTGTCATAATTGACAGTTGAGTTTCCGAAAATTCGACATTTTTTCATTTTTTTATTAGAAACTGGCATCAATTATACCTATCTGCCCAGTTTGTCAAGTTTGTCTGTTGCAGAAGACATAAAAACTGCTAAGCAAAATCATACTTTACTTAGATATTGGCTAAACATACCTCCGGTTCAAAAAATATTTCTCAAATGACCTTTTTGCGGTCTTTCGCTAATTTAAACCGATCTTTATGAAAAACGGCTAGTTTAATTTTTTTAAATTTCTGATATTTTAACATTTTCGATTGCCAAATTAAACACTAGGTATTATTATAGAACAACTATTATAGCCTCACAGTGATAATACGACCAGTTTTTGTCTCATCGCTATGTTTTGCAATGATACAAGATTGGGATTTTATTTTGGGCGTGTCCCGTTTTTTTTAAAAATATGATTTGCTTTTTTTATTCCACTTTTTTCTATAAGGATCTTTTTCATCCAAAGGTCATTTATTAAAATGTTTTTTTGTGATCAAATAAGGTACAATCAAACAATTTTGGGTTTTATGAGTAAAATTCAATAGTTTTTATGGCTCCAAAATGTTGTTTTTGTAAATTTGCAAGGAATTCTTGAGGTTTGCCGGCTTTTGATTTTCATTTTTGTCATATGAGAGAACATAAATAACCAAATGTGAGATTATGTATCCAGGGAGCTATTAAAGAATTTATCTAATGCTTCAGGTTGAAACATTTTGCTTTTTTGATATTGTACCTCGATAAGTATCCATATAATGATTTTAAAATCAAATTAGCTAGTTAAATAAGGTATACTTTTTGGTTTGGAAACAAGAATGATTTTAATACAAAACTCAATAATTCTAAGGTCAAATTTACATGCAATGGGAGGCCAATTAACAAAACTAGCCTTTTCTGCGAGATGCAAATTGTTTTTTCGGCTTCAGCAACGTTTTCATAAAACATCTGTTTCTTTTGAGTGATAATGTGAAATCTTTCGACTTAATATGACTAATCACATATACGATTCGCTTCAAAAGAAGTTAAAAATTAAAATATTGAAAATTTTTAGATGAAATTTTACGGTTGTAATGTCCAAGGAAATTTTTTAAAATCTGTTTTGAAAAAAATCGACTTTTTTAAGTTCCCCAATGTCAACATTATTTCTGCAATCTATCTTAGTCTTATTAAAAAGTCTCGTTATTGAATTATAATGTTTTTATTACTGTTGTGTTATATAAACATATATATAAATAATATTATATGGTTGGCGTTGATAATACGAGCTTTCATATTTTTTTTTATTATTCCTTCACATTTTCTTATCTTTAAGGTAATCTTTTGACTTGTCCTGATTTGCTGTCTTGATCATCGCCTTAATGGGGAAATAGCATATCACATTAACTGTTTTGAAATGTTTTGAAATCAATTTTTTAGTGAACACATTTGGATCTTATAGACTCTGACTACGTTTCCCCGCAAAATTAGGTAACTTTTTGGATTTTTGCTTGTGTTTTTTTCTTTTTGCGGCTGCATGAGATTTTTTATAGTGACAGGTCTCAATGGTTTTGTGCGAAGGTCTAAATTAAGCCATTGAATGATTTCAGTTGATATCCTATTGTTATCATGACTTTGAGTTTAATTGTTTTCAAAAAGTGCAAATGTACGTTCTAACTTTGAATTTTTTGTTTTCTGCCTTCCTGTGATTTATTTCCAACAGATAAAAATCTCATGTGTGTATGGTTAACTTTTATTTGATGCTAATTTGACCTTTTCATTATATTTTTATTTTAAAAAATAGATAGACGTTGAGTTTTGATCTTAAGTAATGCTCGTTGTTTTTAATTGATTTGGTTGTTTGTGTTGTCCCCTAGGCTTCTTAATGGCATTTGTTCTCGGACATCTATTGAGTCATTGCTTTTATTTATCTATTAATTAGAATTGAAATGATTTTTTAAAGGAAGATACTGATCAATTTTGAACAAAAAGTTTTTTAAAGTTTTCTATCTCTGCCTCGTTTGGTGGACATTTGAGTCAAAAACCTGGTTGAGCTGGGTCGAAACATTACCAGCCTCCTTGTTCTCTATTGAAAGTTAATTTTGATATATCATTGTCTCACAATTTTGAAAATCGCTTGTGATATTTTGGAGTGGTTTTCTGAACAGATCAGTTACATGATTGTACAAAATATTTTATGTCTGCAAAAGTCCTTTCGGTGTTTTAGTTTCCGACGACGTATAAAGGTGATATTATATTTGATCACTTTTGTCCGGTGGCGGTCAAGCAAGCTGATAAGCAAGCAAGCCGAATTTTGAAAATGAAGTCAAGTAAGCCGAGAAATTTTTGGATACCGGTATTTTAAGGTGCCCCTGGCGGGCCGTTGGGCGCGCTTCGAGCACGTTGCGGCTTCGCCGCGATAACCGGCCCGCTATTTCCGGGTTACATCCCACAGCGTATGAAAGGCATGGCCATGGACAGCGGTCTGCTGAGGCCCGTACCCACTAGATGTCTAAAAATTGACGCATTTTTGTTTCTTTGGTGCATTGGAATACATTATACACTATTATACTACGCGCAGTATTGATTGTAACGGCTGACAATGTATTATTTCTGATAGATTACGTATCTATTACATAACTTTTGGCTTGCTTTTCTGTCGGCTTGCTTGCCTATCGGCTTACTTTGCATTCGCCCTTTTGTCCATTTAAAAGAACCCAAACGGTCTTTTCAGCATCAAAATTTTTTGATCCATCAGGTATGTTTCTCGTGTCAACAGGGATTATTACACTAATTGAGGCTGAAGCGTTTATGTGAAAAAAAACAATAGCTGCATTACGTTTCCATTAAAGAAGAAGTAATTACCACCTGAAATTCAACTTCAAGCGTTTTTTTTTACGTAAAACACCTACTTAAAACAATTTCGGGTAATGTCTTTGCGTGTCGCGAGTTCTTCTTCCATCCAAATAATCTCAATTTAAGTCAATATCGTTTTAACATTTCATTTTCGACGTATAATTAGTGGCAAATTTGAAAATCATTGAAGCTCAAATGCCATTTAACTTCAAGTTTAACTCATTCTAATTAGTGTTGATTAAAAGCAACTCAGTATGTTTCCGTTTTGAAAAGCATTCAATAATATTTGAAATAAGTGAGCTTTGGCGACAAGAATGACGAATTGAAAGGATGCCGTGACAAAAATGCCGTGACATGAAAGGAATCAGTAAATCAATTATTCTAATTTTTAACTGACAATGAATCTCGTTAATCTGCATTCGCTCATGATATTCTGACCAGAGCTCATCAACATGTTTGACTTAATTGTCAACAAAACGAAGATATAACCAAAGATATATGTTTGAGTTTTAAAACAAAATCGTTATGGACCCGAACCACTAATTGAATTACATAATGCCATGCCTCTTTACAGTGCTCACGAGATCTGCCAATATATAGAATACGAGAAAAAAGCAACAAAATAAGCAAAGATAGAAATTTCACCGCAAATTATCAATATCTAAATTTTAAAGCATAGAGTAACAGCGTCAAAATGCAATCAGACAAAATCTTAACTACACAAATTTACTTTTCTAATTACACATCAGCTGGGATTTTTCTTCATTGAGACTAGGTAACAGGTTGACAAAAAGAAATAATAAGCGGAATTCAATAATCAATCAACATTTTTTAAACCTCATACGAATTAAAACTCAGTAGCTTCTCAATAAAATCATTCTTGATAAATTTACTAAAATGTCATTGCGAAACCAATATGAACCTTCCTTGTTTATACTAATCCTTATAATGGACTTAAGATGCAGAAAAACTCAAAATTTAAAAACAAATTGCGAACAAGCAAACAGAAATTATTGAAGCCATTAAAATCATTAACTATTAACTGAATAATGTTTTTTATTTCAATTGTTATTTATACCAATTCAGATGAAATTATACTGAAGCCTTGAATAAGTTCACTTTGGCCTCAATTGAAAATATTCGGAATCTTATGCTCGGCGAATGTGCTAAAAGGAAAGAAAAGTTAATACAAACATTGAGCAATCAGAAAAATTCAATGAAAACGCATATTGTACAATAAAAAAACGTCAGTAGCGACATAATATCATTAAAGCCGATAGTTTTTGATCTACATTTGAATGGGATCTCTGAATGATGACAATCAGTTACAAGAGGACGAAGAGAACAACAAAAACTGAAAAAAAATTTTTTAAAAAAATTCGAAAACGATTAATATTATGAATTTAAGGCTCTTCGCAATATGCTGTCTGAACTGAGTAGCATCTTTCCTTCAATCAGTTAAAAAATTATAGACCTCGCAGCATGTTACGACTCAAAAAATCATTTAAAAATGTGCAAAAACAGCAACTTCAAAAAGGGGAGAGAAAGAAGTGCCGAAGACATGATAAAACTACGTTTCAATAAAATTTTTTGATTTCAATTAATTAAATAATCAATTAAAATTTTGAAAACAATGGGATTTCGCTTTTTTAAATAGTTGGACATCAAAGAAATATGAACAAATACATTAAAGCAACGAAACTTTTCAAAACCTTCAGTATACACGGCATTATTGTCAATAGCTTTCAACGGAAGTCAATAAATATGCTGAGGTACGCCTCGATGGGAACATATGATGTTTGCCATGCATAAGTCATCAATCAGACATAAAATAAGTCTTATGACAATGAAAACCACAACAAAAACAGGCAAAATCCAAAAGTTAAACAAAAAAGTTCAAGAAGAAGGTCTCGAAGCCATTTATACCATAAGCTTTTTTCTGAAAACTTTTTCTATATACCATTGAACGTCTTTTTTGAGTCAATAGGAACAATCAGCATTAGGATATTGTGATAACATTTCAAAAAGAACCAAAATTATGAAAAAAAATCTCCAAAAAATGTGAAAACTTGTGGGCATCATTTCACTGTAACTAAAGTTTGTCAATAACGGAACCTCAATATGAAAAGTAACTAGTCTCTAAATGACACAAAAAGAACAAAAAAATTTGAAACGTTTTCTAAAGATACATCTATCAAAATAAATTCAACTATTTTGATAGCAATTTTCCTGATGAGAGCAGAATTAGCCTCTTTTTATTGCATTTTGTTTATTCAAAACACATAATGGATTCTTTTTACAGCGTGAAATGTATTTTGAACTACTATTGTTCAAAAAAAACTCACTTTGAACAAAAATCAAAAATTAAGCTAAAAGTGAAAAAAAAATCATGCCAAATATCACGTGTTCACACAAAATTTTAAACCTCGATAACTCTCAAAAATCAGAAAAAGATGCTTAATTTCGAATTCTAAGCTGGACGAATTTTTTAACGATACCACGCAAATTTCTCTACAAGGAATATATCGATCGGCGAAAATTGACTCTACGAAAAAAACACAATTGAGAGTTATATTCCTCCGCCACAAGTCTGGTGAGACTAAAAATTATCACTCAACTAGAGGTCAAAAAATTTAAAAACTTAAGAAGCAATTAATTTGTTTTTTTTTTGTCTGGAACTGACTTGATAATTCGTGTAATCTAAACATCTCCTAAGTATTAATATATCTTTTGAAGTTTCTTCTGAAATAGATGCAGGTTTTCAATAAAAAAAATTTCAGCAGTATTTTTTCAAATAACAAAATATGTCAAAACAACTGTGATCTGTCTTCAGTCTTGATCATTTTGCTTCCGATTTCAAGATTTTGTTTGCAAATTGATTTTTTGCGAACCGAAAACAATTTTTGATCTGGTTTTCTCATCAGTTACAGAAAGAAACAGCTGTACAAACATTTTTTTTGGAAACGCAACCGCAGTTATGCTATGGTAAAAAACTGATTATGATGCAAGTCATACTTAGTCAAAAATTAAATTTTCAGACAGCAGTAGCTATCAATCGGAGGGATTTTCCACCGCTTTTTACAAGCTCGCTCAGTCAATCTCAGCAGTCTTAATTTGGGGGTCGGCGGTTGTTTTGCTTTCCTGCGCGTCATGAGAGTCTTGGACGTCTATAGTGAATTTTAAACTCACCAGAGTAAAGCGAAATTTTTCAAACGCGTCTAATTAGGGGAAGTAAAAATCACGACATTTTGTTCTTACCTGACCAAATAGGGGAGAATAGAAACACAATTTTCATGTGAGGAAAAATCAATGGACTGATGAAAATTGATTCATTAAACTGTTGATCTGCTAATTTGATAAAGATAGTCAATGTAACCAAATTAATTGTTAATTCAAGTTTCAGTCACGGAAAAAAATTCTAAAAGTAAAACAAATTTCTTTTTGATCGACGTTATACTAAATTTCTGAGCAAAAAATTTTGAAAGAATCGTAAGCTTAAAAGCAAAAACGTTAGTTGATTCGTCAATTTGTTTGTTTTAACATTACAAATTTATAAGAACAGACTCCACAACATCAATGTTTCAATGCGCGTAATGCATCTCAAGGTTCTCTATTCATAATTTTGTAAGAAAATTTTTTTCTAATACAACAGATAACAAACGTCTTACTCTATTTATTGTGTTGCTACTACGAGTCATAAATATCATGTGTTCGCCTATTATTACAAAGAATATTTGTCAAAGATAAATTTCATTGAATTCAACATTCGTCCCATAATTTGTGCTTGCGATTTTTTTGTCTCTATAATGCGATATGGTAATCATTGATGAAATTACTTGCTGGTCAGTTTTTCTCAGTAATATTTTGAGATTCATGTCTGAAAAAAGTTTATTTTTTAGCTATTTTTACTTATTAATCACTTCAAAAATATCATTTGTTTCTTACGCTAAAACTTTATGTTATTATCCAAGCTCACTAAAAACAAATATTTTTCATGTATGGCAACTAATGTTAAACCTTTTAGGTTTTCGGAAAACACAGCATGTGTTTGTACAATTTTCGTTTCAAAAAATGTCTGTAGCAATGTGATGACGTAAACAGGTGACGTCGCATTGAATAATTTCGTTCATTCAACATCATGTAAATAACCGTTTTAGGATTTAATTGAATTTATTTTTTTCCTTTCACTACAGATTATTGATGTAGTTGAGAATGAAACTTTGACGTACACTATTACATAAATGCTTCCATTAAAGTGATAGGAAAAATCGGCGCCTTAGGTTTCAATTATGATAAGAAAAAATGCACTCTAGAAAGAAAAATCAAAGGACAATTCATTTCATTATGAATGAGACATCTTAACTTTGATGAAAACAATAGTAACACATACAAATTTTAATTAGTCTGAAATGCCAACTGACTCGTAGATTCTCATTTTCTAATTATTTTTGATTAAAAGTAACAAAAAGGGTTTTCTAGAAAGACAACCAATGAAAACATAAACGTGTGAACCGAGAGGACAAAGGTTATAAAAGTAGCGACAAATCGTACAATTTGGGCACAAGATTCCTAACCAGAAGTCAAACAAAAATCGTTCGATTTGAAAAAAATGTGGTTTGTTGTAAGTTCCAACCAAAAGTGGTTGGATTCAGCTTGCAGGCGTCGTCTCAAAGCATCCATGCCGTTTACCCGCTGCATAAATCACAATAAAAAACTTACAACGAAAATGACGTACAGATCTGAAGTTTCCTATTGCAGATAATGTGGAAAACTCTCAAATTATGTTTGTGACATAATTCTTTAGGGTCAACTAAGGATCCCATTAAAGGTATTCGGCAAAAGTAAAAGAAGTCCCCCTTCAAACTATTAAAAGAATAAGAAAAGTACCCCTTTAAACTATTAAAAACACGAAAGCATTGCCATCAAAAATAATTAGATTTGTGTAAAATTTCGTTTTGTTAGATACTACAAATCAAAGGCGGTCAAAATCTGGGCTTTTCAAAATTTATAAGATAAAATACTTATTGATTTTACTTTTATCTAGAGAATAGATATTATCAAACAGAACGGGCTATTACGGATCACACACTTTGGGATCCCTGTATGTGTGCCGATCTATTTGACAAAAGGAATAAACAAGTCAAAGGCAAAGATATATGACCAAGACCTGTTCGCGCTAAGAAGTCTCAACTAAAATGCAAATGGAGGGCTGAATAATACAAATTAATAAATAGATCGTTTAAATAAACAAGCTTACACAGAGTATGAATTAATCGGGTTGAGCTCTCTGTCTGTAATGTTGTTGTAGCGTTGATACTTCTTTCAATCGCTATTTTTTAGGAATTGTGCGCTCGATATGTTGATAAATTGTCTTGATGTGCCTCTGTTTGGAATATTCAGTTTTTTTTTAGAAAAAACAAAGCAGTTTTCTGCAGCTAATTTTTGGCACTTTTATTTCTCTCTAGTTTTATTCCGTCCCAGTTCATTGCGATAATTTATAAAATCCTCTCAGCTCAGTTTGGGCGGATAGGGAGCGAATCACAAACTCACGTTCATAGTGAGGTGCTTGTTAATTTTCCTATTGGCCGAGAAGGTAACAGATTTAACTCATTTTTATCTCACGGATAAATTATTGAAATACCAAAAAAACAAAAAACTAAAAACAGAGTGCATCAATTATAGATCACGTAGGCGCCTGATTTCTGCCTTTAACCGTTCGTAAAACCGCAGTAATTATGGTTTTCTTGTTCGCTTTTCATGACAATCTATTGTCTTTTCCTTCCAAGCAATCTGCTTCATCTCTATTAAACTTGGGGGAAACGATCTTCATTGCAACTGTCAAAAGCAGAATTAAATTAAATCAAAACTAAGTGCGGTGATGCAAGCCACCTGGGCTCAACAACGCACACTTTTTATCTTTGATACCAGCAAGGAGATCCGGACCTAAGTTGTGTTAATTTAAATAAGCCGAATTAAATTGTTCAAATACTTGTGTACTGGTATTCTTAACGAGCGTTAATTTGTTTAGCGCCCAAGAAAAGAATGGTTAATTGACGCCTAAATACGTTCGCTCTAATGCGGAATTAATTATCCGTTCATTTGTAACGGCTCTCGTAATAGTACAAAATTCCGATTTCGATAGCCAAATGACAAAGTAACAATGAGTGCACTGAGTTTTTTTAAAGCTTTCCACAAAAAGACGAGAGTACTTGACAGCTAAGCAAAAATTTAATTGACCCGCTAAGCAAAAACTGGAAACCATACAGGAAGGTTCAGTAAATTGTGTTTGGAAGTAATGTTTTGAGCCCACTCATTCGCAATTTGGATCAATTGTCTACCCAATGAGAAAGAATGAGAAAACTTTTAAAATCACAAATTTTGTTCAAATAAATTGGTGTTCAAGAAAATCCAATTCAAATAGTTTAGTAAGGTTAATAATGTCACATTAGAGGGTCAATGAGACTGGTTATTAATTAGACCACGAGATAAGATAAACAACAAACTGAAACAATCACAACAATAACAAACATGATTTAAACACTTAATAACGAAAGTCAAAATAGCGTCAAATAAAACCTAAACTAAACAAAAATTCCTTAAATACCACTAGAAAAAATGGAACCAGTCCATAATGAGACTCAGTACCAAGCCGAGAAAGTTTTGTAAACACAAATGATGAAAACCATTAGATATAAACTGCAATCATAAAGTAGTTTTAAGTTCATTCATATCTCCCTATAAGGAGACTGACTGGGACCTATAATTATCCAGAACATGTTGAATAATTACATAAAGAAACAGATATAGACGAAAAGCAAAAATTTAATTTGATTTTACGAGAAAATTGTGTCAAAACCGTTTAAACAATATTTTTTTTGCGTGAAAAATAAGATATAACCAATTGCGCTATCTTCGAACACCCATTTTTCTGTGACTCTGAAAAAAGAGACCGGGTTACAAGCAGAAAAAAAAGAATGAAAAGAGCAAAGTCAAAAACCAAATTTTGTTTTTTCGAAAACGATTACATTTCAAGTATAAATATTATCTCTCGATTGAAATCCTTTAATAAGTCAACTTAGTTGTCTAAAGATCTTCTTGTTTTCGATTATCCGTAATTTAATTCTTGATTTGTCAATAAACAGACATGACGCGAAAATGAACCTCAAAATAAAACTTTTAAAAGATTCAACAAATTTTTGTAAAAACAATTATTATCAAATCCAAAAACCATTACGTAAAAACGCTATAAATAATGAACTTTGATCCCTTAGAAAATTGATGCGAACTAAAGATATGAGATCACGTAGAGCTCTACAGGTTGACCATAAAGAGAAAGAAGTGGCGACCCTCGATATTCAAATGTTCATATTGAAAACAAGTGTTTTTAAAAATTATTACAACTATAAACTTTCGGCTGTAAAAACTAGATAGGCTTCCTCCATGAAATTCCTTAAGAAAAAATTTGGATTTGTCATCAATGAAATAGCGACTGATTACAATCCGAATTAATTTAATTGGACTGTAATTAACAATAATTTGACTAAAACTAGCCTTGCTTATGATGTTCTTCCATTACGTACACTTAATTGTTACGCTTATTATGCACATGGAAATCAAAATCAAAGAAAACATTTTGGATAATTATCGAGTTAGATTAGCAAAAAACGGGCAAAATTCAGTTCAAGATTACTCTCAAAGATACCGCCGATAAATTGTGGAGCTGACAAAAATTTTGTGAGCAGTCTTTATGTGTATTAAAACGGAAAAATTAAATAAAGTGAGTGGACTAAAGAAACTTATGTTGTCCCATTTTTGATGAATAAAAGCTTACGTTTGAATAAATTTTCAAAAGTTTTAACCAAAAATTCGGACCAAACTGTTGAACAACACTCTTCTATCTTTAGAGTTAAACTCAACAACACCATCGTTAATGATTTTAATAAGTTTTTCAGCAAAATTTGTTTCAAAAATTGATTAAAAAATTACGGAAATTGTGAATAAAACAACAAAAATAAATGTCAGACGTTCACATAACATTAAACCTGGATAAATCTGCGGACTAAACGAAATTCAGAAAAAGTTTTTTTTTGTAATTGCTACGCTGGAGGTGCTTTCTTATGGTGCCACTCACAACTCTCTACGATGAATTTATTGATAGGCCGAAATTAACTGAGCAAAAAAACCATTTGAGTATGTAGTTCCCCCCACTAATATGGGTCCGAACATTCAGCAACCACATTACAGTATTTCATGTGCTTGGTATTTTTGGCTGTATCATCCATAGGAGTTCGAACAAAAATCAATCTCTTGTCTCATCAGGCTTACAAGGTGCAAAAATAATTAGAGGACTTGATACAACGATGTATCTTTTTACCGTCTTAGTTTTGATATTTTTTGTTCAAGTTTCCGAAGTATTCTGAAAGGATTAAATGCCAAGTTCAAAACAAAGGTTAGATAAAAAAGACTGAAATTTTTACTGCAGTTGTTATTACCAACAGCAAATAGTAACCAGACTTCATTATCGTAAAAAAACTGAGACAGTCGCAGTGCTATTCGTACACTTTTTCGATTAATTTTATCTGCAGATGAAAATATGTTAAGAAATAAATCGGTTCCATAACCATAATGACTCCAAAGGTTGAATCTCCTAAAACTTATCGTTGAGACTTGGAAGATGTTACATTATTATTATTTTTACGTAATAAAATGTCCGATAAAACGTTCTTATACTGAAAGATTTTCTTAGACATTCTAGAGAGTTTACATATCGTAAACTTTTATAAGGGACTTAAAAGATGAGGATATTGTCTTACTATAGTTTAAGGTTCCTTTTCGATTTATAAACATGATTATTGGACAGCTTTTCTGTTACAAGATGTTTAAATGACAGTGTTTATCTGCAAAGACCAAAAGATTGTACACGGAAAAATTTCCCTGTGAGATTGCATTCAACAAAACATCTTCATAAAAGGAATATTTTTATGCTGAAAGATCTAATAATTTATGAGAATAAATTGTTGCATGTGAAAATCAATAAGAAGCTCTACAATGTTGTCTGCCACGTTTTTGCATAAATATTTGAAAGGAGTTGCATAATCTTATCAAACCTTAACAAAATTAATTCTAAGTGTTGAAACTCCGGAGTTACTCGGGAGTTTTGGTTTAATAAATAAATTCTACGCGTTGAGCATAAACCATATGTGGGTGAAATATATCTCGGATTTTATCTTACTCCATAAAAGCCATTACCGTTTTTTTTTAAATTTTTGCAAATATAAAACATAAACCACTATCGACCGTGCCGAGACATTAACGTCCAAACCAGGCAAATTTTCCTTTTGAAAAAAATCACAATATGGTTCGTCAGCCAATTGAGGTTTTAATAATTTCAGCCAAGAAACTCAACACCATAAATAATAACCGCAATGTCAAACCTTGAGAACTTATTGTTTTAACTGCAGGAAAAACCACAGCCAGTCGGTTATCGATTTCCCTGTAAAATCTCTTCAATTCTTGTCACAGAAGATAATCTAATTGTTTTAATCAGGAAATAAACGTGTAGTCTCCGGATCTAAACTGTAACATCATAATGCAGTTTATGCCAGAACCTTTTATTGAAAAGTCTCGTGACACTTGAACTAATTGATGTCGTCTGATGGGAAATTTTGTTCACCTCAAGGGTGTCTGTCTAATATTCCTCAAGATAGATGCGATAACCCAAGTTCGAAATCTTCGCTCAAAATTGAACATGATCAGACTTAAGCTCGCTCTCATAGCTTGTTCATGTACGCATAATTTTTGCTCATGCACGCCTCGCCCCTGTGGGTGTCTGTTTGATTGTCTCATTACATTAGGCACCAGCCCCCGCCACATTTGATTATTGTCCGATAATTTAGGAAGTTTGATGAAAAAGGACGAATAAATTGTATAATTACTAATTAGTATAATCGGTCCTTTGACGCCAAATTTCACTCTGAAAGACCGTTTTTACATGCATAATGATCCATTTTGTTGTGGAATTAAAAAGGTAAAATTCATTAAATGTTCCACTTTATTTGGTGGGCCGCTGGCATTAGTAATTTTGAAGGTTGGCCACGACCTGGGGTTATCATATCAGTTATGCTTAAAAGCATCAGCTCCGATGTTTGTTCTGAGGAATTGATGCAAAAGAAAACACACAAAATTGATGAAAAACTGGCTGCAGTTGCTCGAATGAGACCAACGAATCAATTAAAATTCTTCACGACTTCCGACTCCACAAGTTTTGCTTTCTGTTAAGTATATTTTTTCCGTTATTCACACCCCAGTATATAGTGCAACCCAGATAAAATTGTCTAGGATCCGGTATTAAAAATCTCTGTGTATGAACCGCTCGTGAACTCGAGGGCTACAGATAGCTTGCTTCGATTAAACAGGAAAATGGAAAATGAAAAAAAGTTAAAACAATGAAGTATAGTCTCTGAGAAAAAGACTCCTGATTTTTTTGCGAGAAAAAAAATGCCCAGCAAAAAAACAGGATTTTGATAAGTAAAGATTTGCACAGTTTAATTTCTCCCAGCTTTTGAAATACAAAATTCTCTCGTTTGCAAAATTACATATTATACCATATTCTTACGCATTTGACCTTTATCACAATGGAAAAACAAGTGCCGACGTACAAATAATTTTCATTGACTAAGCAATCAACTAGAACTAGAACGGAACCATTTCTTAAAAAAAATTAGATCAAAATTTGAAAAAAAAAACAAAACCAATTTCAAAATGCTGCATGTGAACAAAAAACCACAAGCGAGAAATGGAAATTTGGTTCAAACAAAAAATAGGCCTAGAATGAATTATGAATGGATTGGGAAAACCATTTCGGAAAAAAATCCGATCCAAAAAGTCGAAAAAACAGTAAATATCAAAGTGAAATCCGCGCAAGTGAACAAAAAACTAATAGTGAGAAAGCGAACTGTTGTTCAAATACCGTTTTCTCACTCTAATTTAAAATTAGAGTGCAAAATTTTCACGCCGCAAAACCACTCGCTTTTTTGCTCCACTTCCTGTTGCGGCGTGAACAAAATCACTACTCCAATTTGACTTCAAAAATGATGAAAATGTGTGAACAGATCGTAGAAAAAGACAGCGCCCCAATACAATTCAAATTCTTTTAATGATAAAAAATAGGTTGAATTGCTCATTGAAATGGTTAAAAGTAAATTTGTAAATTTGATTCCTTTTGCCGTCATTTTTACCGTTTTGTAGGTGAATTTGAAACCTCACTTTTTCTGCTTGAATGAAAAACTGACTGAAATTCAATCAAATTTCTTTAAACCTCCGTTTAACATAAATAAAATTATGCAACTTCTATTTTAAAAAACCTAAAGTTTGCAGTCATACACTTCCCCATTTAAAATTGCAATTTTTTTCAATTAACGTAATTCAAAAACTTAACTAAACATTTGCAAGATGATCGCTATTCTCGGTGATTCTGGAATTCTTATCCCTTAACATCTAATAAACTTCTAAAAAAGTTGCTCTATCAGCAATCGTCATGCAATGCAATGCCTGACTAAAAATTTTTAAGACAATATTTCAACTCCCAGACAAAGAAAAATTCTACAATTTTAGAATCTAACCGATGAGAAATCTCTGATTTGGGAAAATTAAAACAATATCTTTGAATTTCTTCCAAGCGCTATCGAGATTTTAAATGTGTGTGAATAATTGATAATTGATTCGATTTTTTTTACTTTTTGTGTCATTTTGTTCAATTTATCATTTTTCTTTGTATCAAATTGTTCGTTCAAAAATATTTTTCACTCTAAAAGTGATATAATCACGTGTTCTATATAGAAGAGCAGCAAAAGAAAGCTAGTGTATCGAAAGCTTTACAATCAAAAAGTTTCAAATGCTTCTGTTTCTTAAACGTCTTCAGATTGTATTTTTTTCCGTCATTCTTACGTCACAGCGCTCTTAAAAACATAATCTATCGAATTTTAAGTAAAACCACTGAACATATATTTTTTGTTTACTGATGAAGTTTTGAGCCTTGGCAGCAATCGTTGCATTTTTGTTGTCCTATGATTTAGTCGCCAGATTTATGCGTCCAACTCGATGTTCAGAGATTAGTAGTTGAACCTATAGAATGTTTTGAAATGAGAGATAATAGCTGTTATCACTTTCAAAAAGTTTTCTTTTGGAAAAAATTGAGATGAAGTTTTTAACTCTACCCCATTTTTAAACCTATTTCTGAATTTTTGCCTCATTGACACTAATGACAGCTTGGATATGAAGTCTACTGAAACAAAAATAATGTGATCGGTGGTGTTTTATCTTAGCTATTGGCGTTGACGACTTTGATACTACGAGACAAAAAGATTCATGATTTGTTCATCAATTTGGTCCTTTTTTGCTAGTTACATTATCAGGTTTTTGACAGCTGCCATTGTTGTTGAAAAGATGTCAATTTTTATTAAGGTTTTGTCTACCAAGTCTCAGTAAGATTGAGTCCCATTTGCTTCTGGTTAAGGAGAAGTGAACTTGTGTAGTTTAGGTTTTATATTATGGCTTTTTGTTTTTGTTTCTAAGTGCTTATGAAATTAGATTTTTGCTGTAAATAAAAATTCGGTGTCTGTTTTGTTTTTCGTTTTGTCTCGTAGTATTATCACTGGCGTTCTATTGTGGCATGGCATCATTTACTTCATTTAGTTGTTTGTGTTTGTAATAATTTTGTATACTCAAACATCTATTTTTGAACATCTCTTCGTTTGCTAGACAATTCAGTCAAAAATATGAATTAGCGAGGTCGGAACATTATGTGCAAATCCACATTACCAAACTTCCTCGTTATTCTACAAATCTTATAACATAACTCTTATACCAATATCGCACGTTAGTAGATACTACCCCGAATCACTTTAAAAGGACCACCATGGTTTCTATATTTTTGTGGGTGGGAAATTTGTAGCACGATGTTGTAATTTTGTGAATTGTGAAGACAACAAAGGCGACCCATCCGCCAATTTTTTTAGGAAAGTAGATGACTTCGGTCGAAAATTTATAAACCTACCTGTTGAAGAATTCCCATATTGATAGTTTGTCCATTTTTGATGATAGTCTTTTTGTTCAGCTGGAAAAGCGTGATTGAAATGTGAATGTAGAAACAGCTAATGATAAGAAACGGGATACAAAACTGCCACACAATTGTCGAAACAGCCGCTAGCAAACTCCGCTCAGGTAAACACACCGAATAGTGGAATTCAAAATTGTTCAGCTCGGTTATATTTACAGACTGGTGCTCTAACTGGGCTGAATTAGCTTCGAAAAGGGACAGAAACGCGGCCATGGTGTAAACTATTGATATTCCGATCACTGTCGATTTGGCGCTGTAGTATTGATAGAATTGCATCGGGTATACAATCACTTTCCATCTGTCTCGGGCCAGCAGGGCGAAGATCCAAATTGAACAGGTTTTGCAGAACGCCTGAAATAGTTTTGAGGTTGATTCAAATCTCTACTTGTTAAGGATGAGCAAAAAACTTGCAAGAATCTTGCACACCATCTTGCAAGATCAGGTCATCATAAAAGTCCAATTATTATCACAGAGCATGCCAAAAACACTCTAGTTTTTGCTGGCCCAGGAAAACAAAATGCCGATTATCAAATTCAATACCAGTTATTACAGTATTCGTGTTCCAAAACTCTTGTTTGAATCCACTACAAATTTTACTTTTGCAAAATATGAAAAAAAACAGAATTTCATGAATACATTGATAAAACTGAGAAAAGGGTTTTGATTTTGGCTAAGAGTGCGTAGGTCTTCACACAACTCAAGCAAAGTTTGCAGGCACTTCAAGCAATAAATTTTACGCTCAGCCCAATCGTTTTGCTCCAAAATGTACATTTCTCGGAATATTTTCCAGAATAATGGTTTAGACGTAAATTTTAAACTTTGTTGCCATGAAAAAGTTCCTTTACTTGATTATATTTGCCCCTTTAGGACACCAAAGGATACTGACAAAGAGTTGTATGAAAAATAGATTCATTACCTGCCGCTTTGCTGCATTTCTTTTCTACTAGGGGCGTATTTATTAGCAGTAGTTCAAAAACCCAACCGATCGCACTTGTACTTTGCTCCTCTATTTATCTATTTATTTAGCTATTCTGAACGTTTGTACCCTAAAAGTTTGTGGTTCACTATCATCCTATACGAGAAGATTTTAAAACATTGAAAAGGCTAAAAATTTTATCATATGTTACACAGTTTTTGCATTTTTTTTATGACTGATGGCCTGCTTCTAGAAACTTAGAAACTTCTGGACAGTTTTTAGACGTTTTAAATTGCGAAAACTTTGAAAGAAAATGCATTTCTCCTTATTCTCATTGTCAGCTTTGTCGTTATTATGTGGCAGCTAATTGCCTGTAAATTGTAATAGGGCTGAAAAATTGCACCCTAATTTCACTTCCTTTGTTTTTCCGACCCCACTTGCGGGGGGGGGGGGAGGAACCATATACTCAAATGGGTTTTTTTGTTCAGTCAATTTTAGCCGATCGATATATTCATCGTAGAGAATTGTGAATGGCATCAGTAAAAAGCTCGTCCAGCCAAAAATTCGAAGTTAATAAGATTTTTTTTAATTTCCTTTTTTTCGAGGAGTTATCGATGATTGAAGTTTTGTGTGAACATGTGATATTATGTTCACTTTTAGTGTAATTTATGTGTATTTTAGTGTAATTCTTCAAAATAAGATAATTTTTATATAAAATTTTGATTCAAAATTACATTTTATGCCACAAAAAGAATCAATATTGAGTTCCTAATAGACAAAAGGCGATAAAAAGACTAGTTCTGGTCTCATAGGGAAGTTTACCATCAAAAATTATCGAATTCTATTTGAGAGCACTTTTTTTAAACAAAAATTCAAATTTTCTTGTTTTCTTATGTAAAATAGAGTTTAGTCACTTTTCATCACAAGGTTCCGTTAATTTTAAACCTGATTCACAGTCTAATGAAACCCAATGAACAAAAAATTTGTTTTCAATGAATCGCTCGTATTTTTTTTGGCTACGACTCTGAATTTTAAAAGAAAATCTGATTTTTTTTTCGAGGTTTAACTAATTTTTTTAGTCCTATGGCATAAACGCGTTGCCTAAAAGTGCAATAAGTTTCATAAGAGCATTAGGAGAACCTATCTAGAGCTTTGAGTGGACAGCTAATGGCCGTTAAGACTTAAAAAATGGTATTTTTGAGAAAACTTATTAACATTAACCAATCATAAACTTTTCGTGAATTATAAGTCAACTTCAGTAATGATACGCCCACTTACTTTCTACTGCAACCAAAGTTAATCTGGTTAGCGGTTTTATCTTCTTATTATTTGTTATATGACTTCAATGATACAAAATTTCGAAATTAAAAAAAATGGATTTTTTCGTTTTATTGGTCCCTCTTGAAATCTTATCACATTCTCCTCATATAAATATCTGCCATAGGCTTAGAGAAATTTTTCAGGGGACCTTGAACAAAGTACTCAGAGAAAAGCTTATGGTTTAAATGGCTTCGAAACTTTCTTAGCGCACTTTTCAACTGAATTTTTTCTTTTTGACTGTATTTGTTGTTGTTTCCATAGTCATAAGATTTATTTTGATGTCTTATTGGATACCAATGCATGAAAAATAATCTTTTTGTGCAATAGAGGGACAACTGAGTGTGTTTATCGGCTTCCGTTGAAAACTATTGGATTTAATGTCTGTTAAGACTTTAAAAGTGATTTTCCGAGAAATTTTTAACATTAAACGATCTTAACCCTTAGTTCATGAACTGTAAGTCAGTCTCAGTAGTGACTTTATTTTCTAATTCAACCAAAATTAAGCTAGTTAGCGATTTTGTGTTCTAACTATTGGTGTTATGACTTCGATGCACGAGTTTTCATAACTTTTTTTAAAAATTTTTGGATCTCTTTTTCTTAATTCTGGTTCCTTTTGGAATCTTAACGCATTATCCGAATATTGATAAGTTAAAGGGTTTAGAAATAACGACGTTAAATGGATCATACAAAAAGTTTTCAGAGAAAAGCTTATTGTTCAAGGGCTCAGACACTTCTCGCGCACTTTTCTAACAATTTTTTGGATTTGCCTGTTTTTTTTGTTGTTTTCATAGTCAATGAGTTTTTGTAATATCTTATTGATGATTTATGAATGCCAACGATCCCATCTCTTTTTTGTCTCACCGAGGCATAACTTAGCGTATTTATTAGCTCCCGTTGAAGGCTATTGACTTTAATGGCGTTGTTACTACCGTTTTTCCCAAAAAATTTTCGTTGTTTTAACGTGTTTCTTCATTTTTGTTGATTTATTGCAGTCAAATTGTTAAAAAGGAGAGTCCCATTGCTGTTTAAAATTAATTGAAATTTGAAAAATTTGAACTGAAAAGTTTAATTTTTAATGCCTTCGACACTATCCTCGCTCAAATTTTTTTTTGAATTTGCTGTATTAGCCTGTTTTTTCTTCTCTAGGTAGCCGTAAGATGCTTACCGGTCTCAAAAGCTTGTAAGTGATAATTGATTGTATAATTTTACCCAAAGAAGACTGTTTATAGTCTTCAGGTTTATAATATTACACATTTTTGAGATTTTAAGGATTTTTCAATTTTTTCAGTTTTTGTTGTTCTTTTCATTAACTTGTAACGTGTTCTCATCATTGAGAGAACCCTTGTATTTTAAAAAGTAATATGTTTACTGATATTTTGATGTAACTAATGTTTTGGTTTGTTGGACAATGTGTTTTCATGAAAAGTTATGTGAGTGGTGTATTTGTTGTTCTTTTTCTCTTCATTTAGCACAATCGCGTAATAACAGATCCCAATGATTTTCAAATGTGGCCCAATTGAACTTATTTA
Organism: Convolutriloba macropyga; assembly: GCF_964194025.1. Classification (NCBI taxonomy): domain Eukaryota; kingdom Metazoa; phylum Xenacoelomorpha; order Acoela; family Convolutidae; genus Convolutriloba; species Convolutriloba macropyga. The sequence goes on from NC_134472.1 coordinate 23,454,777, forward strand.
TTCATTCAAGATATATTTCGCTGAATTAGTATATACGGAAATCGAAATAAAAATACATAATATTCAGATAATAGCTAATGATTTTAATGGCTTCACTAATTTGTGTTTTCGCAATGTTTGTAATTTTTCTGCATCTATTGTCGGTTTCTATGCCTTAGTCTAACCAAAGATAGGTTCTATTGGCTTCATTATGACTCTTTCGTAAATTTATTGAGAATTAATTTGTTGAAAGCTATTGATTTTTGAAATTATTCGGTTTAAAAAATGTTGATTGATTTTTGAACTTCGCCTAATTTTTTTTGTAGAATTGTCACCTACTCTCCTTTAAAAAAAATCCCGTCAGCTTTGTAGTTAGGAAAAATTAAATTCGTGTAGTTAAGATTTTGTCTAATTGTAATTGTTACTAGGTGCTTTTAAAATTAGATATTGAATTTTTGACGTGAAATTTTTGGTTTTGCTTTTTTGTAGTTGTTTTTTTTCTCGTAGTCTTTTCAATGCAGATATTGTTGTGATGAGGCATGGCATTATTTAATTCAATTGTTAGTTTGGTTTTTTAACTGTTTTTTGAACTCAAAAATCTCCTTTTGATTATCGCTTTGTCAAAAATGTAAGTCAAAAGACAATTAATTCAAAAATGTAGATGACCGCGGGTCGGAACATCATGTGCGAACGCACATGAACGAGCCTCCTTGTTTGGATTATATTGCAAAAACTTGTTTTTGGAAAATTTCAACCTAAATTTGCTATTTGTGCAATTTTTGGTTGTTTGCTCATTCTACTTGAAAATCTGAGCATGTTGAGTATCTTTGTTTTGTTTTGGGAGCAATTTCGTTGTCGAATACTTTAGTCTTTATTAAACATCTTTTTTTTAAATTTGCAGATTCAGTAATAGTTGTGAGCTCAAAGAAAGCCTTTTCACAATTTTACAGTTTCCGGTTTTTAAATTTGAATTTGCAGTATCAGAGAAAATACTGTTGACGAAAACACTGTTAGAATTTGCCTAATAATTGTGTCCTAGGTAAGAGTTTCTGGCTCAAAATATCACAACCACCAATTAGTTTCTATAGCTGGCCGTCTGGAAATCATTCATCCACTTTTAATTACATGGCTATCTCAAATAAAATTTGCATGCGAAATCTAGCATTGCTTCACGTGAAAATTTAAATTCGCTTCTACTAGACAAATATATAAAATTTGATGTTCCGACATTATTTTTGCATTTATTGACTATTTTGTAAGCGTCATCGGGGTGAAAGTGGGTGAAATTACACAACGGTTTGGTCTGGACGCACGCACCCAGCCATATTTTAATTCAATTCTTTCTGAACCAGTTTTCTATATTTTTGACCGCCGTCTACCAGTCTGGATATATTTAGGCAAATGACAAATGAATTACACCACCGTTTCGACCTCTGTTGATTAAGCTCAGAAAAAGTGAATGAATTAGAAATACTT
>NC_134472.1:23463731-23480994 GCF_964194025.1 Convolutriloba macropyga
CAATTTTGACGTGGAAAACTTTTCTCAATTTTTCGACTGCAACTAGGTCTTCCGTTGATGTTTTCGCAACCCTATAGAAGAATCCGTGAACGGGTCCGATATTCTCAATTACAGTGAAACGCAAAACATTTGCTAGAGTTTTGTTGAGAAATGAACTCCCAGGAATTTGAACAAAGTATTGTATTTTTCCGAAAACTTCTTGATCATTGTCCATATAGTACACATAGCAGTTTCCTAGTGTCGAGCGCTTGTATGCAGGCGAATCAAAATACTGACTTTTGAAAACATTTCGGTTAAAAAATTTTGCACTATTGTACATTTTACGAGCTTCCTGGACAACTGCGGTTTCAATAAATTCTTCAGAGTAGTTTTGGTCGTTAGTCTGCAATCTTGCTGAGATTTTACGGTAAAGTGAATCTAATTTCTGATTCTCAAGGTTTACGTCCAACAGTTTATGTCGCTGCAGAACTCTCCTGCAAATTATTTCACATTCTGTGTGAGAACCAGTGTAGACTTCGCCTAAAGTTCGATTGGCCGACTCAAAACTCATGGCCGACTGACAAAAAAGAGGCCCATATCTTCTTACTTGTTCTGCCAAATGTTTCACGCAATGAACATTGATCGTCTCGATGCGTTCATTTTTGTGAACTCGAACAATATCCTTAGAAAACTTGTCCAATAGTTTTTCGGCCTTGGAGACGTTTTCTTCAGCAGCGGATTCTAGTAAAAGGCGAATTCCAAAAACTAGGTTACTTAAGTGCGAATAAACATCAACTGGCAATCGGTCTAGGAATAAAATCACAGAAACGTAAAGCAACCAATTGAAAAATTCATTCGCTTTGAATTGATTCATTTCCTCAAGAGATCTAATTTTTCTTGAATAGGAAACCATTTCTCTTGGGCACACTAACTCTTTTGTAGTTTTATTGAATATGATTTTCTGTTGCGGCGACAGAAACTTGAAACACTGCTTCAAAACCTCCGGGAAGACACCTTGAAGAATGCAGTGCATGTAATCAATGGGTGCCGTCATGGGCAGCCCCTCAATTATATTAGAAAAAGCGCTTTTTCCTTTCACGCCAACAACGTTTGTCTTCCCTCTGACACTAAGAGTTTCAGCAATTTCAACATAAACATCATTTAAAAATGGCTCGCGTAGGGACCCTTGGTCATTATAAGGGTAATAAGCGTGGGTTCTACCAATGGTCTTTCCTTTAGCGGTGCAAAAGTGACATCCGTAAAACCCATTAAACTTCAACATATTAAGTATATGACTTTTTGCACCGAGGTCGGAAATAAGAAGCCGTACTTTGTATGTTGCGTTGACAGAGAAATTATCCGAAACTTTAACCTTCACACTTGTACTTAGCTCTGCGTGAAGATGATCAACTACTTCTTTCCAGTCGGGATGAGTGGCACCAACAAATAAAGCACAAAGGACAACATTTTTTCTAGCCATGCGAAATTTTGGAGGTAGGTCGGCAATCTGGATCCAAATAGGCCACAGCTCTTTTTTGAAGGTTGATTTTTTAATATTAACTCCATCCGAGAACAGAATTAGATTAAGTAGAATTGGCTGACTGCGGTTAATTTCAACAATAGGGCAAAGCGATGCATTAAAATCCAATAATGGGTTGTTTCTACGGAAATTAGAGTAATCACGGATTTGGTTTATATATCGTTCAACGATATCACGTACTTGAAATCGAAAGCTGAGGACGCATAATGAGTTTTCTGATGTTTTACGAAGAATGCGAATTTCGTTTTCAAATTGCCTTTTCACATTTTGAACGTAAGAAAATCCCGAAGGAAAATTGTTGGTCGCAGGTAGAAGAACTCTGATGAGAGAATGCAAAGTACTAGAGCACTCATCTGATAAATTAAATTTCGAACAGAAAAGACTTGTAACAGTTGAGGCTTCATGAACACTTGTCTCTGATCCGACAAAAAGTTCTCTAGTCACCGATTCCCAAGCATCATCTAACGTCGATTCGCAGTCAGAAACATCTGCATCAATCGCTGAAAGGGAACAGGCAAGCGTTGCGTTACTCTGCATAGGCGATGAAGCACGGATCACAACCTGTGATTGAACAACCTCCTTAGACTCCTCCGATTCACTTTCAAAATTTTGTTGTATAGTACCGTTGTTAGATAAAATTAATTGGCTGTTTTCACTTTCATCATGACTGGTGCCGCTAATTGGTTCCTGCAATTCAAATTCCAACGGACAACTTTCCGCAGGAGCTGCTTTCCGTGGAGACAAATCGGCATCAGGAGGACTCTCAGATAGATTGTTAAACATTTCGATCAGTTCCCTGCCTTTAACTCTTCGCTTTTTTGGTCGACAAGCAACAACCTCTTGGGCTCCCAATTGTGCTCTCATATCTTCAAGTTCTTCATCGGCTAAATCAACAAGAACTTCTTCCAGCAGAATGTCAAATGCGGTTTCGTTCTTCCGCACTTCGGCCAAATTTATAGAGCACGTTCTGCAAAGACATGAATTAAGCTCAAAAAATTCAGCACCATACTTTACAAAGAGCTCATCGCCCGGGTTAATGCGCTTTTTAATACGAAGTTGTACCACACTCGACACGCTTGAGAAGTCATATTCGCAATTAGGACTGCAGTCGGAATTTACGAAACGTACTGGTCCTAATAACAGCAATTGTTTTCCTGTCCTTTCCGAGGACATCACAGAAAGGTCAGAAACTACTCCTTTTGGTACTTCTCGTATAAAGCCAATGGGATTTTGTCGCAACACAGTCGGTGGGCAAAGTGGTTTTTTTCCTGTATAAACTAGTCTGTAACCACCAAAGTTATCATGCCGCACACAAAAAGTGGGTGCTAAATTTTCATAGGCTTCACAGATTGTCCGAAACGCTTCTTTCCATTTTTTCTCTTTCTCCAAATTTTTCGGAACATTGTTTCTTGCATTGGTTCGACAGCTCTCATTGCCGAACGATCGGGAGTTTGCACATATTTTTCAACGGCATAAAAGTCACACCTAGCCAATATTGACCAATCAACCTCCTTAGAGAGCATTTCATCTGAAATTGGGAGCAAAGATTATTTGCAAAATCTATTTAATAAGTTTTTTATACATTGAACGAAATGAAACTTTTCTCACGAGACCAAGTCCAGCAACTTGACCTCTAAAAATTCAATTGACCATATCCAGTGATATGATCAGGTGAAAAGATTATCTGCCGTCTTTGAAAATCTATTTTATACATTGAACGAAATGAAACTTTTCTTATGAGACCAAGTCCAGCAACTTGACCTCTAAAAAATCAATTGACCATATCCAGTGATATGATCAGGTGAAAAGATTATCTGCCGTCTTTGAAAATCTATTTTGCACGTTGAACGAACTGAAACTTTTCTTATGAGACCAAGTCCAGCAACTTGACCTCTAAAAAATCAATTGACCATATCCAGTGATATGATCAGGTGAAAAGATTATCTGCCGTCTTTGAAAATCTATTTTGTACGTTGAACGAAATGAAACTTTTCTTATGAGACCAAGTCCAGCAACTTGACCTCTAAAAAATCAATTGACCATATCCAGTGATATGATCAGGTGAAAAGATTATCTGCCGTCTTTGAAAATCTATTTTATACATTGAACGAAATGAAACTTTTCTTATAAGACCAAGTCCAGCAACTTGACCTCTAAAAAATTAATTGACCATATCCAGTGATATGATCAGGTGAAAAGATTATCTGCCGTCTTTGAAAATCTATTTTATACATTGAACGAAATGAAACTTTTCTTATGAGACCAAGTCCAGCAACTTGACCTCTAAAAAATCAATAGACCATATCCAGTGATATGATCAGGTGAAAAGATTATCTGCCGTCTCTGAAAATCTATTTTATACAATGAACGAAATGAAACTTTTCCTATGAGACCAAGTCCAGCAACTTGACCTCTAAAAAATCAATAGACCATATCCAGTGATATGATCAGGTGAAAAGATTATCTGCCGTCTCTGAAAATCTATTTTATACATTGAACGAATTGAAACGTTTCTTATGAGACCAAGTCCAGCAACTTGACCCCTAAAAAATCAATTGACCATATCCAGTGATATGATCAGGTGAAAAGATTATCTGCCGTCTTCGAAAATCTATTTTATACATTGAACGAAATGAAACTTTTCTTATGAGACCAAGTCCAGCAACTTGACCTCTAAAAAATCAATAGACCATATCCAGTGATATGATCAGGTGAAAAGATTATCTGCCGTCTTTGAAAATCTATTTTATACATTGAACGAAATGAAACTTTTCTTATGAGACCAAGTCCAGCAACTTGACCTCTAAAAAATCAATTACCATATCCAGTGATATGATCAGGTGAAAAGATTATCTGCCGTCTTTGAAAATCTATTTTATACATTGAACGAAATGAAACTTTTCTTATAAGACCAAGTCCAGCAACTTGACCTCTAAAAAATCAATTGACCATATCCAGTGATATGATCAGGTGAAAAGATTATCTGCCGTCTTTGAAAATCTATTTTATACATTGAACGAAATGAAACTTTTCTTATAAGACCAAGTCCAGCAACTTGACCTCTAAAAAATCAATTGACCATATCCAGTGATATGATCAGGTGAAAAGATTATCTGCCGTCTTTGAAAATCTATTTTATACATTGAACGAAATGAAACTTTTCTTATAAGACCAAGTCCAGCAACTTGACCTCTAAAAATCAATTGACCATATCCAGTGATATGATCAGGTGAAAAGATTATCTGCCGTCTTTGAAAATCTATTTTATACATTGAACGAAATGAAACTTTTCTTATGAGACCAAGTCCAGCAACTTGACCTCTAAACAATTAATTGACCATATCCAGTGATATGATCAGGTGAAAAGATTATCTGCCGTCTTTGAAAATCTATTTTATACATTGAACGAAATGAAACTTTTCTTATAAGACCAAGTCCAGCAACTTGACCTCTAAAAAAATCACTTGACCATATCCAGTGATATGATCAGGTGAAACGATTATCTGCCGTCTTTGAAAATATATTTTATACATTGAACGAAATGAAACTTTTCTTATGAGACCAAGTCCAGCAACTTGACCTCTAAAAAATCAATTGACCATATCCAGTGATATGATCAGGTGAAAAGATTATCTGCCGTCTTTGAAAATCGATTTTATACATTGAACGAAATGAAACTTTTCTTATAAGACAAGTCCAGCAACTTGACCTCTAAAAAATCAATTGACCATATCCAGTGATATGATCAGGTGAAAAGGTTATCTGCCGTCTTTGAAAATCTATTTTATACATTGAACGAAATGAAACTTTTCTTATAAGACCAAGTCCAGCAACTTGACCTCTAAAAAAATCACTTGACCATATCCAGTGATATGATCAGGTGAAACGATTATCTGCCGTCTTTGAAAATCTATTTTATACATTGAACGAAATGAAACTTTTCTTATGAGACCAAGTCCAGCAACTTGACCTCTAAAAAATCAATTGACCATATCCAGTGATATGATCAGGTGAAAAGATTATCTGCCGTCTTTGAAAATCGATTTTATACATTGAACGAAATGAAACTTTTCTTATAAGACAAGTCCAGCAACTTGACCTCTAAAAAATCAATTGACCATATCCAGTGATATGATCAGGTGAAAAGATTATCTGCCGTCTTTGAAAATCTATTTTATACATTGAACGAAATGAAACTTTTCTTATAAGACCAAGTCCAACAACTTGACCTCTAAAAAATTAATTGACCATATCCAGTGATATGATCAGGTGAAAAGATTATCTGCCGTCTTTGAAAATCTATTTTATACATTGAACGAAATGAAACTTTTCTTATGAGACCAAGTCCAGCAACTTGACCTCTAAAAAATCAATAGACCATATCCAGTGATATGATCAGGTGAAAAGATTATCTGCCGTCTTTGAAAATCTATTTTATACATTGAACGAAATGAAATTTTTCTTATGAGACCAAGTCCAACAACTTGACCTCTAAAAAATCAATTGACCATATCCAGTGATATGATCAGGAGAAAAGATTATCTGCCGTCTTTGAAAATCTATTTTATACATTGAACGAAATGAAACTTTTCTTATAAGACCAAGTCCAGCAACTTGACCTCTAAAAAATCAATTGACCATATCCAGTGATATGATCAGGTGAAAAGATTATCTGCCGTCTTTGAAAATCTATTTTATACATTGAACGAAATGAAACTTTTCTTATGAGACCAAGTCCAGCAACTTGACCTCTAAAAATCAATTGACCATATCCAGTGATATGATCAGGTGAAAAGATTATCTGCCGTCTTTGAAAATCTATTTTATACATTGAACGAAATGAAACTTTTCTTATAAGACCAAGTCCAGCAACTTGACCTCTAAAAAATCAATTGACCATATCCAGTGATATGATCAGGTGAAAAGAATATCTGCCGTCTTTGAAAATCTATTTTATACATTGAACGAAATAAAACTTTTCTTATGAGACCAAGTCCAGCAACTTGACCTCTAAAAAATCAATAGACCATATCCAGTGATATGATCAGGTGAAAAGATTATCTGCCGTCTCTGAAAATCTATTTAATACATTGAACGAAATGAAACGTTTCTTATGAGACCAAGTCCAGCAACTTGACCCCTAAAAAATTAATTGACCATATCCAGTGATATGATCAGGTGAAAAGATTATCTGCCGTCTTCGAAAATCTATTTTATACATTGAACGAGATGAAACTTTTCTTATGAGACCAAGTCCAGCAACTTGACCTCTAAAAAATCAATAGACCATATCCAGTGATATGATCAGGTGAAAAGATTATCTGCCGTCTTTGAAAATCTATTTTATACATTGAACGAAATGAAACTTTTCTTATGAGACCAAGTCCAGCAACTTGACCTCTAAAAAATCAATTGACCATATCCAGTGATATGATCAGGTGAAAAGATTATCTGCCGTCTTTGAAAATCTATTTTATACATTGAACGAAATGAAACTTTTCTTATAAGACCAAGTCCAGCAACTTGACCTCTAAAAAATCAATTGACCATATCCAGTGATATGATCAGGTGAAAAGATTATCTGCCGTCTTTGAAAATCTATTTTATACATTGAACGAAATGAAACTTTTCTTATAAGACCAAGTCCAGCAACTTGACCTCTAAAAAATCAATTGACCATATCCAGTGATATGATCAGGTGAAAAGATTATCTGCCGTCTTTGAAAATCTATTTTATACATTGAACGAAATGAAACTTTTCTTATGAGATCAAGTCCAGCAACATGACCTCTAAAAATCAATTGACCATATCCAGTGATATGATCAGGTGAAAAGATTATCTGCCGTCTTTGAAAATCTATTTTATACATTGAACGAAATGAAACTTTTCTTATAAGACCAAGTCCAGCAACTTGACCTCTAAAAAATCAATTGACCATATCCAGTGATATGATCAGGTGAAAAGAATATCTGCCGTCTTTGAAAATCTATTTTATACATTGAACGAAATAAAACTTTTCTTATGAGACCAATTCCAGCAACTTGACCTCTAAAAAATCAATAGACCATATCCAGTGATATGATCAGGTGAAAAGATTATCTGCCGTCTCTGAAAATCTATTTAATACATTGAACGAAATGAAACTTTTCTTATAAGACCAAGTCCAGCAAATTGACCTCTAAAAAATCAATTGACCATATCCAGTGATATGATCAGGTGAAAAGATTATCTGCCGTCTTTGAAAATCTATTTTATACATTGAACGAAATGAAACTTTTCTTATAAGACCAAGTCCAGCAACTTGACCTCTAAAAAATCAATTGACCATATCCAGTGATATGATCAGGTGAAAAGATTATCTGCCGTCTTTGAAAATCTATTTTATACATTGAACGAAATGAAACTTTTCTTATGAGACCAAAACCAGCAACTTGACCTCTAAAAATCAATTGACCATATCCAATGATATGATCAGGTGAAAAGATTATCTGCCGTCTTTGAAAATCTATTTTATACATTGAACGAAATGAAACTTTTCTTATAAGACCAAGTCCAGCAACTTGACCTCTAAAAAATCAATTGACCATATCCAGTGATATGATCAGGTGAAAAGAATATCTGCCGTCTTTGAAAATCTATTTTATACATTGAACGAAATAAAACTTTTCTTATGAGACCAAGTCCAGCAACTTGACCTCTAAAAAATCAATAGACCATATCCAGTGATATGATCAGGTGAAAAGATTATCTGCCGTCTCTGAAAATCTATTTTATACATTGAACGAAATGAAACGTTTCTTATGAGACCAAGTCCAGCAACTTGACCTCTAAAAAATCAATTGACCATATCCAGTGATATGATCAGGTGAAAAGATTATCTGCCGTCTTTGAAAATCTATTTGATACATTGAACGAAATGAAACTTTTCTTATGAGACCAAGTCCAGCAACTTGACCTCTAAAAATCAATTGACCATATCCAGTGATATGATAGGGTGAAAAGATTATCTGCCGTCTTTGAAAATCTATTTTATACATTGAACGAAATGAAACTTTTCTTATAAGACCAAGTCCAGCAACTTGACCTCTAAAAAATCCATTGACCATATCCAGTGATATGATCAGGTGAAAAGAATATCTGCCGTCTTTGAAAATCTATTTTATACATTGAAAGAAATAAAACTTTTCTTATGAGACCAAGTCCAGCAACTTGACCTCTAAAAAATCAATAGACCATATCCAGTGATATGATCAGGTGAAAAGATTATCTGCCGTCTCTGAAAATCTATTTTATACATTGAACGAAATGAAACGTTTCTTATGAGACCAAGTCCAGCAACTTGACCCCTAAAAAATCAATTGACCATATCCAGTGATATGATCAGGTGAAAAGATTATCTGCCGTCTTCGAAAATCTATTTTATACATTGAACGAAATGAAACTTTTCTTATGAGACCAAGTCCAGCAACTTGACCTCTAAAAAATTAATAGACCATATCCAGTGATATGATCAGGTGAAAAGATTATCTGCCGTCTTTGAAAATCTATTTTATACATTGAACGAAATGAAACTTTTCTTATGAGACCAAGTCCAGCAACTTGACCTCTAAAAAATCAATTGACCATATCCAGTGATATGATCAGGTGAAAAGATTATCTGCCGTCTTTGAAAATCTATTTTATACATTGAACGAAATGAAACTTTTCTTATAAGACCAAGTCCAGCAACTTGACCTCTAAAAAATCAATTGACCATATCCAGTGATATGATGAGGTGAAAAGATTATCTGCCGTCTTTGAAAATCTATTTTATACATTGAACGAAATGAAATTTTTCTTATAAGACCAAGTCCAGCAACTTGACCTCTAAAAAATCAATTGACCATATCCAGTGATATGATCAGGTGAAAAGATTATCTGCCGTCTTTGAAAATCTATTTTATACATTGAACGAACTGAAACTTTTCTTATAAGACCCAGTCCAGCAACTTGACCTCTAAAAAATCAATTGACCATATCCAGTGATATGATCAGGTGAAAAGATTATCTGCCGTCTTTGAAAATCTATTTTATACATTGAACGAAATGAAACTTTTCTTATGAGACCAAGTCCAGCAACTTGACCTCTAAAAAATTAATTGACCATATCCAGTGATATGATCAGGTGAAAAGATTATCTGCCGTCTTTGAAAATCTATTTTATACATTGAACGAAATGAAACTTTTCTTATAAGACCAAGTCCAGCAACTTGACCTCTAAAAAAATCAATTGACCATATCCAGTGATATGATCAGGTGAAAAGATTATCTGCCGTCTTTGAAAATCTATTTTATACATTGAACGAAATGAAACTTTTCTTATGAGACCAAGTCCAGCAACTTGACCTCTAAAAAATTAATTGACCATATCCAGTGATATGATCAGGTGAAAAGATTATCTGCCGTCTTTGAAAATCTATTTTATACATTGAACGAAATGAAACTTTTCTTATGAGACCAAGTCCAGCAACTTGACCTCTAAAAAATCAATAGACCATATCCAGTGATATGATCAGGTGAAAAGATTATCTGCCGTCTTTGAAAATCATTTTTATACATTGAACGAAATGAAACTTTTCTTATGAGACCAAGTCCAGCAACTTGACCTCTAAAAAATCAATTGACCATATCCAGTGATATGATCAGGTGAAAAGATTATCTGCCGTCTTTGACAATCTATTTTATACATTGAACGAAATGAAACTTTTCTTATAAGACCAAGTCCAGCAACTTGACCTCTAAAAAATCAATTGACCATATCCAGTGATATGATCAGGTGAAAAGATTATCTGCCGTCTTTGAAAATCTATTTTATACATTGAACGAAATGAAACTTTTCTTATGAGACCAAGTCCAGCAACTTGACCTCTAAAAATCAATTGACCATATCCAGTGATATGATCAGGTGAAAAGATTATCTGCCGTCTTTGAAAATCTATTTTATACATTGAACGAAATGAAACTTTTCTTATAAGACCAAGTCCAGCAACTTGACCTCTAAAAAATCAATTGACCATATCCAGTGATATGATCAGGTGAAAAGAATATCTGCCATCTTTGAAAATCTATTTTATACATTGAACGAAATAAAACTTTTCTTATGAGACCAAGTCCAGCAACTTGACCTCTAAAAAATCAATTGACCATATCCAGTGATATGATCAGGTGACAAGATTATCTGCCGTCTTTGAAAATCTATTTTATACATTGAACGAAATGAAACTTTTCTTATAAGACCAAGTCCAGCAACTTGACCTCTAAAAAATCAATTGATCATATCCAGTGATATGATCAGGTGAAAAGATTATCTGCCGTCTTTGAAAATCTATTTTATACGTTGAACGAAATGAAACTTTTCTTATGAGACCAAGTCCAGCAACTTGACCTCTAAAAAATCAATTGACCATATCCAGTGATATGATCAGGTGAAAAGATTATCTGCCGTCTTTGATAATCTATTTTATACATTGAACGAAATGAAACTTTTCTTATAAGACCAAGTCCAGCAACTTGACCTCTAAAAAATCAATTGACCATATCCAGTGATATGATCAGGTGAAAAGATTATCTGCCGTCTTTGAAAATCTATTTTATACATTGAACGAAATGAAACTATTCTTATGAGACCAAGTCCAGCAACTTGACCTCTAAAAAATCAATTGACCATATCCAGTGATATGATCAGGTGAAAAGATTATCTGCCGTCTTTGAAAATCTATTTTATACATTGAACGAAATGAAACTTTTCTTATGAGACCAAGTCCAGCAACTTGACCCCTAAAAAATCAATTGACCATATCCACTGATATGATCAGGTGAAAAGATTATCTGCCGTCTTTGAAAGTCTATTTTATACATTGAACGAAATGAAACTTTTCTTATGAGACCAAGTCCAGCAACTTGACCTCTAAAAAATCAATAGACCATATCCAGTGATATGATCAGGTGAAAAGATTATCTGCCGTCTTTGAAAATCTATTTTATTTATTGAACGAAATGAAACTTTTCTTATGAGACCAAGTCCAGCAACTTGACCTCTAAAAAATTAATTGACCATATCCAGTGATATGATCAGGAGAAAAGATTATCTGCCGTCTTTGAAAATCTATTTTATACATTGAACGAAATGAAACTTTTCTTATGAGACCAAGTCCAGCAACTTGACCTCTAAAAAATCAATAGACCATATCCAGTGATATGATCAGGTGAAAAGATTATCTGCCGTCTTTGAAAATCTATTTTATACATTGAACGAAATGAAACTTTTCTTATGAGACCAAGTCCAGCAACTTGACCTCTAAAAAATCAATTGACCATATCCAGTGATATGATGAAGTGAAAAGATTATCTGCCGTCTTTGAAAATCTATTTTATACATTGAACGAAATGAAACTTTTCTTATAAGACCAAGTCCAGCAACTTGACCTCTAAAAAATCAATTGACCATATCCAGTGATATGATCAGGTGAAAAGATTATCTGCCGTCTTTGAAAATCTATTTTATACCTTGAACGAAATCAAACTTTTCTTATGAGACCAAGTCCAGCAACTTGACCTCTAAAAATCAATTGACCATATCCAGTGATATGATCAGGTGAAAAGATTATCTGCCGTCTTTGAAAATCTATTTTATACATTGAACGAAATGAAACTTTTCTTATAAGACCAAGTCCAGCAACTTGACCTCTAAAAAATCAATTGACCATATCCAGTGATATGATCAGGTGAAAAGAATATCTGCCGTCTTTGAAAATCTATTTTATACATTGAACGAAATAAAACTTTTCTTATGAGACCAAGTCCAGCAACTTGACCTCTAAAAAATCAATTGACCATATCCAGTGATATGATCAGGTGACAAGATTATCTGCCGTCTTTGAAAATCTATTTTATACATTGAACGAAATGAAACTTTTCTTATAAGACCAAGTCCAGCAACTTGACCTCTAAAAAATCAATTGACCATATCCAGTGATATGATCAGGTGAAAAGATTATCTGCCGTCTTTGAAAATCTATTTTATACGTTGAACGAAATGAAACTTTTCTTATGAGACCAAGTCCAGCAACTTGACCTCTAAAAAATCAATTGACCATATCCAGTGATATGATCAGGTGAAAAGATTATCTGCCGTCTTTGATAATCTATTTTATACATTGAACGAAATGAAACTTTTCTTATAAGACCAAGTCCAGCAACTTGACCTCTAAAAAATCAATTGACCATATCCAGTGATATGATCAGGTGAAAAGATTATCTGCCGTCTTTGAAAATCTATTTTATACATTGAACGAAATGAAACTATTCTTATGAGACCAAGTCCAGCAACTTGACCTCTAAAAAATCAATTGACCATATCCAGTGATATGATCAGGTGAAAAGATTATCTGCCGTCTTTGAAAATCTATTTTATACATTGAACGAATTGAAACTTTTCTTATGAGACCAAGTCCAGCAACTTGACCCCTAAAAAATCAATTGACCATATCCAGTGATATGATCAGGTGAAAAGATTATCTGCCGTCTTTGAAAGTCTATTTTATACATTGAACGAAATGAAACTTTTCTTATGAGACCAAGTCCAGCAACTTGACCTCTAAAAAATCAATAGACCATATCCAGTGATATGATCAGGTGAAAAGATTATCTGCCGTCTTTGAAAATCTATTTTATTTATTGAACGAAATGAAACTTTTCTTATGAGACCAAGTCCAGCAACTTGACCTCTAAAAAATTAATTGACCATATCCAGTGATATGATCAGGTGAAAAGATTATCTGCCGTCTTTGAAAATCTATTTTATACATTGAACGAAATGAAACTTTTCTTATAAGACCAAGTCCAGCAACTTGACCTCTAAAAAATCAATTGACCATATCCAGTGATATGATCAGGTGAAAAGATTGTCTGCCGTCTTTGAAAATCTATTTTATACATTGAACGAAATGAAACTTTTCTTATGAGACCAAGTCCAGCAACTTGACCTCTAAAAAATCAATTGACCATATCCAGTGATATGATCAGGTGAAAAGATTATCTGCCGTCTTTGAAAATCTATTTTATACATTGAACGAAATGAAACTTTTCTTATGAGACCAAGTCCAGCAACTTGACCTCCAAAAAAATCAATTGACCATATCCAGTGATATGATCAGGTGAAAAGATTATCTGCCTTCTTTGAAAATCTATTTTATACATTGAACGAAATGAAACTTTTCTTATGAGACCAAGTCCAGCAACTTGACCTCCAAAAAAATCAATTGACCATATCCAGTGATATGATCAGGTGAAAAGATTATCTGCCTTCTTTGAAGATCTATTTTATACATTGAACGAAATGAAACTTTTCTTATGAGACCAAGTCCAGCAACTTGACCTCTAAAAAATCAATTGACCATATCCAGCTCAATTCTCAATGGAAAACAGCGTTCACAGGAAGAAGTTGATTGAAGATATATATATATATATATATATATATATATGTATATAAATGAATATATACCACTTGAATGAATAAATATATATCACTTGAATGAATATATATATATATATATATATATATATATTATATATATATATATATATATATATATATATATATATATATAATGTGTGTTTATATTAATTGAAGTAAACTTGAGAGAAAACAAAAATGGCCTTAGTTTAAGCCGCAACCGTTGTTTTGAGCTTCAACAGAACTAACACAACTTTTAAGTCAAACAACTTGAATGAACATTAGGAGCACAGTTCATAGGAAGTTCAGATGTTATGCCTTGAAGACTATCTGCTGAAATGGACTGCGGTTTTCAATGTCACTGTTCTCCTTCTCTGCTTCTTCCATTGTAGGCTTGCCCTCATTACTCCTTCGCTCTGACGATCGGATCTCATTCCCTTTGTTGTTAAGGCTTACCTTGGCAAGCTCATACGGCGCCACCCACTTCTCTTCGAATTTCAATTGAAAGAGCTCTGCAAAAAAACTCAGTTTCTCACTTTTGTTTAGGCTCATTATGACAAACTCCTACGGCGACAGACCTTTATCTTCGAACCTCAATTGAGAGTTCAGCAAAAGCCGTTAAATGCTTGTTGATATAAAACTCAAAGAAAAGAAACACAATTGAATTTAATCTCGAAGGCACTTTCCCCAACTGTATAACCGATAACTGTATTAAAGCACGTCTAACCCAAAGCGATTACCTTTGAAAACTGCCTTCCTAGTAGGTGAGAAATCCGTTCTCGGCTCTGCGCCTGCCTTGTATCTACCCTTAGGTGACAACATGTGATTCTTAAGTTCGTCACGCGTCCAGAGTTCTTTGGCAGCATTTCGTCCGATGATTTGTGGTGTCTGCCCCTCAACGAGTGCTAGATCCTTTCCCATTCCCGGTCCATGTGGTATTGGTAGAAGCGGTACGTTGCTCTTCGAGAAACTCTTAGGGGTTGGCAAGAGCACTCCCAGTTTTCAGTTGTCTGTTAAAAATATTATTCCATCAGCTGTTTGAAGGAAACGGTCACAATTTCAAAACAAATTGCCATGATCTTAATATTAATTCATGCTAAACAAATTAGTTTTTCCAAAATTCTACTAACCAGTTGTTTCACCGCATTTGTCGACATTTGGATTTCCTTGTAATTTCGATTTGATAGTGCCTTGATTTCTGGCTTTAGCTCTTGCATAGAGTTCACGATCATGACAGCAGCCTCTTTGATTTTATCAGCTGCCTCCCTTATGGCGCTAGCAGCCTCCATATCTGCTCTCCGTACCTCCATTTCAGTTATGTCTTCCGGATTCACGAGCTTGCATCTTTTCATTTTCCTATTGGCCGGCGTAGAGCTCTTTGGTGCATCATTGTTACCCGCACAAACTTTGAAACCTTGTGCTGACAAATTCAGATCACTATTTCCGCTGCTATTTAACCCCGTACCTGCTTGACAAAAACTTTTGTTCCCAACGTTGCTCATATACTCTTTAACTTCTTGTGGGTTGAGTGTCGTAAACGGTTCGTTCTCATCACCGTTTTCATTTTCCTGGGAATTATCGTAGACATCGTGGTCATTGGTTTCATGAGGCATTTCACGGGTTAGCTTTTCCTGCGAACTGGTAACAAACTTGATTTTTTTCTGTTGCGAGGCACCATTGTCTTCGTTCAGAAGAATTTGGCTCAATTCCTCGTAAACGGTGAGATCGGGATCCTCTCGTTGAACGATAGGAATAAAGCTTACGTTTCCGTTACTTTCGATCACCTGAAGTTGAGCTCTTTTGGCTTCTTCTTCACAAAAAGACTTGTGTCCAACTGTCATCACAGTTCCAACCCAATAGAAACTACCAGTACTTGGATCTCTCTGATTGTACTTTACGCTAACTTTGCATCCTTCCTAAAGGGATACACCGCTATACTTGTAAAACCTCAACATTTTATTTGTTAAACCTCAACAAAAATAAATGAACTGCCTATTTTTCTCAATTTTGAATTTGGAGTTGGTCGAAATTAACTCAGCTACAAAACAATGCATTCAAGAACTTTTGAAATTTTTGGAAATACAATGTTGAATTCACCTCAATTTTTGTTCTTTCCAAAGTTCCAAGTTTGATGCAACTATGGTTGCTCCAGATAACTTGGGAAGAGTTATCTTCGAAGTACACCATCCAGTATTTGTTTTTGAGCTGCTCCTCTGCAATCTCAAGAACTCTTTTTTTCGCTTTACGGCTACTTGCATCTAGGCCTCGATTTGTTCTTTCAGGCATACGTTTTTGCACGACCTGCTAATATTAACAGACATTGGGTCTAAAAGTGTTGAAAAAGTTTTCAAAAAATCAATAATAAATAAATAAATAATTAATAATAATAATATTAATAATAATAATAATAATAATAATAATAATAATAATAATAATAATAATAATAGTAATAAAAATAATAATAATAATAATAATAATAATAATAATAATAATAATAATAATAATAATAATAATAATAATAATAATACTAAAAATAATAATAATAATAATAATAATAATAATAAAAATAATAATAATAATAATAATAATAATAATAATAATAATAAATAATAATAATAATAATAATAATAATAATAATAATAATAATAATAATAATAATAATAATAATAATAATAATAATAATAATAATAATAATAATAATAATAATAATAATAATAATAATAATAATAATAATAATAATAATAATAATAATAATAATAATAATAATAATAATAATAATAATAATAATAATAATAATAATAATAATAATAATAATAATAAAAGTAATAGTAATAATAATAATAATAATAATAATAATAATAATAAAAATAATAATAGTAAAAATAATAATAATAATATTAACAATACTAATAATAATGTGTGTGTGTGCGAGTGTGTAGGTGTGTTTGTGCTTGTGTGTGTGTTTGTGTACGTGTGTGTGTGCGTGTGTGGATGCAAATGGGTGGTTGTGTGTGTGGGTTTGTGTTTTTATGTGTGTGAGTATGTTTTGTGTTTGGTCTGTGTGTGTGTTTATGTGTATCTGAGCGTGTTTGTGTGTATGGCGTGTGTGACGTGCGTGTTTGTGTGTGGTGTATGTTGTTGTTGGGTGTGTGTGTTTTTGTGTGCGTGCATGTGTGTGTGGTGTGTGTTTGTATGAGTGAGCGTGTGTGTGTTGTATATGCGTATGTGTGTGTGTGCAAGTGGATGGTGG
>NC_134472.1:23481194-23506194 GCF_964194025.1 Convolutriloba macropyga
GTTTTGTCACTCCTCTCTGATTCATTGGAGCGCTATGTCGAAACACGCGACCACCTAGTGAACAAATAACCGTAAACAAATAACTAAGGCAAATTATCAATCAAAACTTGGATTACACTTGGATACTTGGTTACACGAATCTGAAGAATCTTGAATACTGTGCGCCCTGTGGATGTGGCGAGTGAGGTTTGAAGGATAAATAGTAGAGAATTCGCAAAACCGACACTGTTTGCTCTCTAGAGTTTTTTCGTGAATGCGAGCAATGTGGCGAGTGATCATATACTTGTCTTTGGTGGAATAGTTGCACGAATCGCATTGGTATTTCTTCCTTTTTCCCCCGGCAATTGTAGCTCGTCTTTCAACGTGCTCTTCAACTTTCGCAATATCAGCAATGCCATGGCAGAACCCCGTTGTGGGGTCAACCATAGCTAATACGATGGGCCCGCTTTCGACTGCTTGAACGACTGAATCGGTCATCAACAATTTCACTTCCAACTTTTCCACAACTGACTTATCTTCCATCTGTTTCTGATCTTTCAATTCAACTTTCACCTTCTGCTCCAACTTAACTTCCATGACCAACAACAAACTACTCACTGGCACAATCCACAAGCGTCAAAAACAACTTTCAATCAATCTGAAAATGATGAGCGTTGAGTCTTTTATTCAGACACTGGAGAAAGATAAACTGAAATAGACTGATAAACAATCACTGGGATTGACACCCCACGGGCGAAGCCCGAAGCTTGTACTACTACTACTACTACTACTACTACTACTACTACTACTACTACTACTACTACTACTACTACTACTACTACTACTACTACTACTACTACTACTACTACTACTACTACTACTACTACTACTACTACTACTACTAATACACAACTAATTCTGACTCGCACATCAAACTCCGCCTCCGCCTCCAGCTCCGAACTCCGCTTCCACCTCCGAACTCCGCTTCCACCTCTGCCTCTGACCCCCGCCTCCACCTCCTACTCCCGCCTCCACCTCCGAACTCCACTTCCACCGCACAGATGCGCCAATATATGGTATAGTTGGAGCTAGAATAGCTTTTGAGGGTATCGCCATTTTAAAAGTTTCAAGCATGATATCAGCTATTCGAAATTTTCAAAACTTGCTATGTTCGATGTATGTACAGTCTGATGATGTGAAACGTTCTGTGCAGTGTACACCAATGATGTAAATTAGGCTGCGAAGAAAAGGGACAGAGTGGGATCCTTCTTAATAGACTCTGGGCAGACTGGCAGAAGCATTTACACTTGTATCTTGCTGGTTCAGTAATGGTTACTATTGAAAGTCAATGGTTCAGCAATGAAACGCACTGCGAGCAAGGTCCGGGTAGAAATACTTGAGAGAATGAACTCGTTGCTGGTGGTGAAATTGAGTTACAGTTGAATTAGACCAACGTGAACACTGATTGATATATATCCTTAAATATTCCATTAGAATACAAACTAATCTTTTTTCCAATTAAATCTACAAGAGCTTTCTTAGCCCTCTCTTTTATTTTTGTGAGGGGGGAACGAGCCATAGTTTTGAATATACTTCTACTGCTTCAAATAGAGTATAATCAATGGTCGCATTCCCATAATAGGTTTTTTTTTCATTTACTCCTGAATCAATCTATAAACATAGCTAGTGGTGATGTGTCGAGTGTATATATAGATATAACCCAAAAGCCCCACTAATGATTTCTTGTTTTAATCATTATTATTTTTGATAACAATGGTGGTGGTGGTGGTAGGGGGGGGGGGTTGTATCTAATCTAACTTTTTATGCAACCAAATTTACAAACAGGTTTTGTACATAAATGGTCGTTAATTAATGGACAGTTTTGCAAAATTTGCAGATTAGTAATAACTTCATCATTGAAAGTGCATGTGCTATTTTGTAACTCTATAGTAAACACTTTAATAGAGTACCAAAGTGTGACCCAGGCCGAGGGGTCAATTTTATGAAAAAGTTGACGGGGGGGAGAGAGGAGGTAATTTCCCTCCGTAATTTACATGGGGGGGGTAATTTTCCTCCGTAATTTACATTGGGGGGGTTAATTTTAATTTTCCTCCGTAATTTTCCTCCGTAATTTACATGGACCCTGATAACAGTCGAGCCCTGGTCTTTTTATGATTCGACTACTTGCATAAGCCGCCAGTAAGCTATGGAAGGGCATAAAAGAAAGGAGCATGAGAGAGGAGAGGGCGAGGGGGGGGAGGGTTGTGCGTGGAGGAGGGTGGGTGTAGTAATTTATAGTTCATTTGTTGAAACAATTTAAGGAAAACATGGAATATTTTCATAACTTGTTATCAAAATTTTTTTGTCTGCAAGAGTTTGCCAAAATTTTTTATCCGATGGACATTGATATCATTTCAAAATGTACTGAATAGATCTATATTTTCAGTCACTCATCTCAAAATGCCATGAAGACTACAATTTCAATGTTCAATTCCCTAAATGGGCATTTTGTTGCTTGTTAGAGAAATCCTGAAAAAGGTCACCAAGTGTCCCTTGACACAAAAATCAACTTTTCTGAAAATAATAGACTTGCTTAAAATAGTCCCTAATTGGTCATTCAAGACATAATATAACCCGAAGGATTTACAGGGCTCTTGTTTGTTTAGTTAAATTGCATCTTACCTCCCACTCATGAACCCACGTGAAATGAAATATCCAAAATCAGGAAATCATGAAAACTTAAAGGAAGAATATTGTGATTTATCTTTATCTTTATGCCATGTAAAGCAGATTGATTAAATACATTACAACAATAGGGACCTTTTCCGCTCCCCCCAATAAATTAGGCAACCCCCATTTGCATAGGTTTAAACATTGTATGCATTTGAGTATATTACGCATGTATACGCATGGGCGCTAGTGAAAATGGCAGACGTACCAAAATATAGAAATTTTACTGCTGGTCAATCACAATTGAGAAAATGGGAACATTAATTTCCGATTGACTGATTGCTCAACAAATTCTCTATGTTTTAAAATAGGATATGCGTGTAAACGAAAAATTTCTCAGAAATCGCGATAAGCCGAAATGGAATAATTATACTTTTTTTGGGGAAACTGGTCTCACGTTCGGTTGTGATAGATTCATATCAAGTCCCACGGGCCGCTGAGGCATGGCCATGGCCATCGAGGCATGGCCAGATGCGGTCAAAAATATAATCTGAGATTCGTCTATGTCCAATTTAGGCTAATTGAACGCATGGAGGTACAGTGTTTTGAATTTCTCGACCAATCACATTCGTTGAAATTTCTACATTTTGGTACGTCTATTTGTTAAGACGTCACCATACGCATGAATAGGCATTTAGAAAATACTATTAGAGCGGAAGTTTGAAAATAATATGTGCATAGCAATAAGTCACTGCATATAATGCAAACATCAATCAAAAGCCTGTTCCTATTGCATTTTTAGTAATTACGAGCTTTGTAAAGGGGTGTAATAATAGAATTTTTTTGAAAATTGTTACATATATGGTTGTTGTATTCTTGAACAGAATTTAAGCGAGCGATTTATTAACCAATCAGAGACGACTAAACTTTCCGTGTAAGCTCATACTGTGTTAAACTGGATAGAATAAAATGCGCTATGCTCGGGCAATTAGCCGAATAAGAATACAGAGCCCAAAAAATACCGACCCGCGATTTCCGGATTACATCCTACAGCGCGTGAGAGGCATGGCCGTGAACAGCGGTCCGCAATTGCGCTTAAACTGATATTCGGCTGATATATTATTAAGAGGCGTGACTAGGCATTACAATTAATACTTTAATACCTGTTCTGTAAGTATTTGAAATAGTCAATTATAAATGGTTCTAGCTCAGTATTTCATATAGTTAACCATCTTTCTGCATCTAATTCACTGAAAAACAATGCTTTTATTTAGATGTTTTGTTTTCTCAAAATCAAGAGTCAAGTCACTCTAAATAAAAACCGTTTCCTTTTATTTTTCAAAAAATATAGTTTTGATACTGATGTAACTGATTTTCGCTTTTCTTGTCAGATAGGTTTTTCTTTTAAAAACATCTAAACTATACAAAAACAAAGTAGATTTGAATATAGAAACAATTAAATTCATCTCAATCAATGATCCCTCGTGAGTTCGAATGGAAAGGAAAACAAAAGAGACCAAAATTCAATTAAAACGTTACCAAAAAAACAATGACTTCCAACTATCGCGCCTCACTGGCGTCTAACATTTCCTCTTTACAGGATTAAAAAAACAAGTGAACAATGAATTGTTACCTGAGATTGGTTTGAAAATGGGCGATGATACCATTTTTGACTACATTTATCTCTCCGCATTAAAATTTATTGTATCAGGGGAGCCTTATTTTTCAGCCGAAAAAGTTTTTGTGCCAATTAATGAAACAATACTAGCCAAGCTTTAAAGTCTCTTCTAATAAAGCTTAATGGGTCAGATACACAATCACATAACTAATCAATGAATCAACTACCAATAAGTAGATTGAAATAGAAAAAACTTAGCGAATCTGATGCAGTTGAAAATTGAAAATATTCAACAATCATTTGAGACTAAAGAAATTCGGCTGCATTTATTTACTAACTAACAATTTAGCTTACTTTTCCATTAGCGAAAACTTGAAAGTGATGAGAGCTCGGTATATGTATAGTCCATGGATTATACCGGATCATGATTCCCAATCAAGTATTTTAGAACTGTTAAAAATGATAATATTATCAAAGTTGCAGTAAACGAATTAAATACTAATGCAAACATTTTTAATAAAAAACAAAAGTTTACAAGGACAAAACAAACTGACAATAAAAATTTGACTTTAGTTTTTCTTTTATTCTTTTAATTTTGTTGGAAAATTATATTTTTTCTAGATCCAAATTTCTTAAACATAATGACAAGACGTAGATTTGGCTTGAATTGCATCAATTAAAAAACTTTGTGTCCTCCTAATTACTTATTTTACAAATTTTCAAATTTTCTTCTTTCCTATTAACCAGAAAAACAAAACAATGCATTGAACATCACTAAACGAACAAAAAATGACTATTTTCTATTCACGTACAAATAATTACAGATACGCCATGCAAACGCATACGCCATGCTTGCTAGATATATTTATTAGTTGCAAATGAGGCGCCAAATTAAAACTAATTGCGTCGGTATGATATAATGACTCTTATTTTCAGCAAAGAATTTCCTCAAAAAAGTACAGTAAAAAACATCAATTTACAAATGAGAGCCAGTAGAAATTTGGGAGCGTGAAATTAAAATTCCTTACGTGGCCAAAACCCGAAAAGGCATATTTCGACAAACTTTGCGTTTTGTGGAAATGTTTCACAATTTTTGTAACAAAATTTTGTTTGCACAAAAATTTGTAGGTTAAGAATTATCTAAACAAACCGGGGAAACAACTTATTCAAATCATGTAATAAAGCTTGCTTTTTGTTATGTCGTCTTCAATATGAAACCAATTCCCAATTCTGAGAGAGTTATTATTCGAAACTTGTAGCCGCGAATTTTATTTGTAATCAATTATAGACATAATCGTTCTTGTTAACAGGTAGTTGAAAAACTGCCAATAGTCTCCCTAATCCAAAATTGGTATCGATAGGAATGTTTTGCATTTAATAACCAATTTGGTTTTCTTTTATTTTGGTCTAATTAACAGTATTTTAGTTAACAGATACTACAATCGTAGGCGAAGGTGACGCGTGGAATTGTATTACTTTTGGCATGGAAAAATCATTTACAAAATTTTGTCATTTGTTTTCACGCTATGCCCCAAAAACACTCATCGTGGCAATTAGTGTCGGATGTACACAAACATAGAGGAGCTTATCAACTAAATTCGCTTACTGTAACCATCTTCCACGCACGTTTATAACCGTAATAATTGAACAAAATTAAACAAAAGTACATGCTTGTAAAAAATAGTTACAAAGTCGAGTAAATTTAGTCGAGAAATCCGTATTGGCTACCTAATGTTTGAAAAAACTAACTAAAATGGATTTGGTTATTTTCTCTACTAAAAGTCGCAAAATTTGCATCGATATATCTCAAAGAAACAAAACCGGACAATAAAAAATTTATTAAACTTGTATTTAATAAGCACATATTTAAAGAGATATTTCATTCAATGCTAATCCGATAGATCTAAAAATCATAGAATTTACACTTTTCAATTGTAGACATGAATATATGAGGTAAAAGACTTCAATAGAAAATTGACTATATTTTAACGTTTTAGTCCAGCTTGGCTGTGACGATCTGTGCACTTAAATGAAGTGCAATGTGTTTTTCAATTTAGTTTAAAAACCAACATAACCATTAAAATGAAATTATCTTTGCCAGCAGTATACAAAACAGTACAATACAGTAAGGGGGACAAAGAACTTAATTCGGCATCAAGACATTTTTCATTGGTTAATTGTTTGCAGAAAAAAGTTGCTACCATAAACAAAACAGACGTTTGTTTGATAATTTGTTAACTTGTCTAAAAGTTGCTAAGAGTGTGATGAATTCCTTTTAACGTGAATCTCAATAGCTGAAAAATGGAAGCCAATAAAACGAAAGAAAATGAAGGCGGTCTGGTTAGACTTTCAGTAAAATCTCACTTTGCGTTCTGACATTTTGTCTGACTTTGTGTGCAAAGGCATTTGTTGAATTGAAACTAAACTGAATTTTAAAAATGTCCCAGTTTTGCTGCTTGTCAACAAAGAGCTTGATGTGGAAAAAATGCTCTTGGTCGGAAATATGAAGCATCATCAGACTGTGCGTTCTCTTTTTGAAAAAAAAACAGTTTTTTGTTGCACCGATGTATAGATTTCCCACCGTAGATTAAGCTGAAATTCAAATACATTGAAATCCAGTTCCATTAAACGTTTCAACTGAAACCGAAAAATTATTTGATTTCAAGACATGTCAATTTTCAACCGGAAAAAAAGATTTCAAAAAAATGTGATAGATAGTTTTTTATTCTAAAACTTCAGGAAATATTTGAATAACTAGTGTTGTGTTTATGCATTCTAGTGAAAAGGTATTATAAAACAACAAAATGCATTACACTTGGCACGACCTGAACTGAACTGAACTGAACTAATTTCTGTTTCTTTTTCGAATCCAATCTACAATTAACTACAATTGTCTTTTTTATCAAGAGTGAAAATTGATGCAACTGACTTTTGAATAGAATTATGTCTTTCTAAACAGTGGAAATTTAGCAACAATGCGAACTAAAAAATTGGTTTTTTTAAGCAAAATTTATTGGTCTTGAATAAAAAATATATGCTATTGTGTTCATAAAGAGTTTATGTGGAATCTGATTGACAGTGTACAAATACTTATTCCAAGACAAACAGCGAGTTTTCAATTGATCACGCCGCAAAAGTCAAAAAGGTATGAAAATTTTCATACTCTAGCCAAAAGCAATAAAAATACTCTAGCCAAAAGCATTGAAAATACTGAAAAAATCTCTAAAGTGATTAAATGATAATTTTCCCCAATGTCATTATATACCTTATGTCATTATTACCAATTCCATTATAACCAATGCCACTGTATTCAATACCGTTCTACCCCATGCCAATATAGACAATGTACTTTTTCGTTCCATAATCCAAGTACACTTTAGCTGTCGTTGCTAAACGTATAATTTAACAAGGCGGCTCGTTAATGTGCGTTTGCACATGATGTTCCGACCCGAGCTCATCTACATTTTTGACTTAATGTCAACCAAATGAAGAGATAACAAAAATAGATGTTTGAATTTTAAAAAAATGCTACATTTTAAGTTTATTAAACACACTAAATTCTGCCTCGATGGAATAGCAATCATAGGTTTCATTCATGTGACATCAATAACTCATCACAATAAGTCGTATGGCAAAGAAAAACACATCAAAACCACGAAATTTTTGAGAAAACCCATAGTATCAAAGTCAAAAAATTCTACAGCTTTCAACGGAAGGCATTTAATACGCTAAATTATGCCTAGATGATGTGACGACTAGGATGTTTGTCATTCAAAATTTATCAATAAGACATTACAACAAGTCATTGACTATGAAAACAACAACAAAAACAGGTAAAATCCAAAAGTTCGGTAGAAAATTGAGAGAAGAAAGTGTCGAAGCTATTTAAACCATAAGCTTTTTTCTCTGAAAACTTTTTCAACGATCCATTGAACGTCTTCACTAAGCCAATGGGAGCTATCAATATTAGGATAATGTAATACGATTTCAAAAGGAACCAAAATTACTAAAAAAAACCCCGAAAATTATAGAAATTTTGAAAACTCGTGCACCGAAGTAAAAAAAAAACAATAGTTAGAAGACAAAACCGCTAACTAGATAAAATGTTGCTGATGTAGAAAAAAAACGGTTCTGTCATTACCGAGACTGACTTACAATCCATGAAAATAAGCTTAAGATTGATTTATGTTAAAAAAAAATAAAAAAATATTTTTAAAGTCTTAACAGCCATTAAACTCAAAAGCTTTTATAGGAATTCAATGAATACGCTCAACTATGCCACGATGTGAATACAAGGATGTTTATGATGCCTAGGTAATCAATAAAACATCACAATATGTCTTATGGCTATGAAAAAAAAACAACAAATACAGGCAAAAACCAAAACTTCTTTAGAAAAATGGGAGAAGAAAGTGTTGAAGCCATTTAAATCATATTTTTTTCTCAGAAAGTTTTATCTATGGTCCTTTGGACGTCTTCACTAAAAGAAGATGTAGCCATCAATATTAGGATGACGTGATAAGATTTCAAAATGAACCAATAAAACGAAAAGTCCAAAACATTTTTAAAAAAATTTGAAATCTTGTGGCATAGAAGACGTATAACCAATAGTTAATTGATAAAGCCGCCAATGAGATTAACTTATGTTGCAGTGGTATGAAGAAGTTCAATCGTGTTTTTACAGAGACGAACTTACAGTTCAGAAAAATAAGTTTATGATTTACTAATTTAAAAAAACTTTCGAAAATTTGTTTTCAAAGTCTTAACAGCCATTAGCTGTCCATTCACAGCACTAGATAGCATCACTTAATGCTCATTAACAAATCTATTGCAGCAGTCAACAAATTTATGCCATAGGATTATAAAACTTTAGTAAAACCTCAAAAAAATATATCAAAATTTCATTTGAAATTACGAAAATTGAGATACGAGTCCAAATAAAACATGAGCGATCCCTTCGAAACAAATTTATTGGACTTCATTTGATCGTAAAAGAGGATTGACATTAACGGAACTTCGATATTAAAAGTGTCTAGTAGTCTCTAGGTGAATTGAAAAAACAAAAAAATTGCAAAATTTTCTAAAAAAAGAGCTCCCAAACCTAATTCGAATTTTTTTGTATATATTTAACTTCCCTCTAAGACTAGAACTAGTCTTTATTATCTCCTTTCGTCTATTAAAAACCTAAAATTCATTTACTTTCGGGCGTGAAATCTAGTTTTGAATTAAATTTTCCGTAGAAAAAACCTTAATTCGAACGAAAATTACGGTAAAAGTGAACAAAAGTGAACCAAATATCCAGTGTTCACATGAAACTTTAAACCTCGATAACTCCTCGAAAAAAAACGAAATTAAAAAAAAATCTTTTTAATTTCGAATTCTACGCTGGACGAGCTTTTTAATGATACCACGCACATTTCTCTACGATGAATATATCGGTCGGCCAAAATTCACGGAACAAAAAAACCCATTTGAGTATATAGTTCCTCCCCCCCACAAGTGGGGTCGGAACAACAAGCTCAGGAGAATAAATAAAATCCCATATTCGGTTGTGATAGTTTCATATCAAGTCCCAAGTGCCGTCGAAAAATGGCCATGGTCATGACAATTAGGTATATTGAAGCATAATTGTAATAGCGACTGCTAACTGGACGTCAGATTATTTATATTAAAAATATTAAAGTGCATTGCATATTAAAACATTAAAAATATGAAACAGGAAAAAAGGTGAAAAAAACATAGGCTGTAAGAAAGCGTATATTTTTCTCCTTGATTCGGCGACTAATGATTAGGCAAGCCAGGTCCGGTATTCAAGTGATAATTAAGATAGCCCGTATTTGATTTCATAAACGAATAAACTGGATAGATAAGTCTATTTGTTAATAGAAATTTAATTTCAAAAATTACAAGGAAATAGCTTTGGTATTATGCTGTTTAAGTGTAAATCTTAATGAGCCAGCAATTTTTTGCTGAACGGTTTAAATTTTTTTTTGCATTAATTGACGACAACAAAAGTTTTGAGGCTTTCAACAGAGCAAAATTAGTCACACATCAATATGGTTATTTCTAAAATGAGGCTTACAAATTTATTTTTCGTGATAATAATCAAAATTATTAATTTTCAATCAAAGATAATCAGAAATTCTTGTTAATTATTGATTTATCGCAACAATCACAGCAAAAAGGTGAACAAGGTATTACAGCGTAAATTTTTCAGAGAAATGAAATATGGAAGCTAATATTTTGCTAGTTTATACACAAATTTTGTACACATGTTGTTCTTTGTATCACTTGTACAAACACACACACACACACACATAGGTAAGACATGCAGTTATCTACAATTACGTCTTTCGTCAATTCCAACTTAATATTTGTGAAATAATTTTCACCTCAATGCTCTTGTGTTTCAATAGATTCTAGCTACTCAGTTCTTATAAAATTACAATTTGAGTGTAAATACTTGAAGTTAAAGTTCGACAGGAAATTGTTTTTCATGCAAACCTATTTTTTTTAAATAAAACCTCAGAAAGATGTTCTTTATAGATGATCATAGGTTACATATGAGAATTAATTAAAAACAAAAAATGCATAATCTACATCAATTAGTCTTTTCATTTATTTTAGCAGTGAAACCAAGAAATGTTGTCAGGGTGTTAGGATAAAACCTCAAATCAACTCTGATTGACATTATTGCTTTAGTTTCAACCAAACATTATTTTGTGTCCCAATCATTAGCAAGTCATGTCAGATGACATTGAAAAGTTAATTGTAGCATAATCATTATAAATTACGGTTCCAACCTTTTTTTCAATAATGGGGGAATATATATGCAAGATTGGTTTTTTTCTTCAGTCAAATTTTCAGTTTTTGTTTACGCGTCGTGGAGAAAAAAAGAAACATAATTTAGTAGCCTTTAGAGTTTACTTTTGATTATTATCAAAAAACTACAAATTTTAACGCAGGTAGAAGAATGGGTGCTGCTTGAAAAGTTTAAAGGCAGGGAAAAAGTAAATGATTTTGAGGAGGCATCTAACTAGTTTAAATTTGAAAATGTCTGCACATCCTTAAAAGCATATATTGAATAAACAATTTTGTTCAAAATAAAACAAATTTAAAGTTTCATTGTACCGATACAAAAAACATTTTCAAAAGACAAAAAAAAACATTTATTTGGTTTTCACAGTTTCTTTTCTTCCCCTGATACTATTTTAATTCTTTAAACTTTTAAAAGCTCTCTTTGTATATGTACAACGTTTACAAAAGCCAAAAGGAAAATTTTAAGTTTCTTTGGAAAAAATATTAAATGTTTCACAATTTCCGCCCCTACTACGCTATATTTATGGACTGATGTAATTAAAAATCACAAAATTGACCAAATGTTGGATAGTTGGCATTGGAACAGCAAAATATTTGGAGGTTTTTTAAGTTAAAGGCTTCTTTTTGTTCTTTTCCCCTGATTAACAACTGATGCTTCATTTGACTTACAATTTTAAGCTCTATGCTGGCCAACAATTAACTGTTTTCAGCAGTTAATCGAAATAAGAAGAAAGAACTTGTACACTTTAGCGTACATAAAGAAATACAATAACTCATAGCGGGTTTAATGGAATTAAATTGTTTCAATTCTTTTGCAGTCGAGTCGGTCTCATGTTGATAAGTAAGTCATCGAGTCTCATATCCGATCCAATGAACATTTCTGAGGACTTTTCTAATGGTTTCAATTCAAATATAAACGAAAAAAAAAACGTTTTTAATGCAGTGGAAGAAATTGTTCCTTTGTTTACCACAACCATGTCTTCCACCTAATTGGGGTTAGGTTTTACCGCTACTCGATTTGAATTGACTTGAATGCGAACATTGCAGCACCATAAAAAATTGAGAAAAAAAACGAGAAAAAACTTTGTACTTTTTTCTCAGCTAACGGTTTTTTTAAATAAACTTTCCCCATTTCATCTGGAGTTTATTCATCTGGAAACACAAAATTTGACCAGCGTTATATAATTGATATCCATATCCTTGATTTTTTCCAACAAAAGACTATTAAAATTTTCAATTTTTCTTGGATTTCTAATTAAGCGTTGCGAAGAAAAACTTTGTATGGTTTGATATAGTTTGTAAAAATTCAAATTTGTGTGAATATAAGACAGATGAAATAAGGAAAACTTGGAAATAGCCTCTTGTTAAAAAGACAAATATTAACATGTTTTTTGACAACGATTATTCATTTCATTTTATTCGTTAAATGAAATTTTCAACTGGTGTTTTTTAAGCTTGCAATTTCTGTAAAATTTGTTAGTTTTTTTAAAAAAATAATTGATAACGCAATTGTGTTTTCTTCTGGTAAAAAACTTCAACTCGGGACCTACGATTTGTACTTCAATTAAAAACAAAGGGTCGTACTCGAATTTCCTTCGAAAAAAAGCTTTAGTTTGAGTTTCGAAGAGTTAAATGTTTGAAGGGTATTTCAAAAAAATGTATGGTTTTCGACTACTATAGATGAATTTACTATACAAAGGCTTCTGATGGCCTGTTCTAGGGTGTTTTCAATAGTTATTGACAGTTTTCCTGTCAGAGCAAATTTTAAATTTGTATATTGTTCACATTTAGAACCACAGAAAATGTTTGTGTATTGGAATTGTGTTTTATTTGAAAATTGTTTTTTTCTTTCTATTTTTTTGAGGTAAACAAATTTCTCAAGTTCTCACTAAATTGTAAGCGATGTACTATTACCCGCAAAACTTTTAGATCTTCAGATGATAATCTTACGTTTGATGATATCAATAAGCTAAAACTTAAGATAAAAAATTATATATTAAAGATCATATATTTAGTCTTGTTGTGCGCTTACTATGAATAAAAAGTATACTTTTAAGGCTATTTAGCGTCAGGTTTTTCATTTTGGACAGCATTTTATAGTAGTCTGTCGATGATAACTTTTGTGGGATAATTATGGCAAGAGTGACATTTTCAATTTTTGTTTACAGGTCCTGGGAAAAAAAGAGATACTTCATTTCAAAGCCCTTAGAGTCTGCTTTTGATTTTAAAAAACTACAAATTTTAGCACAGGTTGGGCGTTGATTGAAAAATTTGAAGGCAAGGGAGAATAAAAATTTGAGGAGGCATCAAACTACTTCAAATTTGAAACTGTCTGCACATCCTTAAGAACATATATTGAGTAAACAATTTTGTTCAAAAGAAAAAATATGATAGTTTCATCACAACGATTAAAAAATTTTCGCAAGACAAAAGCATTCATTTGATTTTGTTTAACAGTTCTATTTGTGGTTGTACAACGTTTACAATAGCCAAAAGGAAAAATTTGAGTTTATTTTGAAAAAACATTAAAGTTTTCACAATTTCCGCACCTACTACGCTAGATACAGAGACTGATGTAATTAAAAAACACAAAATTGACCAAATGTTGGATAGTTGGCATTGGCACAGCAAAATACCTGGAAGTTTTTTAAGTTAAAGGCTTGTTTTTGTTGTTTTCTTCTAATTAACAGCTGATGCTTCATTTGACTATCAATTTTAAGCTTTATGCTGGCCTGCAGTTAACCGTTGGCAGCAGTTTATTAAAATTTAAAGCAAAAATGTGTGTACTTTAGCGTACATTAAGAAATATAATAACTCATAGCAGGGAGCTTTTCGAACAGTTGAAAATCATAACTTCATTAAAAAAATTGGCAAATCTAAGCTAAATTTCTTAACCTTCCGTTCTATAAGTGAAACCGTAATTTTTGACCCTGAACTTTTTGAAATGGTTGTTTAGGTGTCATAAACAAATAGAACATGAAAAATAACCACCAAAAACGTATTTTAGAACGATTTTCTTCTGTTTAATAGACAAAAATTCAACTCATTTTTTGTGCATTCGAGTCGGTCTCATATTTATTAGCAATTCATCTGTTCTCATATGGGATCCATTGCAAATTTCGCAGGACTTCTTCAATGTTATCAATTAAAATATAAACAAAAAAGAAACTTTTTTTGTGAAGTGGAAAAAATTTTCTGTTGTTTACAAGATTGTCTTCCATCTAATTGCTGTAAGTTTGCCTGTTAATTGAATTGTATACAAATGCGAACTTTGTAGCGTCAGCAAAAAATGAGAAAAAACGACAAAGTAACCGTTTCTAAACATTGCTCCGTTTACATGAAATGTTTTTCCATTGAAACTGATCAGCGTTATTTAATTGTTATCCAAAAAACTTATTTGTAAATTATTATACTTTCAATTTTTCTTGGATTTATAATTGAAGCAATACAAAGAAAAATCATTGTTTGGTTCGCTTTACTTTTTAAAAAATTCAAAATTGTGTAAATATAAGACACATGAAATGTAAAGAACTTGGGATTATTTTCTCGTTGAAAAGACAAAAATTGAATGTTATTTGACTATGATTATTCTTTTCATCTTATTCGTTAAATGAAAGTTTTCAATTGGTGCTTTTTTAAACTTGTAGTTTCTGTAAAAATCTGTTTGTTTTTATTTAAAAAGAGAATAATTGATATCGCAATTGTGTTTTCATGTGGTAAAATTACATCAGCACGAGACTTAGGAATTGTACTTTTTTAAAAAACAAAAAGTCGTACTCAAGATTGCTTCGGAAAAAAATTCTTCAGTTTGAGTTTCGAAGAGTTAAATGTTAGAAGAGTTTATCGTCTCATAACAGTGAGAAGATTTTGACTATCGTTAGACATATGTTGGAACATTCGGTGCTACAAAAAGTTTCTCGCGAGCCGTCTTGTTAATTATTATTATTACTAATTATTTGTTTGAATCAATTTTTAATGGAAATGATTTTGGACGAATACCGAGCGACTAAAAATGGTTCTTGTATAAAAACGCATGACTTTTGTGACGGCTTTGTATTGAACTTCGAACAGAACCAGAATATTTCATGCAGTTTGATTCGTCGCTTGCTGTGGCTTTTGAATTCCGTCCAAATGCCAGAAAGTCATTAGAGGCTTTTATGAACTAGCGAAAAATAATCGCAGTAAACAGCTCATTTGAACATAAAAATGTTGTAAAAAAGATTTTTTTATCAACGAAATAATGTAAACGTGTGCTCATACAGCTAGAACATATGCT
Source organism: Convolutriloba macropyga (assembly GCF_964194025.1). Taxonomy (NCBI): domain Eukaryota; kingdom Metazoa; phylum Xenacoelomorpha; order Acoela; family Convolutidae; genus Convolutriloba; species Convolutriloba macropyga. Next base: position 23,496,557 of record NC_134472.1, read on the forward strand.
GAGATATGCAAATAAATCGATCGGCATTTTCTAATATTTCAAAGTCAAACTGCAGTTTTCGACTTCCATAGATAAACTTACGATACAAAGGGTATTTTTCAATAGTTTTTGAGGATTATTCCTGTTAGAGCAATTTTTAAATTCGTATATAGTTCAAGTGTCGAACCACAGAAAAATTTTGTGAATTGGAATTGTGTTTCATTAGATAATTGTTGTTTCTTTCTATTATTTTGAGCTAAATTAATTTTTCAAGTTCTCATTAATTTCTGAGCGGCTAGCTATTACTTGCAAAATTTTTAGATTGGCAGATGATATTCTTACTTCTGATGAAATCAATAAGCTAAATTTTAAGATGAAAAATCCAGCTTATGAGTGCGCGGTTATGCCTCTTGCAAAAATTGTAAACTTTCATGATATATTTAGTCTCGCTATGCGCTTCTTGTGAATAAAAAATATATTTCTAAGCTTATTTAGCCTCAGATTTTTCAGTTTGGACAGCCTTTTATTGTAGTCTGCCGTTGATAAGTTTTGTGGGATAAATATGGCAAGAGTGACATTAATTAAGTCAATTGTAAGCGGCGTGATTTAGATTTTCCATAATATTGTCAAAGTGTCTAACTAAAAATAACTTTTCATACCCCAAAACTGCAGTGCAGTGGGCAATCTTATGTCGCAATTGATTGATTTTTGAGTAAATATTAGCATAACTTGGAAAAATACATGCACGAGCTCAACAAATTTTTATCTCTTTCTGCGAGCTATAATAACAAATTCTGAGCTAAAATTTTTGTTAATTGTATTCAGAACATACCCCCACTCTAGCTAAGCTGGTGGGGGCGGTGGTTTAAAGGTAAAGCCCCTTCATCGCTGATATTCAAGGGTTCAAAATGGTTAATTTTTAGCTGGTTGAAATTTTTTATATGACCTTTTTACAAAAAAAAAGAAGCATGAGTACTCTTGTTAGCAAAAAAAACGAGCTTAAATATATTATTGTTAATATCATTTTTGAGCACGTAAATTACTTTTATAACCAACTGGGCAAATTTGAAAAGCTATGAAGTATCCGAATCTTAAAATGACCTTTATTATTTGTTACGCATTAATCATTATAATCCCCAGGTTGTAATAATTACTTCTTTGTTGAAAACGAACAAAGTTTCCACATGAGACCACGAGAATTTTGGGTTACAAAGAGTCAGTGATGCATAAAATGAGAATTATTCAAAAAGTGCAAACTCGACGTGAAACTTTTCCTCTTTTGAAGTCCCTTTACTTAAATGAACAAAGGTTTTTCAAAAGGACAGTGTTAAGTCAAAACTGAAGGTAACTTTTGTGATTATATAGCAGTTCAACCTCTGGGATTATCTATTTTTCAGCAACTCTCGCAATTTTAGAGGTAAACAAGGATGATCGGTAATGTGCGGTTGCACAAAATGTTCCGACCCCGCTCATCCACATTTTTGATTTCATTGCCATCCGACAGAAGAGGAGATAGAAAACTTTCCTAATATTACATTTATCTCAAAAATAATTGTTGTATGAATAAAAAAATGAGATATGCCATTGTTGGACGAGACAGGACACACAAAATCAAATAACAAAACCAAACATTACCTACTTTCGAAATGAATATTTTTCTAAAATCTTAAACAAAATCAAATTAGCTTAACATAACAAGTAAATTGAAAAATGAAGGTGTAATTCACTAAGCAAGATACGGACTTGCCCTTAATAAGACTAAAATAACAAGTAGAAAAAATGAACGAAAAAATAAAAATTGAAAAAAATACAATTACATTTTTAAAAAAATTACAGTCATAAAAACCATTAGCTATCAACTGAAATCATTACATAGGTTTAACTATGCTCCATACCACTCAAGATCCAGATTATGTCTTAAGGCCATTAAAAGGAAATGAAAATTTGCTTAAAATCAGTTTCCAATCCATTAAAATTCTAAAACATTTTATAAACATAATAGGCCCTATTATGTTTATAAAATGTTTTAGAATTTTAATGGATTGGACACTGATTTTAAGCAAATTTTCATTTCCTTTTAATGGCCTTAAGACATAATCTGGATCTTAAGTGGTATGGAGCATAGTTAAACCTATGTAGTTAAACCTATGTTTATTTGTTAGATAAACCTATTCAATCAATACCAATGGGACGAGTATTTATTTGGACAATGTGATTAAACTCAAAAATGTGATAGAACTCAATGTGATAAAAAACTAAACACAAATATGAGCAAAAATGACTAAACCGCAAAAAAAATGAAACTCTCGTAGAAACAAAGACAGATTATCTTGAGCATGAAACCGCTATTTCAAAAAACTAATTTTCAGTTCACAAAAAAGATGCGAGCTGCAATTGATGAAACTACGCTAAAATTTAACAAAATAAACTAAAGAAGCCGCAAATGTTCAAAAACATGGATATTTAGAAAACAAACAAGTACAAACTCAAGAAAACAACTAGCCATGAATTTAAACCCGTAAAAATATTTATTTGTACACCCAAAGAAATCCAGAGATATGTCAATTTCCAGAATATTTAATACGACTCAAAAAGTACAAGAAATATAGGCAAAAAAATTAAACACACCTAAATTTTGCGAAAAAACTGTGTAAAAGCCGTTAAGACCATAGCCTATTCACTGAAACCATATATTTGTATAATTGCATTTTTTTATGGTCATTCGGATGTACAAAAGTAAAAAATGGACAAATTTCCAAGTATGGCAAAAACTCGTAGTTCAAAAATTTTTGTTTTGAAAATAATTATTTTTGAAAATCCTACAAACAATAAACTTTCAACTATGAAAATTAAGTGGATTAACTTTTAACTTTAAAGGCGGCCAATAGAGCATGCCATTATCGGGACTAACTCATAAAACTGCAAATATGACAACAAATTAAAATAACTCAAATTTTAAAGAAACAATCTTAAGCAAAGAAGTGTTGAAGCCAAGAAAATTTTGAGCCTTTAAATGATTTTTCTATAAGTTCATAGGGCCTCTTTTGCACGTAAAACAGTTAGTTGGTAATTGAAAAGTAATATGAATTCAATCCGATGTAATAGCAGTCGGGTAATTATCTTCAAGGAATGAAAAAATCGAAAAAAAAATCAAAAAACCAAAAAAAAACAGCGACCCACACAATTCGATTATGCGATTGGACGAAATCTAGCCCTGATTTTGCTATCATCCTTTTGAAACAAGGAGTTGGTCCAAATATTAATGAGAAACATAGTTTCAGGAAAAAATTCAACATATCAAATATAATGGATGAGTTTTCGATAAATATTGAGTAAATTCGGAGAAAAGCGGCAAATATTAAACTTCAGAACACTCCTATAGCAAGTAAAATAGCCATTTTTAGAGTTTGAAAGGACTGTGTGAGCAGTTTTAAATTTGGCAACTCAGGCTAATTTAAACAAAGTGTGCCAAAGTAGTGCTTTTCTTGATGGAATGAAGGCTGAGTTTTGAAAATGTTCGCCAAAACGTTCAGAAAAAATTTGCGCCAATTTAATCACCAACTTTGTTTCCTCTTTAAAAATAACACCACCAACGGTTTTGTTAAAAAATTTTTAAGATTTTTGGGTCTTTCCTATTGTAGCCCCCCCCCCCAGCTTAGTGGTCAGATAACTTTTAGCCCCCACCCCCCGCAATCATGACAATTGTAGCATTATGGGGGCTATAATTTCATGGGGGGCTATAATGGGAAAGACCCAGATTTTCTTGCAAAAATGACAAAACTCTAAAATTTATTTTTCTTATTCTATATTCTACCCTGGACGGGCGTTCTAATGACACCACTTACAACTCTCTCCGATGAATGTACTGATCGACGAAAACTAACTGAAAAAAACCTTTAGAGTATATTTTTCCTCACCCACCCAGGTGGATCGGAACAAAAAAAATCATTTTGCGGATTATGACACATAATAGTGCAGCACTGTAATGAGCTTAAGTAGGGGCTTCGATTATATGAAAACACGTGCTTAATTTTTCTTTTGCAAAACACCCCAACCTCCCCGCCAGTTACAAATAATGTGTCGTCACAAAGCAAGCTTCTATTTAAAAAAATGGCACGTGCGCAGAGGGGGAGAAGGGATGTTCGATGGCGTGAGTGGCGAAAAAAAGATCGAAAGGGGTCATTAAGGAAAGAGGGGGTAAATATTGAAATTAATTACATACATGACTACCTGAAAAATTAGGACTAAGTTCTGAGTAAAGCTAAAGTATCTTCAAATGATTTGACCCAAACTGGAGTGCTGCCTACTGTGAATAAAATATCCCATCCCCCAATGCAGATCTTATTCGAATCGAATAATTCAAATGTATTCAAATGCATTTGGATAGTTTCAAGCGAACTCCGATTTTATAATTACAAAACTTTGATTTCCGATAGTCTCAATAAAAAAAGAAAAAAATTAGAAAAAGTTAAAATGTTAAAAAGCTAAAATCAGAAGTTTTGTCATGTCGTTTTAATCATTAACATTTGACTTATAAGTAGGTCGAGGAGGACTCAGGGAAACATTACATTGTCAAGAGTTCAGATATTTTCGAATAACTCTCTTAATTACCCTTGCTTTTCCGAACTTGCTTCAGAACCTCATCTACTTTGTTATGTTTCCGGCAAAATCTTTAGGGTTTTTTGGTGAACAAACAAGCATTACGAACGTTCACCGGTACCAAACTTTTGAGTAAATTTACTCGTTGCTATTACCAGATTTCACTTTCCCTATGTTAATACATGATGCGTGTGAAAAATGCTTTTCCACCACAAAATGTGTTTGACAGAATTTTGCGTAATTAGATTTCACATAAATTAGGATCGCATTTCGAGCTTTTACGAATTGGAAGCAATAATCACAGGTAAATAAGAAAAAAAAGAACAAACAAAAGAGCATAAATTAAGAGGTACATTAATTGCAAATAATAAGAAGAACGGAAAAAAGACAAGCTGGTTAATTGTGTATATCGAATTATAGACAACGGTTTAAAACTACCCATCAGCTTGAGTTAGTCTGAATTAAGGTTAATTAGTATTAAATGAAAACTATTGAGTTATTTTTTATTATTTCTATCAATTTTTGAGAGATAATCAAAAGTTAAAATATTGCTTATTGAAAATGAGGGACTATTTCGCACCTAAACTTTTTTGTTAATAACTATTCTAAACAAATTTGTTTTTTATGTGGAGACATTTAAACATATTTTGTGAAAAGCATTTCCGTTGTTGTTAAAAAATATGTATTAGAATGTTAAATCTAGTATGCACTTCTCTTTTTGCCAACAATACTTGCCATAAATTTTAGGTAGCTTTATCTTAATTGTTTATATTTGCTTCCTTTCAAAGGGAATAAAAGTTTGCCCACAGCCAAACGTAACTAATTTTCACATTTATTTGATCCTGTTTATCATTTAAAGGCTTTTATTTGCCTTGTGGAAATCTCATTCACAAAATTTAAGCGTTCCGCATTGAACGGAAATAGGCACTGGAGAAGGCTAGCCTCTTTTTTTGTAAGTAGGTTTTTCGGTACCGGAAGACGGTCAAAATGAGGGATGTTCTTTGAGTTAGTGTGCAGTGATTAACCATCTTTACGGTCTTTTGCCGCGGCAGGGCCGCCAATAAATGCAGTGTATTTTCATGTATGCGCCACATATGTTTTGCCAGTTTTATGCTATTTTCCTAGTAAAGAACCACAACATTCTTTGCAGTGAAATAGCCTTACCCAGTAGCTTTAACTATCAAAAATTTTCGTAAATACACATGAACTTTTTTTTAAAAAATTGTAGAGGCACCTGAGATTGCTGCTAATAGATCAGAGGACTTAATACAACTGATTCATTCAGGTGGAATCATTTTACCAGGATTCTGGCAGATCAAGTTGCTTTGGCTTATGAAGCAGTCAAATCTTAAGTAATCACATTTTAAATTGGATGGTCTGAAGTCTAACGTCTAACGTATTCGACGCTAATTTGTGATTTTCCTTTGCCAGAGTTTGTTTAATATTGACAAATTTTAACGGTTAAGTCTGATATGATAAGTTGGTACTGCTGAAGAGTTTCGCATTTGGTTCCTGATCTTCCAGAAATTGTTCAACTTACGATACCGAAAATTTGTTTTCCTTCATTGTTTACTTCCTTTTTCAACTATCTGCAACTGTATGCGATCGTTGGAAGTTTGCGTAAAATCTTTCAGTTACATCGCGTTTCCACGTGCTTGTTCATTTTGTTAATCTGGTTAGCATGCATTTCTTCTGTGTTAGCTCGGTTAATAACTTTTAAAATGATGAGTGATCTCAAGCTTCTTCTGTAGGCTGCTGCGCTACTTGATGATTTTTCGAAACGTGAAGAATGTCGAGCAACAATAGCTCAAGCGAATAAAGTTTAAATATGGTCAGATTACACTGATGTTTTCTGAAAGTTGAAATCAACTGGAGGGCGCTTATTTATATTTCTTGCATACCAATTAGGTAAAATTGTGGGGCCTATTATCGTAAAGCATAGGAACCACGTTGCCACTAGTGTTTTTTCAGTTCATGTAGGGTTTGATCGCTGAGTCATTGCAATCAAGTACTTACGTAATAGGTCTTGGATTATTGATCGCAAATTAATTCTCAAATAATAATAATTAATAATTTTGATTCCTGCGTAATCGCAGCGGAACAGCATTAGGCCTACAGAAGCCTGTTCTCAGCTGCCCTTTTTCTTATTATTCCCCACATTTCAGACTGTTCTTTTTATGAGCAGCATTGCTCTTTTTTTGGTGACTTCGGCCACTTTTTTTTTGCGTCTGAAACTTTCACTTGGTACCATCATTGCAGCCAAAATTGGTCAGGCTATTAATTCAACTTAACATTGAGAGTTTGGATATTATCCATTCTGTTAACATGGCCAACAAACAAGATGAGATTACGTCACATTCAATTGTATTCGCAACGAAGTTATGTCATTTTTTTCCTATACCATATAAACAATTCTTTTCTGAAAGCATTACTGCGTGTATTCTCCAATTTTTACCATCACCTATTAGGTACTGCCTTTGCAGACTGTAGGATGATTGATTTCACGAACACTGACGAAGTAACGTGCAAACTCTGATATTTTGTCCACAGATTTTTTCATGCATAGTGTGTATGTGTGTGTGTGCTTGCGTGCGTGAGTGTGCATAAGTATGTGTATGTGTGTATGTGTTCGTGCAGGTGTATGTGTTTGTTTGTCTGTGTCTAATTGTTTTCAATTGTGTAAGTGTGTGCTTGTATGCGTCTCCGGGTTGTGTTCCTGTGAATGTGTGCGTGTGTCGGGGGTATTCTTGTGTCTGTGTTGCGTGTGTGAGTGTGTGTGGGGGTGGGGTTGCGGGGTGCTCATTTGGTTATGTTTGTGTGTTTATGTGTGGGTGTGCGCGCTTGTGTTCATTTGTATTTGTGTATGCGTGGACGTGCACATATAGGAGTGCATATGTATGTGTGCGTGAGGGATTGTTATTGTGTATGTCTGTTTGTGCGTGTGTTTGCGTGGTTTGTGTGTGTGTGCGTGCGTGAGTGGGAGGGTTGCTAGTGTGTATGCGTGTTTAACTATGTGTTTTTCTGCGTGTGTATTTACAGGTGGGCAAGGGTCAAAAAAGCGCAATCGTTCACTTTGGTCTAGAACTCAATAAATGTTCATAGTTTTCATTTAGATAGAAACTACTTGAGTTAAAAGAAATTGTTTTGATCAGCTTCTTTTTTATTCATGCCTGATGAAAATCTTATAAAATTAATGCGCGGTTCAACAAAAAAATTTTGAAATCATTGTTTAAGTTTGTGCTGAGATAATTAATTTTTAGCATCAATTTTTGAGATATTTTCATATTTTATACCTCAAAAGAACAACATATGTATTTTCAGATGCTTCATGCGTTGAGAGTAGTCTCAGCACCCCATCTATAATCAAGATGCAATAAGATGCAATTTTGTGATGTCTTAAAATACTTACAACTAAAAGTATTTTCTGTAAAACCTTCATTTAAATTAAATTTGGCAGCGAAAGTAGAAAAAAATTGCGCCGCAACTATTAAAAACATTTCCCTCATTAATAAATTTAACGATACAAAAATGAAGATATAAAATTCAAGCCTTATCCCAGAGGGGAAAAAGTTATTTTATCAAAGTTATAGTCCGCAGTAATGAAACGTTCGATTTTGATAATTAAACGCAACATTAAAGCACTATTGAAAACGTGTTGTAGTCTTTTCTCTTCTTTTTGTTCCAATTAAGGGAATAATATTTAACTTAACAAGGTAAGCACTAAAATTTCGGCATTTTTAATGAATTATTGCTTTTAATCTTTATTAGTAAAATGTTAAAAAAATTTTCAAAGTGTCAGTAGTTTTCTATCAACTTCCAATTTCAACGATGTACATTTTTTGGATATCAATCGCGTGCCTAGTTATCTAAAATTAGAACAGCCGACTATGTAGAAGCATTGCCCTGATTGCTACATTTTTGCTCAATTGCCAAGCGTTTCCTTTCAGTGAAGGCACTTATTAGAGAAAAACTAGCGCGTCGAATGTGTTTGAAAATAAAGGAAATTATTTTGGTAACAAGTTTTCCTGTATCAACTTTTGTAGGTTGAGGAAATGCTTATAACAAAAATGTGTTACTACTGTTTCTGTCATCACGCTTACTTTTTCAAAACTTTCAACTCTGATCACACCAAAATTGGTCTCTAGTCAGAACATTACGTAGTTTGACATGAGTTCCAGACGAAATCGGCATCTGGTCCGACCTCATTATACAATTGGGCCTTTGATTAGACCGCCACCCAGGTTTTGGTATCTAATCAAAACACCTCGCCACCCCATCCCCCCGCCTAGCAACTTTTGACACATTCACTCTGATTGATTTAAAAAAGAGAAAGGATTTGCATTTGAACTTATCTCTGTTGAATAAGCTCTCATGTGAAAGAATTCAGTGTCACTGATTGGCCAGACAATTGCTATGTTCCATTGCTCTCAAACAAAGTCTGCAGTTGGATTTTTAATGCAATTTTTGCGTCCACTCAAACTATGACCTTTCGACCCAAGCATTTCCTCAACATGAACCCGATCAAAGATAAATCGGATCCAATGAGACGAATGCACTCGAATCTCCAGATCTTAGCCTCGGATTATGACTATCGTGCGACTTATAATCATATGTACGGTTTCAGAAATTTTGAGCTCCGATTGAAAGGTTTTGACAAGTTTGAGAAGTTTTGAACGAAGTGGATCAATTTTCCACTTTATTGTAGGACCAAAACATTTCAAGATTAGTCTGTTTTCCTTTTTTTTCGATCACATCTTACACAAACGACCAAAATGATATATGATCTAAAACCGAAATATGAAAATCTCGCCTTAATTACTCATAAATTGAAATTTAGAAAAACTATACTCTTCTTTAAACTCTTACGAAAATATTAATATTAATTCCACAGGAGTCTTTGTCAAGACAGGAATAATATGCACAACACAAATCTCGGGTAGCAATAACTCCGTTTTCAGTTTTAAGAAACTGAAGGCTGTATAGAGCCACTTTGGAAATAGTGATCACCATCTTGTAAAACATATAAGTAGATGTCGGACAAAATAAAAATTACAAAAACG
>NC_134472.1:23511194-23522108 GCF_964194025.1 Convolutriloba macropyga
AATTTATGCTTATAATATCAGCAAAAAACGGATTTGGATGTCTTAAAGCTACCAGCTGAATACAGGACACTTTCAAAACATCTTTTCAATAATTTTCAGTTTTTTGTGTCTCACGTGAATTTTCTTTTGTTTCCATAAAATGTTTTCATGAAGTTTTGGTACTGAAAATCAAATCTATTTTTTTAAATATGCAGCTGTTATTCAAGTCTTTTTAGTTTCTTTACAAAAAGTTTAGCTAGATTTCGATAACATTTTTTAAAGAGTCCTGTCAGGGGTTTTCGAAGTGGACTATACGACAGTTTTTTTTGCGCATTCATTCTTGAAATAATTCCTGACTATATCTCAGCCTTATTATCAAATATATGCAGAGAAATTTTGATTTAACAGCAGCTCAGATACTAAAAAAGCGAAAAACAGAGACACGATAGTTTTGTGTGTCTTTTATCCATTTATTTGAGCACCTTTTCACAATTATTGTAAATTTTATATCTTTTGCATCAAATCTTTCTAGGAAAAGCACTATTCATTACAATCATGTTTCCTGAATTTCGCTTTTTTTTATTTCAAAGATTTCGCTCTATCAATTTTAAGCTTTTGCGCTATGAACACTTTTTCTCAAGACAACAGGAGTGGAAGATAAAGAATGGTCCCTTAATAATTTTTGCAAGGATGATGTCTTTATATTTGCATATTGTCGACCAAGCATTATATAGCACATAAAAGTTTTTAATAATATACCGGATCAGTTAATTTGACATTAGTGCTTATTGCGAACTAACGACTTTTATTACAAAAAGTTAATTGGGAAGTTTTTTTTGCTGCCTACAGAAAGTAGACTTAAACTTACCGTTTGCCAGTAAAATTAAGATCTCAATTTTCTCCTAAAATTTGAAACACCTCGACAAGATATAAAAAATTTTTATGCTCATAATAACTTTAAACAATTTTATGTGATCAGGATCAGTTTTACATTTCTTGATTTGATGTTGGCAACATGCACAGATTTTTCAATTGCATACCCATATCTTGTACGCTGTACCTATCTTGAGAATACCTGAGGTATTTATTTAGCCAAATCTGTAATTTTCACAAAAAAATTCATATTGCATTTTCTGCTGTATGTTGTTGAAAGCATTAAGCACAAATAAGCATAGAACCACAAGCAAAATTAACTTCGATATTTGTTATGTAAACAAGAAAATCAGAGGTCGCTGATTTTACTCCCTTTTTTCAAGTTAAGCTAATTTATACACGGCGTCGTTGTAGATTAGGTGAGACAAATTAAATTTCCTTCAAACACTTTAAATTATTTATTCTCTCAAGTTGGGTTAAAAGCTGCAAAAAAGAACGTGAACGAAGGAAACGCGAAATCGGAAAATCTATTAATTGTATCCACAAGCAAATCCCTTTGAAGGGTTTGAGAGGGAAGGAAAGGAGCGGATGGAGAAATCAAATTACATTCTCAAATTTCTTTTAAATAACTGCTCTTTTCCTAATTAAACATTACTCTTAACCCACACATCATTTTCCATGTGTGTGTGTGTGTGTGGCTGGGTGGGTGTGTGTGTGTGTGTGTGTGTGTGTGTTGGTGTGCGTGTGCGCTTGTGTGCGTGTCTTTGTGCTTTTGTGTGGTTTGTGCTTGAAATCGATGAAAACCTTCAAATCAGGGAAAACTGAGGTAAAATTTACGTTACTTACTGTTTAACAGAAGTCACCACCTATACAACTGATCAGCTTGTCCGATGCAAAACGGTCACTGATCAGACAGACTGTCTTATACCAAAATGATGTCTGATCAGACTGTCTCAGATTAAAATGTTCTGTAATTTGAGTGTCCCATACCAACGTCTCAGATCAGAATCTCATGTTAAAATTAAATTTTGTGTGTTCAGTCCGCCACACAAAATTGGTCTGAATGTCACCAAATAAAATGGTATGTGATCAGTCTCTTCAAAACCAAAATGGAGTCAGCTCATAGTTTCATAAATTGAAATGGTCTGAAAATATTGGCTAGAACGACCTCAAATTGAACGTTGCTTAATTAGACTGCCCTACGTCAATGCGACATCTGATTTGATTTTTTTTTCAAATAAATGTAGTCTCTTAATAATTTTTCTCAAACTGAAATGGGCACAAGCAGAGTGTTTCATATAAATATAGTCTCTGATCAGAATTTCACGTGAAACGTTTATCTTCAGTGACCCACAACAGCCAACTAAATTTTTACAATTGAAAGTAGCCGCAAGTATACCTAAGGCAATGATGTTATTTTCTGGAGGCCAAATTTTTTTTAATTCATTGCAACTAAATATGTTTTATCTGGAAAAAATGCGAGCATGCTCTGAGCAAAAAATTTTAAAAAATCGATAATAAATACAAAAACATTAAAATTTTCGATTGTTTCTCCGGACCAAAAAATGTCTTTTACAGAATATGAAGAAAAAATGACAAAGAGGTTTAAACGAATCAACAGTTTTAAACTGTTTCTACAGTGTTAAAAGAAATTTAGTCGTGCAACTCTTGTACTCTAGTACAAAACTTAGGTTCGAAAAATTCTGCAAAATGGAGTCTTAGTGTATAGCACTGCGAATATAAATGAACTTAAAACAATACATCGGTCACAAATTACATGGTCTTTGAAATTTCGAAAACGTTTCGAAGATCAAAAAAGACCTAAAAATTTTAAACGCAGAGGAATTTCTATATGTTGTAGCTAAGGTGCTTTCCAAGGTTCTTAGACAAAAATCATCAAACTATGTTTAGAATAATACAATCGACAATTTGGATTTAGCAAAACTTTTACCTAAAGAAGTTAGAAATCTGAGCTTAAACTCTTCGCGAAATCGACAACAAACAATAGGAAAACTTTGGTTGTAACGCTAGTGTCTAAGGTTTTCATTTTTTGCAAAATTAGACATCATAGTATTCAAAAACTTAATAACGCTATCTGAAAAAATTTTCAAGCTTTTGGCATACACGTCGGGATAATAACATACAAGGAAAACAATTCAATTTGAAACGATTTTGGTAGGGGTCAGTAAATAAAATTTACATGTGATGCTTCATTTCCCAAAAAGAGATATCGATCGACAGGTTTCGACCTGCTTTAGAGTCTCTTAAAAGCTGATTGTACTAAACAGTGTACTTTTTTTTCAGCGTTTTGAAATTCAATTCGAATCTAATCCTATCTAAATTATTTATGTGTTTGTTGTAAAGATCCTGTACGTCTTTTATAGTAATAGAAAACTTTCATTAAAGAAGAGTTGGCTAATGTTTCATTAGGAATAAACGTAACTATCTTTTGTTTGCTTCAAAAAAATTCTTTGATATTCTAGCAGCCCAGTTATTAAGGTCTTGGATTTTTTTATTATTCAATTCGGTTAAAACGTGTTTTGACCATATTGCTTTTGTGCCTTTACGAAGTGTGGCAGAGAACAACTGATCGACAAAGTGGAGCATTTAGTTCATATTATCAGCTAAAAGCAAACATAATGTTCTTTTATCAATGTTGACAAATTTATGCTTATAATATCAGCAAAAAACGGATTTGGATTTTTTAAAGCTACCAGCTGAATACAGGACACTTTCAAAACATCTTTTCAATAATTTTCAGTTTTTTGTGTCTCACGTGAATTTTCTTTTGTTTCCATAAAATGTTTTCATGAAGTTTTGGTACTGAAAATCAAATCTATTTTTTTAAATATGCAGCTGTTATTCAAGTCTTTTTAGTTTCTTTACAAAAAGTTTAGCTAGATTTCGATAACATTTTTTAAAGAGTCCTGTCAGGGGTTTTCGAAGTGGACTATACGACAGTTTTTTTTGCGCATTCATTCTTGAAATAATTCCTGACTATATCTCAGCCTTATTATCAAATATATGCAGAGAAATTTTGATTTAACAGCAGCTCAGATACTAAAAAAGCGAAAAACAGAGACACGATAGTTTTGTGTGTCTTTTATCCATTTATTTGAGCACCTTTTCACAATTATTGTAAATTTTATATCTTTTGCATCAAATCTTTCTAGGAAAAGCACTATTCATTACAATCATGTTTCCTGAATTTCGCTTTTTTTTATTTCAAAGATTTCGCTCTATCAATTTTAAGCTTTTGCGCTATGAACACTTTTTCTCAAGACAACAGGAAATCTCTCTAAAATGGCGCAGAATAGGAATATTTGCAGCTAACATTTTCTCTAAAACAACTCAAATTCTCTTTTTAATGAGATTCAATGAGGTTAAATGCAATTAAAGATCATTATTTAATAAAACTCTGGTATCAAAAAGCTACGTACATCTAAAGATTTTCTAAAAATCGATACAAACCTCAAAAAATACAACATTTTGAATTCAAATTTGTTCTCCATTAGCGCGACTCTACACTTGAAGCGTTTTTAACGTCTGGCAGATGGTTTGTATTGTTTTCAAACAGGTTTTTTGCGACATCCGTGTCAGTTTCGTTCGAAACCTGGGAAACTTTTTCCACTAAATTTTTCACAAAAAACTTAGTTTTTGTAATATTTCTTCCAAATTGCCCAGAATTTTTTGATGGGATTCAGATCTCAAATGAGCTCGTCCGATCTCAAATTTTTGTTAGAACATCATTTTTTTGAGAATTCGTCTACTGTACTACGAAATTGTATCGTATCAAGAATTAGTGCCGTCCCATAACGCTGGACGGCTTTCATTCTTGTCCAGCGTTATGGGTGAATCTATTACTCTTCAGTGAGATTTTGCATCTTTTAAAACATCGTTTACAATTTTTTGGGGAGCTTTCAGGTAACACTTGTATACATACTTGTATACTTCAAGTTCAATTCTCTTTTTTCTTTTCCTCCAGGAAAATCCGACCTCTCCTGGCGTTTGGCAAATAGTGAAAGGAAAAAGTTGTTCAACTATCTTTTCTATTTAAGCGGAGAAAATCAGAATGAATTTTTTCTTAAAACACTTATGCTTCGGACCTTTTTTTCACGCATTGGCGCAAATCATGCTTACGAAGCACGAATTATGCTTTCAAAGCAAAATTTATGCAGTATGTAGCTCTTTGGTACCATAGTATTTTTTGCTTCTACACTTTCTTGCTTGACAATTGCTGTTTTGAAGTTCATATAAGCGGGCTTAAACTTTTGTTTGAAACAAGTTTTTTACATATGACTATTGGATTAATACTATTTACAGTTCTAAACCAATATCTGCTTTTCATTTTTCTGTTCTTGTCCAAAGAGAGACCCAAAATAAGTTCACCCTCCGTTCTGTGCTTCTAAGTCTGGACAATATTAATCAATTTCCGGGGCTTAAAACATTTTTATTGAATTCTGCCGCATCAATATATACTTTGTAGGATAGATTTAACCAAGCGGAAACATTGTTAAATTATAAATTTGTTGTAATCAGAATGGTACAAGACCGTAACGAAGAAAACTCAACGCTGTCTGCTTTGTTGTGTCTTGTTCGACTGATCAAATTTCAAATTCAAATATTTCACGTGACCAATCAAAGCATGGTTTTGATGTATTAGCCGTCTGGATGGTATAAAGATGACATCACTGCGTTAAAATAGTGAAATTGGGTAATAAAAATGACAATTTGGGCAATTGACGCTACAATGGTCAAATTTAGTTTATCAAGGATTTAAATCTAAATTCAAGTCCGCACTGGGAAAGCAATGGTAATAGTACTGATTCAGAACTATGATCATGTGACTTTTTACCTTTCGAGTAAAAGGTGGTCAACTGGTCTAGAAAAAGTCAAATCATACGTTGCAAAAAGGTCTTATCTAGCTCTATTTCAATGGTTCAATAATCATACAAAAATTAATAACTTTAAAGTATGCGTAATTTTTAATGTACCAGTATACGAGTAGAAATTGTGATTATGGTAGACAAAATAGAACGTAGGGTACTTTTGACACACCCCCTCCATTAATAAACAATTCTTAATTAGAATAGTAAAGTAGACTTACGAGACTCCAGTGGTATGGTTTGCAAAATATGCCTGGAAGCACCCATCCAAATGAGGAGAGGATCACCATCTTGACTGGCATGTTGAGCAAGAACAGAATGTCACTCACTATCATTGCCACCATCAACATGTTCGGAACACTTCTCAGTTTCCTACAAACATATACATAATTATTATACATGCAGGGAAACGAAACTTGATACACCTTGATACGCCATTTCATGCAAGATCATGATAATTCGAGCAAAGCTTGAAATGCCTTAGTTTTTGTGCAATTTTCCAGAAAAACTTGAACATGACATGAACAATTCTCGGCGCAAATTGCTAAGCTTTAGATAAATTTAGATAATATACTTTCTGAAGCAAGTAAAGAATTTTTTATTGAACAAAATTAGCAGTAGAAAAATGTGGAGCAAAGTAGTCCAATAAGGCTGAAGCAAAACCAACGAAAACAATATCGGATTTTACTAAAATGGTTTTCCCTAGCTAGTAACAGCCTTACATTAACAAGGGTTTAAGAGCTGAATCTTTATATTTGTGCGCAGAAAATGACTCGCATATTCTGGCGACAAATTTTTAAAGTGAAGAAGAAAAGAATACAAAAGGAAGAAAAAAGATATGCCTATTGTAGAATTGCGATTTCATAGATTTCCCTCTGCATCAATTCTCAGGAGCCTAATACAGGCTTAGTGCAAAAACAGTGAAACAGTCTGTCCTGATCAAAGACATGTTATCAAGGTCAAATGATCACTTCGAGTTATTTTAGCTGCATTTCAAACAAAAGCACTGACATAAACGCACTAAAACTAACGAATTCACATCGGTTGTATACACTATACGTCTTATGTTTAGCTGAGGACAGTCAGTTCTCCAATAAAATTTATCATAAAAGTCGTTCATATTACAATTACAGACTTTGATGATTTTTGGATTCGCAAAGAAAAAAACACTTTTGAAAAAGACTGAAAGTAATTTGCCATAAGCCAAAAATGCACTGACCAAGTTGAGCGCCATAACTGGGGAATGTGGCAACGCCCTCGTAGAAAATACAGTAAACTGCAGTAAGAAAGTAGTAAACTATTAGTTAAAAACATTGAGTAGCAATAGGTGAAAAATCACAGTCTTGCTCTAAAATTCTGTCCTGATTGAACCCAAATTAAATGAACAAATACTTAAGTACTAAGTCATTTTCCTTATAGTGTTGTTCTGCATAGTTCTATTGAGCGACCTTCCACCTTCCTTAGAAAAACCGTTTATTTTGACATCAATGTAATTTGATCCATCTCATGCCCTAAAAAACAAGCACTAGAAATTCAAGCCTGAATAAGTTTTGAAGAAAAAAGCTGCTCGGTCTTTACAAAACGTTCATTTTGAAGGAACAGAAAGTTGAACTTCAGCGTTTTTGGAAAAGAACCAAATTAATAGTAACTTTGAATTATTCTCACCATAAAAGCAAATTCTAAATTTGAAACAGTACGAAGATAACAACCGTGAAGACACTTAAACAAAGGCGAACGGTTGAATAAGCAAATATTGATTTTGATCAAGATTCTATGATAGATCTACCAAAAAAATCTCACACACGTAGTAAAGGAGTAGAAACACTTTTTAGGGACTTATGTTATCAAAGTTATGAATGAGTTTCCGAATTTTTTCCCAAAAAGATAAGGAGTTTTTTGTGAAATTAGCCTAAATTATCGTAATCAAACATAGATAAGCAGTATATATACGGTTCAAATTTGTCCATTTTTGCAACAATACCATTCTGACTAAACTAGCTAAGTTATAATAACTAAGTTATTGTGATTGTCTAATTTGCGGCGTAAACTCGATTCGACGAGTGAAATGACAGACCTCGGTCGCGGTACCGAAACTTGTAATATTTGTTTGAAATGATTGTATTCGGTTAAATATACATTTTGTTAATTTAACTTATCAAATTTTCAACAATTTTCTTTTTCTAGACATGTTTGTTTAACTTAGTAGAAATTAAAACCGGTATTAAGTAAGTATAGACTATTTTTTTCGCTACTTGGCGCTAATAGGAAACCTAAACTTTTTGTTCTACAGGAAACGAAACCTAGTATTCATCAAAACTAGGTAATCGCTAATTAACTTCAATTTTCTTCTATATTAAAGCGTACAATTGTACGGAGTTAGTAACTTCACATCACATCCTTAATAATTAGGTTAGACTAAGTAACAACACCGAAGGACAGCACTGAGGCTGGGAACAACATCAAGACCATTGATTTCTGAGAGTAACAATTGGCCGAGCCGCTTCCAGGAGACCATATCGTGAAGCCACTCTGAGGGCAGGACTGCCTGCTCGTAGGAGACTTGGCGAGTTAGGTCAACTCATGTAGCAAGGAGTGGTGAACCAAGAAGACAATTAAAACGGCCTATAGTAACCAGAAGTACCTGATGGAAAGTGTCTTAACGTTCTATCTAGTTGGTTAATACTCGTCTGGTTGGGTCCTTGAGTGATCAGCGACGAGCCTTTCACGCCATCTACTATCTTGCTTAAATTTATTGGTTGATCGATTAACTAGTTAGTTAAATTGAAGACCTGGTATAATGCTCAGTCTCAGAGTCACCAACTTAATCCATTTGGTATAAACATAACTTATGACATATGGTATCAAAAAACATAGAGAGGAATTCCAAACATAATTTAACATATTTTTGATATTGGCGATTGAGTACAGTCCTGTTGCGCCTCAAAACGGATCATTTTGGGATAGAACGAAGGGTTTGGTATGAACCGTTAGTCGAATTAAGAACAGTAGGTTTGGGAAATTACTACTCCATTTAGTAGATTTTTGTACTGAAGATTCTTTGTATAAACACATTTTTAGCTGTGAATAGGGCAAACCTCCATGCTAAATATTTGGTACTGTAAAGCTTACAAAAAACTATCATGGACAGACTTTAGTTTTACTTAAAAAGAAACTTCAAACTTCCCCGTTCTTCAAAAAGCTGATAACTTCAACATTTAAAACGTGTCTTTTAAGTTGTAAGTACGTTGTTCCCGCTATCCGCGACAAGGAAATTGACATAAAGCACTAGATTTTGAAGGTTTTTAACTGATTCTTCTTGCCTTTTCAGAAGCCTAACACAATGGCTAATTAATTTGATCCTTCTTAAATAAATGGGTTTTGAATGGCATCTTCTCATTATAGAGGACTTTATGATAAGCTTTTATCAAAATCAGTCTTTCTAAAAAAAATACTCACTTATCATGTGCCATCATTCTCACAAATGGGTTTTGGGACACTATTTCCAATTATTTACTCAAATAATTCCAAATCTAAATGAATTTGTTCCAAACCCCAATGTTTTAATGCTCCCCACTTACCAATTTTTATTGGTTTCATAGCACGTTACTGTGCAGAAACTAGAACATGCCCATAGGGTAAACCTCCATGCTAAATATTCAAATTCTATTTTTTTCTTTAAAAAATCAGGGCACCGAATTTATGTTGTCTATGTAACCAGAAACAAACAACCGAACAAAACTCATGCTTTGTGAGCTCAAATCAAAATCTCAGTAGTTTTTATTGTAGTTTCTGAGTCTGGTTGTTTTGGAAAAAGTTTATCGAATCAATTTGTTTGACCTCTATGACTAATCAGCAAATTTGATTTATCAAAATAAAGATCAGCAGCCACTATAACCCTCTTATGGTACGGTAAAGCATACAAAAAGGTATCATGGACAGACTTCAGTTTTACTTAAAAAGAAACTTCAAACTTCCCCGTTCTTCAAAAAGCTAATAACTTCAACATTTAAAACGTGTCTTTTAAGTTGTAATTACGTTGTTCCCGCTATCCTCGACAAAAAAATTGACATATAGCACTAGATTTTAAGGGTTTTTAACTGATTCTTCTTGCCTTTTCAGAAGCCTAACACAATGGCTAATTAATTTGATCCTTCTTAAATAAATGGGTTTTGAATGGCATCTTCTCATTATAGAGGACTTTATGATAAGCTATTATCAAGATCAGTCTTTGTAAAGAAAAAAATACTCACTTATTGTGTGCCATCATTCTCACAAATTGGTTTTGGGGACACTATTTCCAATTAATAATTCAAATAATTCAAAGCCTAATTGAATCTGTTCCAAGCCCCAATGTTTTAATGCTCGCCACTTACCGAAAATTATTGTTTTTATAGCACGTTACTGTGCAGAAACTAGTACATGTGCAACGGGGATGCAAAATCTATATCCCCACTAAGGTGGGGGGTTGGGGATGGGCAAATATATCCAAACAACGAGTCTCGGTGATGTGCGTTCGCACATAAATTTCCGACGCCGCTCATCTACATTTTTACTTAATTGTGTACCAAATTAACTTATCAACATATCGATCAAAAAGCTACTAAATGAATAAAACAATCTACCTTAGAGAGCCGATGGGACCTGTGACTACATTAATATGGCTGAAAGAAAAGAGGGCGATAAGAATCATATAATTACAAATATTGATTACGACCAAAACGCGTTGTACATTTTTCAATTAATAACCAAATCAAAATGGCATCAGAAAAAATTATACTGAAGAAGATATTAACCTGTACTTCAATAGAAAGAAAACATGTGACTCTTCTTCATAGCGACTTGGCAACAAGTCGACAAGAAATGAGCGACAGGGCAAAGTTAAATGCTTTTTTTGAAAAGAAAAAATGTCAAGCTGAATAGAAACTTTATGTATCAATTCAAATCATTGAGAGATTCTTTTATAACTCCGTAGAGAGCGCTAAAAAGAAAAAAAATGCGAGAAAAAATTGCACGAAAAAAATTGCACCAAAACGATTTCACAGCCAATTAAAGATTAAACTGTTCACTAAAAAAATTAAAAATTTATTTGAGTGCGTTTTTTTCAAATGGAAAGATTAGCACCCATCAATGTGATACTGTTATACTAGCGGGTATGGGTTGCGAAGGTTCAAACTTC
>NC_134472.1:23522308-23615492 GCF_964194025.1 Convolutriloba macropyga
CTTTGACAATGTGTCAATTACAATCATAAATACTGAGAAAATTCAAAACCTTACTACCAACAGTTTTAAGGGCAAAACAGCTTTTGATTGTCTGGAAGTCTTATGACCCTACATCGCAAAAAAACAAAAGGGTGATTGAAAATTGAAATTTCTATTGTGTTTGATAATTTTTTATTATTGAAATTATATTTGTTTTTTTTTGAAAAATGTTGGTGTAAACTTGATTACAAAATATAATCATTTATTAATCAGATAATAAAAACAAAACATGATTGTAAGGTTTTGAACACTCTAAAGTTGTTAGAAAATAAAAAAAAGTTCTCAGTTATTTGCAATGTGTGCATTCTGAAAACAGTGATTAATTTCAAATATCAGACCGAAGGGCAGATAAGACCCTGGGAGACATAAAACCAACAATTACTGCAAAATCAAACTCACTGCTGTTCTAAACAATATGAAAAATCAATATGGGCAGAACCAAAAAGTTTATAAATTTTTATGAACGAAAAAATTTTTAAGTCGTACAAACCTTTAACTGTCAACTGATATCTTTGTATCGGTTAACTAATTCTTATTTAGAGAACCAATGACACTTGTAGGCAAACAAACATTCATACACTTACAATTTGACCATGTCAAAAAAACCCATGAGCCATTAGATGAAAATAAAAATTATTGCCGAAGAATTACTTGCATCGAATTCTTATATGGAACATCCAATTATGATAAAGCAACAAAACAAGAAAAATTTGGCTTTAATGGAGGTTGCTTGAAACGTTCTTTTGAAATTTGTTAGAAAGTTCAACAAACCAATAGATTTAGCAACCCTATTTTATTGCCATAAGAACAAAGCATTGTTGTCCATGAGCAACTTTTAATTTATTTGGAAAAACAAAACAGCTTCAAAACAAAGCACGTTAAAGTATTATAAAGCATGCGCCAAAAATATCAAAAAATGGATCAAAAATAAAAAAAATTGCCCAATATTCAGACTCCCATTTACTCCCGTTCAAAAGGGAATATCACAGATTCTGAAGTGAAAAGTTCAACGACTAAGAATTCTGAATTGTTTCTGATATCGTTTAAATCTTTCACTTCTTTTGTTCTCTCAAATCACGAGAATTTGTAACCGTTTTCAAAACTTTCGTAGGAAAAGCAAAAAGGCAATTTTTGAATTTTTTGAAAAAATGTTTTTATTAATTTTGAATTGTTTGGAAAAATTGTCTGTTTGTCTTTTGGTTCATCCAGCTCTGCTTTTGCTCTCTCTCTCTCTCTCTCTCTCTCTCTCTCTCTCCCTCTCTCTCTTCATGTATATTTATATATATATATATATATATATATATATATTTGTATATATATATATATATATATATATATATATATATATATATATGTATATATATCTTTTTCTTTTTTCTTTTGAAATGGAAATTGGACTAAGAATCTCTCATAAAAGCGCTTTCTATACTCAGTATTTGCTAGTTTTCATAAGCATTAGAAATATTCGCATAGTATTCTGGACTTTTTCTCCCATGTCAGACTCTGAACTTCTGGGAACCGAAAATACCAATTTATGCACAAAAAACGTATAAATTCACATCCAATTTGAACATCAGAATCAAATACACTAAGGCTTTTCTGGCGTAGCTGTAGACACGACCATCACTAGGGTCTACCGGAAGCAAATTTTTGGTGCGGTTTTCCGCGTTTTGTATCTTAATGCAATTTAAATGTGCCATAATTGGCAACAGATAGTAAATTCAGTCACAAAACTTAGTACTAAATAGTACATTTGGACTAGTACCCAAAATTCTGATTTTTTTTTTGAAAATTAGAGTACATTGAGGGTGTTTGAGGGTGGGAATTTTTGAATGGGTTATAATGTCATAGCTCGGGTCGAGGTTTTTGGGTAAATTTTCGTAAGAAATGCGGTGAATGCGGTGAATTTTCGTAAGAAATGCGGTGATTGCGGTGAATGCGGTGAAAAAAAATAATTCACCGCTTTTCACCGCATTTCTTACAAAAATTCACCACCAAATTAACCGCATTTCTTACAAAAATTCACCGCATATACTATTATGGCAAATTAATGTAAGAAATGCGGTGAATGCGGTGAATGCGGTGAAAAAAAATAATTCACCGCTTTCTCTCAAGCGGTGAATTATTTTTTCTCACCGCTAGATGCGGTGAAAAAAAAATAATTCACCACATTTCACTGCATTTCTTACAAAAATTCACCGCCAAACCTCGACCCGGGTGGGTAATTTGTCCTGATTCCAGCTCACACTTACTTTGGCTCAGTCCCCCTAATTGATTTCTTCATTCATTTTTCATTATGTTCACGTGCATAATTCCAAAATTTGCCACATTTCAAAAGTGAGGGCTTTCTATGTAACTAAGTCTACGTTTTGTTTGGTACCAAAACACAATTGTAATGACGTCGCATGACGTCGCAATAACCTTCGATCAGACTTTGCTGTAATCATGATCTAAGTTCTTGCGGTTTTTGTGGATGGCCAAAGGATGGCCAAAAGATGTCCAATCTTGAGCTGGTCAAACTCGAAACTCGATTGCACAATTTTTTGATGTGCGCTCAAGGGAGATCCTGCTCAGAGGCAAATTTGGTCTTGGACCGCCGGTGGAACAGTTGTTGTTGTTTTGTTTGCAGGCACAGTCTTTGCAGAGTCCCGAACTGGAATTGACGAGAGAGTGGACGATGACATTTGGAAAGGTGTGGTCGAGAGGGAGAAATGGTGTGAAAACAACTGGTACGATTATTTCTACTACCTTTTCTTATCACGATTACTACTAGATTGAATAATTATTTGCAGGTATTGAGGAAACATCAACTTTATTGTTCCGACCCACTTTAGTTTTCAAACCAAAAAAAGTTTTTTTCGAATTTTGTTTTTTTCCGAGGAGTTACGGACGATTAAAGATTTGAGAATGTTAGCCTATCTTCCGTTGTTTTGTTCACATTTTTCGAAAATTTTTGCTCAAATTTTGATCAATTTTAGTAAAAATTGGATAAAATTGTTAACGATAGTCTCATTGGTTTTACGTTTAAAGATAAAAGAGAGTTGGTGTGTTGTTTGAACCAACCGTTTTGACAAAGATTGCCGCTAAATGTTTGAGAATACAACATTTTTTCTGTCTTCATAAAAAGTGCCATCAAATTGGTGTATTTGACTCAATTTGTCCGGTTCGGCCGTTGATGCAGACATAAAAAAATGCTGACGCATTCTTCCTTCACTCAGACATAGTCTAATTGTTCCTACTGTTCCATGGATAATTTTCTGGTAATAAGTTTTTGCGTTCTCTTCGTAAATTTAAACTGATGTTTTGTAAAAAAGCCAAAAAGCCAAAACTGATGTTTTGTAAAAAAGCCACTGATGTTTTGTAAAAAAGCCATTGCGCAATTTTTGAAAAGAATTGCTTTTTCCGCCGGGAAGCGATGGCAAGCCAGTTTTGGGTCTTGTTGTGGATTTTTTGTTCTGAAAAGTGGTTCGGATTGAATTTTGGGTCCGCGTTTTTTTTATTTTTACTGCATTTTTTTGTTCCTTTTGAGGAAAATACAATTTAATTAGAGTTAACTTGATAGGAGGTTCTTCTGGATTCCAACAAAATCCATACAAATAAAATTGTGGTTTAGGAGTAAAACTCATGGTTTTATGGCACAGGCAAATTGTTTTTTTTTTGGTTTGTCAGCTTTTCTCAGCTTGTTTTGTCAGCTTTTGATGTTTTTTGGAGTCTTATGACTGAGTGTTTTTAATCAAATGTCTGTTTCAGTATCTAAGAAGCTATTGAAGAAATTATCTAATGCTTTTAGTTTAAATTTCAGTAGCAAGTATAATAAGTACAAGTCGATAAATATCCAAAATTCAGAATATTTTTTTTGAAATAATGACTTCTTGGTAACATTAGATATTTCGGTAACGTTTAGAAATTTTTTTATTGGAGAAAAAGCAGGTGCAATACCATTTTTGGTCTAAAAGTTGAGTTTTACTGGTTGAAAATTTATTCGGGTTGCAACGGGGCGCTGAACATAATTTTTTGATATAAATTTGTATTTTTTTTGTTTTCTGTAAGTTCGTTAGAGGCACGAAAAATTTCAAATCAAGCCTCAATCACCGACAGATCATTTTTTTTGCAATATGAGTTCAACAAAAATACATAATAATACCAGCGAAAACCGTAGAGTTTTTTTGCTTCATTCTTATTTCTGCAACCTTTCAGTGTAGTCTCAGCATAGAAAAGAATTCCAGCAATAATTATCATTTATATGATGTTGTAGTCTACATTGCTGTTTCATTATTTACGGCTTTAAAGTTTTTTGGCGTGGATAATACGATTTTTAATAAAATTTTTCTATTTGAAAATTTCCAATTTTCGAAGCTTTTTTTGCCGTCTTTTCTGACCATCAAAAAAAATGGCACAATAATTACAATTGCTATAACTTTTTGATGGCGTTTAAATAAGTGGAATTGATTTTCTTCGCTTTTTTGAACATATTTCGATCTTATAGGCTTCTGCACCGTTTCCTTGAAAAATTGAAGTCAATTGTTGATTTTTTTCTTGTATTTGTTAATTTTTCAGTCATATGACATTTGTCATACGACTTAAGAACAGCTCTCAATCGTATTGTTTGACGGTTTAGATTAGGCGATTGAATGACTTCAATCAATAGCTAATTGCTTTCATGAATGCGAATTTAATAGTTTTCAAAAATTGTAAACGTGTTCTCTAACTTTGCCCCTTTTTGTTTCCTTTTCTTGCTTATTAATCTGAATAAGGACCCTAATCTTTTTTTGATGAAATGCCAGTCAATTGGTTTAGTTACTTTAAAAAATCTGAAGCCAGTTTGACTTTTTCATTGATTTTATTAAAAGAAAGAAAGACTTGAGTTTTGATCGTAAGTAATGCTTGTTGTTTTTTATCCGATTTTATTGTTTGTGTTGTCTCTTACTCTCTTTAATGGCAGATGTCATAGGCCCTCTAATGGGTCATTGTTTCACTTGTATAGTGCATAGAGCAAAAAGAGATTTTTAAAACGGATGCACCAATTGTTTTTGATCAATGAATGATTTTTTGAAAGTTTTCTATCTCTTCCTCATTTCCTCATTTGGTAAACAATTAAGTCGAAAACGTGACTGATTGGCGTCGGAAGAAATATCATGTACAAACGAACATTACCGAAACTCCTTGTTGTCTTCATATTGTTTGTAGGTTTCCATATGCCCGCTTTTGGGGTCTGGTAATTTTTCATTAAAAGTCAATATTATTGTACCATCCGTATTTTAGGAATGCATTATCGCAAGTGATCATATATGGTGGGTAAGGCACCGTATATGGTTGCCTTTATGATTAGTCAGTAACCACTGTAATGAAGTTCTTATATCATTGTCATCAACTTTTTTGTTGAAAACCAATCAAATAATTTTTAAATCAAGCTTAATCTGCATCTCAACCTTCTGGCAATAGTTATGATGTGTGTCAATTTTTGAATTCAAACTCAATTAATGACTTAATTATGATAATTTGTTTTCCCATCTACGATCTGTTAAAGTGAAAAATGGAATTTTTAAAGTTTTATCAGACAATTCTTGGAAAATATATGTATTACGAGAGCATGGTTACCATCAAAAATCATAAAGGTCCGAAAAAATCTTTTTAGTTTGTTTATATATATATATATATATATATATATATATATATATATATATATATTACCTTTCTCAATACACTCGTGGCGTGGTTGGCATCAATATTATTTTCATTTTTGTAAATTGTAATTGTTCTGTCATTTGTACGATTTAAATATTCTAAAGAAATTTCAAACATGCGTTTGATAAAATATAAATTGTTTGTTGTTGAAAGTGTCTTTGAATTTTGAAAAATTGGTTGCTTCAGGAATGAAATTGTTGTTGTTTTTTGTTTCAGGAAGACTAACTGGGGTTTCCTGGTCGAGAAAGTAAGTATACACGGCTCAGAAGTTACCCCCGCCCCGCTTCTATCTCATCGCGTTTCGCGAGATTATTTATCTTGTAGTATAAATATTTTTTTGTTATTTTTTTTATAGCGCATAAGTTACTGTGGCAACGGTAATCATTATTTCGACGCATCTGATCTGACTAACAATCAGTCGTGATCAATTAACATCTCGTGCATGATCGGCCAACAGACTTTGAATAGGGTCCTTATCAGTGTAAATAGAGTGCATCACATCCCCAATTGCGCTGATAATTGTCCGATTTTAAGCGAGGACATCGACAGGGGTCGAAATCAAACACTCGACACATTGGAGATTAGATTTGATATTGATGATGAGGTTCATACCAAAATGACCCCTGATCAGACCAATTTTAAGAGTGCATCAGAGCTTTTTGCACTCACTAATTACGTAATGTGATGCAGCAAACATTTTTGAAATTGAGAATGAGAGAAATCGTTGCAATGATTTCCGATCACATATCTCTGCGGCCTGAAGGGAAAGATCTTTTCAAGCTCTCAAAAGATCGATAAGAGGTAGTTAAGAGTGCATTGAAGCTTGGCCATAGCATGCAAAAATGTTGTGGTCATAAAACGCACGATAATCTGTTCATAACTTACGAAAGTCTGGTCATAAAACGGACGAAAGTCTGATCATAACATAAAAGCTTGGTAAAAATCGCACAAAAATCTGATAAAAAACACCCGAAAGTCTGATCATAAAACACACGAAAGTCCGGTAATTAAAACCACGAAAATTTGGTCATAAAACGCACAAAAGTA
Source organism: Convolutriloba macropyga (assembly GCF_964194025.1). Taxonomy (NCBI): domain Eukaryota; kingdom Metazoa; phylum Xenacoelomorpha; order Acoela; family Convolutidae; genus Convolutriloba; species Convolutriloba macropyga. The sequence goes on from NC_134472.1 coordinate 23,529,080, forward strand.
TGGTCATAAAACGCAAAAAATTTTGATTAAATATGCACAAATGTCTAAACAATGGTCCAAACAATTATCTGATCAGAAGTAATTTTGGTCCGGGGCGATATGATCAAAGCTTTAATCTGGGTAATTAGTCTACAAATATAAAAGCTCTCAATAAATGCGTTTAAACTCAAAAAATGAAGAATTGCATGTCAAATGATGTAAATGTAATTTTTAGATGAGAGAAATCGAGCCCCCCGAATGTAGTAGTCGCAGACCAAAGACAGCATTCGCTCCCGACAGTCGAGAGATCAAAACTCCCTTTTCCCAGCGAATTCCCAACACACGAGCAACTGAGTTCGGCAGCCGACTCAACACTAATATTGGTTAGTCTACGATAAATGGAAAATTCGGTGAAATTTGATTGATATTATGCTACAATGCTCTAACAAACGATGAAAACATTTCGGGTCGAGGTGCCAACCATCAAATTGCTTAAAAGGTAAGAATTGCTGTGGATGGTTGTAAGAACCGTGTTGTTTAGCGCTGAATAACCCTAGTCTATTACCGACGGCTATCTTGCAAGATCTTGCAAGAATCTTGCAAGATCTTGTAAGATTACGCACCATCTTGCAAGATCTTGCAAGATTCTTGCAAGATCTTGCAAGATAGCCGTCGGATATGCAAGAATCTTGCAAGATAAGCGTCGATCTTGTAAGATTCTTGCAAGATAGGCGTCGAACTCTTGCAAGATTCTTGCAAGATAAGCGTCGAAGTCTTGCAAGAATCTTGCAAGATAAGCGTCTGATTTTTGCAAGGGTCTTGCAAGATAAGCGACGAATTCTTGCAAGACCCTTGCAAAATGGGCGTCCGGAAACTTAGTCTTAGCTTGAGCGCGGGCCTTTTTGGCTTCTTTGCTGTCTAGAGTCGGTGCATTACTATGCTCCAGAAGGAGCGCACCTGATCTCTAGCCACCAAAGAAAAAAAAAAGACCCTAAAGAGCTAAGACTAATGCGCGAGGGGCCACAAACAAGGGCGGGGGGTTATCGCGCTGCGCAAAAGGGGTCACAAACAAGGGGCGGAAATGTAGCCTTAGCTCGGGCGTGGGCCTTTTTGGTTTCTTTGATGTCTAGAGTCGGTGCATTACTATGCTCCAGAAGGAGCGCACCTGATCTCTAGCCACCAAAGAAAAAAAAAGACCCGAAAGAGCTAAGACTAATGCGCGAAGGGGCCACAAACAAGGGCGGGGGGTTATCGCGCTGCGCGAAGGGGTCACAAACAAGGCGGGGGGTTATCGCGCTGAAGAAAGGAAGAGACAAACATATAAATGAACATCTAAATGCATCAGAAAGGGGGCACAGAGAGGGGTGGGGTTATAGCACCGAAAGAAAGAAACATAAATGAACATCTAAATGCACAAGAAAGGGGGCACAGAGAAGGGTGGGGGTTCAAGCGAACGAAAAACGGGCGAGCAAAACAGAAACGAACGAAAAACGAGCGAACGAAAAACGAGCGAGCGTGAAAGCAGGCGAACGAAAAACGAGCGAGCGAAACAAAGACGAACGAGCGTGAAAGCAGGCGAACGAAAAACGAGCGAGCCCAAAGCAAGCGAAACAAAGACGAACGAGCGTGAAAGCAGGCGAACGAAAAACGAGCGAGCCCAAAGCGAGCGAAACAAAGACGAGCGAGCGTGAAAGCAAGCGAACGAAAAACGAGCGAGCGCAAAGCGAGCGAAACAAAGACGAGCGAGCGTGAAAGCTAGCGAACGAAAAACGAGCTAGCGAAACAAAGACGAACGAGCGTGAAAGCAGGCGAACGAAAACGAGCGAGCCCAAAGCGAGCGAAACAAAGACGAACGAGCGTGAAAGCAAGGGAACGAAAAACGAGCGAGCGCAAAGCGAGAGAAACAAAGACGAGCGAGCGTGAAAGAAAGCGAACGAAAAACAAGCGAGCGCAAAGCGAGAGAAACAAAAACGAACGAGCGAAACCGAATTTGCCCGGAAGGCAATCCTAGAGAGAAAAAACCTTTGCCCTAGGGCAAAGAAAAGGAACAAATGCCCGGAGGGCAACAAGGAGAGAGAGAGAGAGAGAGAGAGAGAGAGAGAGAGTTGAGAGAGCGAGAAAGAGAGAGAGCGCGAGAGAGAGAAGAGAGCAAGAGAGAGAGAGAGAGAGAGAGAGAGAGAGAGAGAGAGAGGTTGAGAGAGAGAGAGAGAGAGAGAGAGAGAGAAGAGAGCGAGAAGAGAGAGAGAGCGAGAGAGAGAGAGAGAGAGAGAGAGAGAGAAGAGAGAGAGAGAGTTGAGAGAGCGAGAAAGAGAGAGAGAGAGAAGAGAGAGAGAGAAGAGAGCGAGAGAGAGAGAGAGAGTTGAGAGAGAGAGAGAAGAGAGCGAGAGAGAGAGAGAGAGAGAGAGAAGAGAGAGAGAGAAGAGAGCGAGAGAGAGAGAGAGAGAGAGAGAGAGAGAGTTGAGAGAGAGAGAGCAGGAAGACAGGAGAGACAGAGCAAGAAAAAAGAAACAACGAAAAGAGAGAGCACGTGGCCATAAAGCAACACAAACTCAAGAGTGATCGCTAAAAAGATAAAAGCAAATAAACACATAAAAGGCAATCAGGCAATATCAGAATTTTCATTACCTTAACTGTCGGTTATGATTTCATTCATCACTTTGCCTGATCAAGGACAAAACCAGAAACGCGCTTCAAAAATCATTTTTCTCTTTGGAGCATGATCATCGAACATATGACAAGGAGTTTGAAAAGCAAAAAAGGAGAACAGCAAAAAGAGAAAGACAGAGAGAGAGAGAGAGAGCTCCCGGCAACAGAAACTGGAGAATGAACACAAGAAAATGATAAGCAAATAAAATTTATAAAAAGCAATCAGGCAATCAGAATTTTGATTATCCTAATTTAAGGTTATAATTTCCGTTCATCACATTGCCTGATTCAGAAGAAAACAAGAAAAGCGCAGCGAAAATCATTTTTTTCATCATAGCGCAATCATCGAACATATGACAACAAGGAGTTTAAATGGCAAAAAAAGAGAAGAGCAAAAAGAGAAAGACACAGAGAGAGAGAGAGAGAAAGAGAGAGAGAGGGAGCTCCCAGCAACAAAAACTGGAGACTGAACACAATAAGCAAACAAAATTTTAAAAAGGCATTCAGGCAATCAGAATTTTGATTATCCTAACTTAAGGTTATAATTTCAGTTCATCACATTGCCTGATTCAGAAGAAAACAAGGAGCGCTCCGAAAATCATTTTTCTCGTTATAGCGCAATCATCGAACATATGACAAGGAGTTTAAAAAGCAAAAAAGGAGAACAGCAAAAAGAGACAGACAGACAGAGAGAGAGAGAGAGCTCCCAGCAACAGAAACTGGACACTTAACACAAGAAAAAGATAAGAAAAGAAAAACTATAAAAGGCAATCAGGCAATCAGATTTTTTATTATCCTAACTTAAGGTTATAGTTTCAGTTCATCACATTGCCTGATTCAGGATAAAACAAGAAGAGAGCTCCGAAAAGCATTTTTCTCATCATAGCGCAATCATCGAACATATGACAAGGAGTTTAAAGGCCAAAAAAAGAGAACAGCAAAAAGAGAAAGACAGAGAGAGAGAGAGAGAGAGAGAGAGAGAGAGAGAGAGCTCACAGCAACAGAAACTGGAGACTGAACACAAGGAAAAGATGAGCAAAGAAAATTCATAAAATGCGATCAGGCAATCAGAATTTTGACTATCCTAACTTAAGGTTGTAATTTCAGTTCATCACTTTGCCTGATTTAGAAAACACAAAAAGCGCTCCGAAAATCATTTTTCTCATCATAGCGCAATAATCGAATAGAAGCCAAGAAACAAATGAAAAAAAAAACAAAACGAAAGAACAAGTAGGAAACCAGCCGAGACAGAACTACAGACAAAGAGCACGCGAGCTCAAAGCAACAAAAACTGAAGAGTGAACCCAAAGAAGATAGAAGCAAAGGAAACACATGTACCAATCAGGCAATCAGAATTTTGATTATCCTAACTTAAGGTTGTAATTTCAGTTCATCACATTGCCTGATTCAGGAGAAAACACGAAAGGCGTTCCGAAAATCAGTTTTCTCATCATAGCGCAATAATCGAATAGAAGCCAAGAAACAAATGCAAAACAAAACAAAACGAAAGAACAAGCAGGAAATCAGCCGAAACAGACCTACAGACAAATAGCACGCGAGCTCAAAGCAACAAAAACTGAAGATTGAACGCAACGAAGAGAGACAAACAAAGGAAACACACAAGAGAATCAGGCCATCAGAAATTTGATTACCCACTATGGTTGTAATTTCATCACTTTGCCTGATCAAGGACAAAACCAAAAACGCACTCCGAGAACAAATTTTCTCATCAAAGAACAAATATCGAATAATTTGGAAGAAGTTGGAAAATCAACTATTACTATACAACTTTTTATGAACAAATTCACAAATGAAGAAAAAGGCATCGAAGAGTTGATTCTACATTTATCTGCAACAACAACAACCAATCCAAATCAAACAATATACAGAAAAAGCAAGAGTCAGAAGAAATTGAATCAAAAGACAAAAGCACTCCGAGAATCAATTTTCTCATCAAAGCGCAACTATCGAATAAATAGGAACAAGTTGAAAAATCAATAATTACTATACCACATTCTTTATCTACAAAGGCAAAAAAGGAAACAGGCTGATTCTACAACCAACCCAAGAAAGACAACATCAACAAGTTGAAAGAAAAAGCAAGAGTCAGAATAAATTAAATCAAAAGACAAAAGCACTCCGAGAATCAATTTTCTCATCATAGCGCAACTATCGAATAAATAGAACAAGTTGAAAAATCAATTATTACTATACCACATTCTTTATCTACAAAGGCAAAAAAAAGAAACAGGCTGATTCTACAACCAACCTAAGAAAGACAACATCAACAAGTTAAACGAAAAAGCAGGAGTCAGAATAAATTAAATCAAAAGACAAAAGCACTCCGAGAATCAATTTTCTCATCATAGCGCAACTATCGAATAAATAGAACAAGTTGAAAAATCAATTATTACTACACCACATTCTTTATCTACAAAGGCAAAAAAAGGAAACAGGCTGATTCTACAACCAACCCAAGAAAGACAACATCAACAAGTTGAAAGAAAAAGCAAGAGTCAGAATAAATTAAATCAAAAGACAAAAGCACTCCGAGAATCAATTTTCTCATCATAGCGCAACTATCGAATAAATAGGAACAAGTTGAAAAATCAATTATCACTATACCACATTCTTTATCTACAAAGGCAAAAAAAGGAAACAGGCTGATTCTACAACCAACCTAAGAAAGACAACATCAACAAGTTGAAAGAAAAAGCAAGAGTCAAAATAAATTAACTCAGAAGACACAAGAAACATTCAAATTACTTGAAAACTCGTGTACAGATTAGCCTATTTAGAAGGGCGAGCAAGTCACGCTGGCCATCAAAGGTCATATGACAAGGATCATTAAGTTTAAAATGTTTTGGCTTTAGTTTTGGTGCAACATAAAACTCCTTTAGTTCATGGTAAAGAATCTTATTTACAGTCTCCACATTATGGCTTTCCATATCGCGCCTTTTCCACATTCCAATTACAAGAACATTAGTGCCCTCACGCGATGCACACCTTGCGAAGCTTACTAAGTTGAGAGCTACTTCTTCGGGTTTTTTGGCAGGTATATCACGCCAATCTGCTAGGTCATTGTTTCCCACAGCAACAATAACAAAGTCGTATTGCTTAGCAGTCAGACTGACACAAGGGCCAAGCTCATGAGAACGCATGCCACTCATCGCCAGGACGTCAATTTGATAAGCACAGAGTAGCGGATCATTGTAGAGATCTGTTTTCAAATGTTTGACGTTGGAGTCACCGATTAACAGGAACGAGCTGAACAAAAAATTAGTATGAGTTGGAGCACAAAAAGCAGACGCGCGAAAGCAGAACAATTCAGGAGAAACAAAAAAAGGTAGCTTAGACAGTCATCCGCAAAATATGCTAAATTATTGACGTATTTGGTAGAAAATTTCGAAAGCTTATTTGATAAACTCAAGTGAAAGAAACTTACAAATTTCCAATCAACAGCTTTGAGCTCTTCTTCACCAGTAACCTAAAATGACTGCGCAGTATCTTGAGGTAAATAGAAAATAATTAACGGCCGAGTCAAGGATTTGCAAAAATATTGATTCTACAGTCAACAAAAAATAATAAAAACTTTTCCAAATTATGATTGAGGCCACCTGCAAAAAAAGTTACTGACTCTACAATCAGCAACAAAAAATCAATTATGTTCGAACCCTTCTCTGATAACGCTGACTTTCAGAACATTAGGCAGCGGACAAACAATTGACTTATATAACAAATTTTCAACAAGACACAAATCTAGCGGTCCTAGCGTACTTAATTCAAAGCAAAAATTATAAGGAAATATATGATGATCGGGAATAACATTAAGTATGGCGACATCCAAAAAATATCTGACAACAGCATAGATGATGCCTTCAATTTTTACAAAGCATTGAACTTGAACAAATTTTTCATCTTTAAGTTGAACAACACTTTCGCCTAAGTTATCATTGAGTCTTGTATACGAAAGAGAACAGAATTTTTTCCCTTTGTCATTTACAAATCGCGAAAACTTACTTTCGGCATTCCGTTCATGACAAAACACGTTTACCTCTTGGGACATTTTAGTGAAATTTTCAAGGCACTTATTTTTATTATCACCACTTACTCTTAACTCATCGACAGAATTTTGGTAGTTTAGGAAACGTTCAACCATTTTTTCAGGATTTTTTATTGTTCCAGAAAGTGCTGATAGAAGTTGGTGATTAGCCGACTCAAAGCAAAAAGCAGAAAAAAGCCAGAGTGGACCATTTCTTCGGACTTGTTCTACTAAATGTCGCATTGTGTGGAAATTGTATGATTGGGATTCGGCCCCATATAACTCAATAAAGTTTTCAAAGAAAGAGTTAATCAATAATTCAGCGGGTTCAAGGTTTGTAACAGCAAAATTGCCATCGGATAAAAGTCTTATAGCAAAACTTAACTTACAAAAACTCTCCAGATGAAGATTTGAGATACCTAAATTATCGAAGACGAGTGGGCCAATATGAAAAAAAAGAGTTTGAAGTCAAACGCTTTCCAAAATGACAAATCTTTCAATTTTTTTGTTCGATGAAGTATATCGAAGGGTATACAGCATTTTGAAACACGATATTCGAGCTCTTTTAATTTGTTTCCTTTTGCTAATGAAATGAAAAATTTGGAAAGAACTTTTCCGGTGCCTAAAAAGACTTGATGCATGGGATCAATAGGACAATCCCACGGCAAATTAAAAAACGTAATGAGAGGGGTTAGAGATTTTACGCCATTAACAGTTATTTGCTTTTGATCAGCTGTTTCACCACAAGCTCTGAACGTATCATTCTCGCGGAGAATAAAAGCCTTAGAGACCTTGAAGAGCATTCTATTACTCTGGTGGAAACCTTTTATGAAACAATGGGGACAACTTTGGTAACCCATATGCTGCTTCATACACAAGACGTACGCCGTCGCTGGTGCATCACAAACAATACTTCTGTAACGGAAAAACACTCGCCCACATGCCTCTAGATTCACTCCACTGGAATAACTTTCTAACTCAAAGCAAATTCTTATTAAAAGTTCGGTAAAATCAGGCTTCGATTCGCCGTACCACAATCCAAGAAGACATATATTAGCATAGCATGACCTTAACACTGGAGGCAAATTGAATATTTGTACCCAAATAGGCCATACTGACAACTTTTTTGATTTAAAAACTGGCGCTCCGTCGGTATTAAATACAAGCTGAAGTTCAAAGTTGCAGAAAGCGTCGGAAGCGGTCTCCCAATCGCAGGAACTAGACCAAGATCGCTGTATATAGGAAAAATGTTTTTTAACTATTCGATTTACCTGAGGAACTAAGTCAACCATAAGCAGTTTTGAGGCACCGAAAGATGTTGTTGACACTAACGGGAGATTTGAAGACGCAATTTCCGCAAAAACATTGTTGGGATAGGGCAAAACGCTGGCAAAAAGTTTCAAGAAGTCATTTCTTGCGGAGTCCGAGAGCTTATGCTTAATCGAAATCTTAGAAAATTTTTGCAAAAAATCATCATGAGATATATCAGTTCCCTCGTAAAGAAAACTACTTAAGCAGCCAAGCTCAGGCAAGTTTTGATCAACTAAGTCATTGGGCGCATTTTCATCTTCAAAACTACGTAAATTTGCAGGTGATGAGCAAACAAAATTTTCTGACTGAAATTGGCTGTCAGCTGTTGGCCGATTCAAAAAACGTCAGATTCAGATGCATCAGGAGGAAGATTCTCGTCATTGCTTTCAGTCCCAACTGAAGACGTAGACGAGCTATAACACTTTTTAGTATAATCAAGTGAACTAAAGAGAGATTCATAGGTTAAGTATTCTGGTGTATCAGTTAGTTTTTCTTCGGGGAAGAACATTTTTAAGCGGGACGGAAAACTTTGGCGCGACGCTGGACCAATTTTTTTTGCTTTTTTTACTTTACTTTTCTTATAACCCCTTCTTCGTTTAACTGCTATCTCAGGAAACGGATTTCCATGGCGGCTTTTATACGGACATAGACAATACTGATTGTTGGGACCAAAAAAATGATTTTGATATGACACAGTTAGTTCCTCTCCTTCCTTTATCTCCCTTAAGGGAACACACACCATAATATTTTTAACATTAACATAGGCTACATTTGGCTTGCATGACGCATTGATAAAGGATATTGGCCCAAGCATTAACCATTGAACACCTTTTCTAGGGCTTTCCATTACTGAAAAATCATTGTAGCCGGGAACAATTTCATCTTCTTTTATGTCAACGAGAAAGCCTACAAGCCCGGGTATTTCTAATTTTGAGTCGATATCACATTTAGCAAAAACTCCTAGTTGGGAAAAATTAGCGTCAGTTAGATAATCTACTGGACCAAAAATTACCAGTTTTTGACTTTTAGCATACTCTGAATCCAAAAAACTTTCGAGATCCGAGAGATAAGCGGGCGGGCAATCAAGATAAAGAGAAACCTTATGGGCTTGAACTCCAATAACGTCCACCCACTTCTCGGTCAACTTTGCGTCCACAAATGCTAGCTCCTGCCATGTAACAGGAAGATTGCTCAATTGTTGCGCAATTGGAAGGTAGAGTTTGTACTTTTTGTGATCAAGTATAGACATTTCATCTGGAATTAATATTCAAGTCAGATAACGTAGAGAAAAATTTGAAAAAACAGAAGTAAAAAACATAACTGGCAGATTGCCAGAAAATGGCCGCAATAGCTTTGTAGATCTGCAGTCTCAAAAAAAGTAAAAAAAGAGACTTCATTAAGAGCTGAGATCTCACATTTTGATTAAGAATCTACAAGTAATTGCTGCCTCTATTAGCTGCTCTCAAATAATCTTCATTTAGAGGGACACACAATCAATTGACCTTAACTCTTTGAATTAGGGTAAACAACAGCTAGGAAATCATTTTCAGAGTGAGGTTAGTCACGTGTGACCAAAACCTTAATCTCGTGAATGAACAGAAAACTCAGCGCTCCAAAACGAGCGAAAAATCAGGTCACGCACGCAATTGTTGAAATTGCATGAACAAAAGAAAAAAACGAGTTTGAAGTAATTGCTATGTCATATGGTCGTAACAAAAATCTTGAAGACGAAAAAAAACCAAGACAAGCCGAATAATAGCCTCAGCTATCGCTTCGCGGCTATTAAAAAGGACAAAACTATTTTCATATTGAAAAAACATGGCATATTAATTTTCTTTATTCAGTTCAGCCTTCTCATGTCGTCCCAGAGAATTGGCGGCATCTTTAGCCCTTCTAAGCGCATAAAGGCTATCGCCGCAAATAAGCCTCACAGCTTCTGAAACAAAAAAAAAATGCAAGGGCAGAAAAATGGAATTAGAATTTAGAAATGTCGGGCACAACCTTTGAAATGATATTCGTCTTCCGCTGATGCTAGCTTGCGCGCCGGTTGTTTAACATTGTTCCTCTGAACAAACCAACAGAACTCCAATCTCTCCTCTTTTGAATGTATCGCTCTAGCGAGAAATCGGCCGACAGACGCATAATCATGGCGACAACCGGCATAACTTAACAGATCGTTTCCTTTGTATACAAGTCTTTCGTTAGCCGAAGCTCTTTGTGCTTTCACGCGTTTATCATTCTAAAAAGAAAAAAACCATAGTTGCTACCAACTATAGAAAGAATAAAAGCCGCCAAAATTAATTGAACAAATACTTACAAGTTCTTTCAGGGCACGAGAAACATCTAACATCCGATTTCTCGACTCAACTTCAACAACATTACTTCGCCGTATACACCCCTCAAGGGTTTCTATATTAGTCAGAACTGTTTGCAACCCCTCATAGAGAGAAACCATTTTACTATCTAAAAAAAGATGACAAGTGAAGCCTCTAGTTTAAGGGGAAATTTAGCAGCCACAACATATAACTACAAAAAAATTACCGAAGAAATATTGAATTCCGGAAAGGCGTCAGTTTTTTTCTCAAAAAATCAACCACATCAGAAAACAACACAGCTTTTAGTCAAAACTACTCCTGACATTTTATTGCACACTAACAACTGCTCTTTTCTCTCGCAGACGTTGGTTAACAAGTTTTAATGAATCACGATACAATTTGTTGGTATATTGGTCACCAAATGCGAATTTCACTGCTTTTTGATACAGTTCCGTTCTTTCATGATCTCCCGGTTTTCGTCCACTTTGTGGGTCTAAGGTCTTTTTGGGATCGATGCAAAGAGACTTTCTTTCTTCCTCGGTCCAAAGAGCTTTTGCAATATTGAAGGCTTTCTCAACAAATGTAGCGCCACCAAGGTTAAACAGATTTTGATCGCCAAACATTAGAACAGGCACTTCCTCGTTGGCAGCCTCCTCGGAAACATAATCTTTCTCCGCATTACGAGACAAAAGAACAGGAGTTTCAGCGATTCGATAGATTTCATCTAAAGCACGTCTGGAGAACTTGGTCAGATCGTCTAGTAACCGGTCACTTCGATCCATTCGAGACTCGAGCCTTCCGATGACTCGCTCAAAACGTTTTGCCAAATCCATCTAAGAAACAAGAAGTCGGTTGCTACCAACCAACATCAAACTTTACTTATAAAAACCTAATTTAATATCAAATTTTGGGAGCGTCTAAATTTTATCTTAAATTAGCTAACGTCAAGCGAATTGCTCTCAAACAACAAGCGAGCGGCTGACACAGGCAGTTGGTAGCTAACGTTTAGTGAGGCTGAGCTAGGTTTATCGTAACTGAAGGTCCCTTGATTAAAACAACTCTTTACATCAAGAAATGTCTTAATGACAGTTTCGGCCTATCTTATAATTCAAGTAGAGAAAGCCGGAATTCCCTAAGAAAACTTAATTCCCTCCAAATTATGCCTGTTTATTCCGTTCTTAAGGACAAAAAGTCAAATGGGCAGAAAAACAGATCGCGCAAAAAATGGCATTAAAAGACCACAGGATTAATACAATTGCTTCGTTTGAGAGCAATTAGAAACTATGTACCTTTCGGGGAAAAAAATATATTAACCACTTGATTTGCAGTAAGCTCCGAATTTGCGGATGTTTTTGAGGCACTCTTACTCTTCCGAACCTCAGGCTCGGGTTGATCGGGCTCGTTATCATCCGTATCGTCATCAATCCAATCATCGCTATCCGATTTACCATCCGATTCAGCGTTGTCAACATCCTTATCTTTATTATTGACAAATATGTCATTCTGCTTTTCGTTTTGAATTTCAAGGTGCGCTTCTGCAAAAACTTTGGTTAGATTCATATCTCTAGGCTTAATGCCTTCGTTAAGCATAGCGTTCATTTTATCTCCCACTCGAACAAGAATATTTTCGGGTCCGTTTGTTATAACAAGACCATTCAAAAAGTCCTTTGGGTTCTTGTCAGATTTGAAAAGAACGTCCTCATACTGCAATGACAGTTTAACAGAACTAGATAAATGAGTTGGCCACCCAGAATGATCCGGCTTATCCAAATCAAACTTTCCATCGATATAAAAATAAACGAGAAAGCGGTGATTCTTTGGAAACACAAATTCGTTTTCTTTATCAGCGCATCTGGAGGATTTTGGTCGGACAGCAACTGGATTTCCCTTGGTTGCTGGTGCAGCTTTAGCTTTGACTGATCGCTGAGAGGAGCTCATTTTCGGATTACTAAACAAAAAAAAATTTTTTATTTGTTCCAATGGCTGTCCTGGCATTAACTTTGAACTGTAGTACCAGTAACTAAGTGGTAACTGCTACGTTAACTCCATTGTGAAGACAATGGACGGCGATCACAAACCAAAGAGGGGGAAAATTTTCGATCGATCAAAAGTTATTTCGCATAAAGTTATTTTGTATAAAAAAAAAGTTTTAAAAAAATTGTTAAAGAGCAGCAGAGAAAAGGTACTGTTGCCCTCATTGCCATCATGAGTAAGCAGGAGAGATTTCAGGGGACCTATAACTACCACTCTAATGCCAAATTTGAGAACATTATGCAAGGAAAACAAAAAAAAGGTTTTAAAAAACTTGATCGTTTTCCAATGATTAAAAAAAATCTTTCCAACTTTTCCATTGAAAGGTTAACAAATCAGCCAATTCTAGAGCAAGAATAGCCAATACCGCAAGCAGAATTGCTATATTACCGCACGCAGCATTTGTTTCATTAAAAAACTAGATACATAATAAAGATTTGACCATGACAAAACAAAGAAAAAAGCATATGAACGATTTTTTAAACAAATTTAGCAAAATTTTTCGCATTTTTGAAATTTTGCGGACCTGACTGTCTAAGCTACCTTTGACGGTCATTTTAAGCAGAACAGAAAGAGATTTTTTACCTCATGGTGGTTGGGCTAAACACAGAACAGAAGTTATACAAATAAGATACATCTAAAGAAAACATTTGGTCTCAATTCTACAATTGAGCCAAGAGCAACTAAGTAATGTAGGAAAGGTGGGGTAACACAAGCAAAAAACAGCGCGAGGAAGCAACTTACAGCTATTGTAGTGTTGATGCAGGCTGAAGAGAACTGATGTCAATTTGGCAAATTTCAAAGGTCAAAAGCCAAGATTTTCACGTAACAATATCTGAAAGGATCATGTGTTGTAGTAGTTATTAGTCACGATGATTCTTTTCAGACAAAATTTACCATACCAGCAATGTAAAGTGAGTAATAGGACACCATTAATGGCATAGCATACTACATTTGACGCCGCTTTGTAAAAATTTAACGTGGTATGGGTCATTTTATTCGAGAATACTGGTGTCGATTTGGGCGAAATGGGATAACCCCTGAAGGTCAATTTCTCCGCACTAACTTCGAAGCAGCAAACCTTGCACGAGTTAACGTTTATGCACAATCAATTTGGGGGTGGAACCAGAAAACAGAACTGCAATTGCTGCATTTTGCTAATAATTAATAGGGATTTTGCATACCCCCCTCCAAATCACCCCTAGTGGAGGGGATTTTCGCCCAAAATCGACCAATTTCATAACCTAGACTTACGCTATGACAATGAAACTTTGACATGACTTTTGGAACACTAACACACACCTATTCCAACAGAAATTAGGGTGAACAAACAATATAATCTCAAAATTCATGACAAATACTCGGACGACCTGTCACCAATATGGCAAAAATGGCGGGGTGTGTTCCGGTCAATATCTCAAAACTGCCCGGACCAAACCATACGTGACCTATATCAAATTAAAGTACATTTCATACTGATTCCAAATCTTTAAGCAAAATCAAAATCGGTACACTCTATAGGGAGATATTAAAAAGTTAAGGTATTGTACCAAATGCCATATATACAGCCGGTCGCTGACCAAAATACACTTATTTCGTCACCAAAACTGCGAATAGAACGCTGAAACTTTGTGACAACCTTTGTCACACATATACAGACCTAAATCAACCATAAAAAAAGTCCGTACACGTATACACAGATTCTACACGTAGAAATACGTCATTGACATGGTGCCAAATGGCAAAAATGGTGGATCACGTCCTGCACAATTTCTCAAAGATGGCTCAACGAAACCATGCACTAACCTATATCACATTAAACTACATTTCAAGCTCAGTTCAAATCTTTAAACAAAATCAAAATCGGTGCACTCTACGGGGAGATATTAAAGATTTAAGGCATTGTACCATGTGCCATATATGGCACCGGTCACCAACTAAAATACAGTTATTTCATCACCAAAACTGTGAATAGGAAGCTGAAACTTTGTCACAACGTTTGTCACACTTATACAGACCTAAATCGACCATTAAAAATATTCCATACACGTAAACAGAGGTTTTACACGTAGAAACATGCCATTGACCGGACACTAATTGGCAAAAATGACCAGTCGTGTCCTGGCCAATATCTCAAAGACGGCTCGATAAAACCATACACTAACCTATATCATATTAAAGTACATTTCAAGCTGCGCTCAAATCTTCAAACAGAATCAAAATTGGTTCACTCTACGAGGAGAAATTTCAAAAACAAGGTATCGTACCAAATCGAGATATTGGCCAAGTACCAGACCTGTTTCGCCAAAATTTTCAGTGAAAACACTAAAATGAACACTAAAACTGTGCTACAATTCTCTCAACACATACTGACAAAGATTTTGAACAGTTATTTGGGTATAGAAGGACATTTTAAGGACATGAATTTTCACACAACAGGTACAGTACCAAATCAGCACATTTGACCACTACGATACGTGTTTTGCAAAAATTTTCACTGAAAACACTGTAATAACAACAGAAACTGTACTACATCTCTCTCAGGACATACTAATAGACATATTGGGCCAATAATTGGGTATACGGTTAAATTTCAGGGATATCAAAACAGTGTCCCCAACCCAGGTGGGTCATTTTGGCGAGGTTCGGGGGTGCCGGAGATCAGCTAAAATTTCCACATTAGAGTCGGACAACGCCATAACCAACCCTAATATTCTCAAACTAGAACTCATCACAGGACTAGAACTTCAAACAGAACCAAAATCGGTGCATTCTACGATGAGAAATTACAAAATCCATGTACAGTGCCATGTACAGGACAAAAGCGACTACTCAAACGAGAGTAAAATTGACCTTTTAATTTCACTTTTGACAGTGCATAAGGAGGTGACGGGCGGACGGATAGCGCAACAGCAACAAAACAAGACTTTCCCAAATAACATTCATTCGCTGTACGTGCAGATATTTGCATGTCAGTCAATAATGTAATATCGGGCATTATTTTTTTGACGAGGGTTCAGAAGAATGGACAAAGACAATTTGAAGACAACAGTTCACTATTAATATACCTACAGAGCGCCATGCTCAACGCCAGCACAAAACGAAAATACCACTTTGCACTAGCAAAAACGTCGCAAACATTTGAGAACAAAGAAATTAAGAAGAAATGGACAAAATGTCAATTTTCAGAAAATTTTTGCACTTTCAAATTTGGCTGTACTTCTTTACAACAACAAAGTCTTTAAAGAAGTAGTTATTGATACTTAGAAGGAGACTTCCTAAGGACGATTAGCTATGTACAATTGTTTTGACTGCAATAATTTGGTCAGCATCAAGAAAATAACAGTAATTACTACTAATTCATGTGTCTTTTTTGGGTGAAAAATAGTGCAAAATTGAAGCCTTTAACACAGTTTTTTTTTCTTACGCGCAACAAACTGCCCTAATGGAACCTCTTTAAAATTATTTAGGGCTAAGTTTCTTTTTTGGAACCAGAAAAGAATACGTTTTGAGCCTTAGGATACTAACTTCAGCAGAATCAAAGATTAGAGATGTTTCAGTTTTTTGTTGAAAACTGCGGCCACAAATTGTCATTCTTACCGCCCATTTGATATCAAAATCTGGCGTAGAAGTACCGCCAGCATGATGGTCACAACAGGTCATCAGAAGATAAAATCAATACAAGAATTTTTGTACATAATTTCCGTTTCCGTGAAAACAATGATTACAAATGAAGATAAATTATTTTCTTTTTTTTTCACGTGAATGAGACAACAATTCTGGCCTGTCATTCTTACAAACACATTCAGCTCCAGATGTACAATCTGTAGGATGGTTATAACACTTACTGAAAGCCTAGGGAAACCTTTCAATGACAATTTTCGTGAAACTTTTTCTTACAAAGTAAAAAAAACATTTCCGCTGTACAAATCGCAAAATAAACCTTTCTACAAGCTACAAGTAATTTTGATGCCGGCGTAAAACTTGTTAACAGATTTTGTTGTTCTTGTCCTCTACGGTTTATTAAAAACGAATGGAGCAACAGAAAGGTCTCATTTGAAGAACAAAATTTCGAATAATTTTTTAATTGTTTTGGAAGGAACTGGAAGCTTTTCACTCCATTCCTAATGCTTAGCAACATCTTCACATTTGCTGTGATTTGCTCTGCACAGATGGAGTAATCACGGGGATTGTTGATTACTTTCTTCACAAACCTGTGGAAGGTTGATAAAAGTGACCGTTTACGTTTTTCGCCAGGTACATGTTTAATCATTGAAAAACGTTATAATATCGTAACACAAAACGTATGATTGACTATATTCGGTGTACTATATTATTTTTCTCTCTCAGTTGATTACTGACATTTGGTTTTTTGTGTCCTTGCTACCTATTAATGATTCAAAGTGAATGGACTCACAGAAAAGTCTCATTTAAGGAACAAAAAGTCGATTATAACATTGTATAGCATAAGCAGGAACGCTCTGGTCGCTTTTTTATGATCTATTTTAGTGTTTACCAAGTGATTCACACTTGGTGTGAATAGAATGAACCATTGAAACGATGATTAAAACTTTTTTGGGGAAACGAGTCTTTCAAACATGTTATCGACGGTAAAGTTAATATGAAACATTCCGATTAGGCCCGAGAAAAAAATAATTTTAAGGCAAAAAATTTTTGGAACCTATTTTTCTTCCATAACCTGTGTGTTAGTTTCAGTAGAAGTGCCGTTAAGCTATAGGATTACTTTACAAGGGACTAGAAGGTTGATAAAAGTGACCGTTTACGTTTTTCGCCAGGTATATGTTTAATCATTGAAAAACGTTATAGTATCGTAACACAAAACGTATGATTGACTATATTGTGTGTACTATATGTTTTTTCTCTCTCAGTTGATTACTGACATTTGGTTTTTTGTGTCCTTGCTACCTATTAATGATTCAAAGTGAATGGACTCACAGAAAAGTCTCATTTACAGAACAAAAAGTCGATTATAACATTATATAGCATAAGCAGGAACGCTCTGGTTGCTTTTTTATGACCTATTTTAGTGTTTACCAAGTGATTCACACTTGGTGTGAATAGAATGAACCATTGAAACGATGATTAAAACTTTTTTGGGGAAACGAGTCTTTCAAACATGTTATCGACGGTAAAGTTAATATGAAACATTCCGATTAGGCCCGAGAGAAAAATAATTTTAAGGCAAAAAAATTGTGGAACCTATTTTTCTTCCATAACCTGTGTGTTAGCTTCAGTAGAAGTGCCGTTAAGCTATAGGATTACTTTACAAGGGATTAGAAGGTTGATAAAAGTGACCGTTTGCGTTTTTCGCCAGGTACATGTTTAATCATTGAAAAACGTTATAATATCGTAACACAAAACGTATGATTGAGTATATTGGGTGTACTATATGTTTTTTCTCTCTCAGTTGATTACTGACATTTGGTTTTTTGTGTCCTTGCTACCTATTAATGATTCAAAGTGAATGGACTCACAGAAAAGTCTCATTTAAGGAACAAAAAGTCGATTATAACATTATATAGCTTAAGCAGGAACGCTCTGGTTGCTTTTTTATGACCTATTTTAGTGTTTACCAAGTGATTCACACTTGATGTGAATAGAATGAACCATTGAAACGATGATTAAAACTTTTTTGGGGAAACGAGTCTTTCAAACATGTTATCGACGGTAAAGTTGATATGAAACATTCCGATTAGGCCCGAGAGAAAAATAATTTGAGGCAAAAAATTTTCGGAACCTATTTTTCTTCCATAATCAGTGTGTTAGCTTCAGTAGAAGTGCCGTTAAGCTATAGGATTACCTTAAAAGGGATTAGAAGGTTGATAAAAGTGACCGTTTACGTTTTTCGCCAGGTACATGTTTAATCATTGAAAAACGTTATAATATCGTAACACAAAACGTATGATTGACTATATTGGGTGTACTATATGTTTTTTCTCTCTCAATTGATTACTGACATTTGGTTTTTTGTGTCCTTGCTACCTATTAATGATTCAAAGTGAATGGACTCACAGAAAAGTCTCATTTGAGGAACAAAAAGTCGATTATAACATTATATAGCATAAGCAGGAACGCTCTGGTTGCTTTTTTATGACCTATTTTAGTGTTTACCAAGTGATTCATACTTGGTGTCAATAGAATGAACCATTGAAACGATGATTAAAACTTTTTTGGGGGAACGAGTCTTTCAAACATGTTATCGACGGTAAAGTTAATATGAAACATTCCGATTAGGCCCGAGAGAAAAATAATTTTAAGGCAAAAAATTTTTGGAACCTATTTTTCTTCCATAATCTGTGTGTTAGCTTCAGTAGAAGTGCCATTAAGCTATAGGATTACTTTACAAGGGATTAGAAGGTTGATAAAAGTGACCGTTTACGTTTTTCGCCAGGTACATGTTTAATCATTGAAAAACGTTATAATATCGTAACACAAAACGTATGATTGACTATATTGGGTGTACTATATGTTTTTTCTCTCTCAGTTGATTACTGACATTTGGTTTTTTGTGTCCTTGCTACCTATTAATGATTCAAAGTGAATGGACTCACAGAAAAGTCTCATTTAAGGAACAAAAAGTCAATTATAACATTATATAGCATAAGCAGGAACGCTCTGGTTGCTTTTTTACGACCTATTTTAGTGTTTACCAAGTGATTCACACTTGGTGTGAATAGAATGAACCATTGAAACGATGATTAAAACTTTTTTTGGGAAACGAGTATTTCAAACACGTTATTGACGTTAAAGTTGATATGAAACATTCAGATTAGGCCCGAGAGAAAAATAATTTTAAGGCAAAAAATTTTTGGACCCTATTTTGCTTCCTTATTCTGTGTGTTAGGTTCAGTAGAAGTGCCGTTAAGCTATAGGAATACCTTAAAAGGGATTAGAAGGTTGATAAAAGTGACCGTTTACGTTTTTCGCCAGGTACATGTTTAATCATTGAAAAACGTTATAATATCGTAACACAAAACGTATGATTGACTATATTGGGTGTACTATATGTTTTTTCTCTCTCAGTTGATTACTGACATTTGGTTTTTTGTGTCCTTGCTACCTATTAATGATTCAAAGTGAATGGACTCACAGAAAAGTCTCATTTAAGGAACAAAAAGTCAATTATAACATTATATAGCATAAGCAGGAACGCTCTGGTTGCTTTTTTACGACCTATTTTAGTGTTTACCAAGTGATTCACACTTGGTGTGAATAGAATGAACCATTGAAACGATGATTAAAACTTTTTTGGGGAAACGAGTCTTTCAAACTTGTTATCGACGGTAAAGTTAATATGAAACATTCCGATTAGGCCCGAGAGAAAAATAATTTTAAGGCAAAAAATTTTTGGAACCTGTTTTTCTTCCATAATCTGTGTGTTAGCTTCAGTAGAAGTGCCGTTAAGCTATAGGATTACTTTACAAGGGATTAGAAGGTTGATAAAAGTGACCGTTTACGTTTTTCGCCAGGTACATGTTTAATCATTGAAAAACGTTATAATATCGTAACACAAAACGTATGATTGACTATATTGGGTGTACTATATGTTTTTTCTCTCTCAGTTGATTACTGACATTTGATTTTTTGTGTCCTTGCTACCTATTAATGATTCAAAGTGAATGGACTCACAGAAAAGTCTCATTTAATGAACAAAAAGTCGATTATAACATTATATAGCATAAGCAGGAACGCTCTGGTTGCTTTTTTATGACCTATTTTAGTGTTTACCAAGTGATTCACACTTGGTGTGAATAGAATGAACCATTGAAACGATGATTAAAACTTTTTTGGGGAAACGAGTCTTTCAAACATGTTATTGACGTTAAAGTTGATATGAAACATTCCGATTAGGCCCGAGAGAAAAATAATTTTAAGGAAAAAATTTTTTGGACCCTATTTTTCTTCCTTATTCTGTGTGTTAGCTTTAGTAGAAGTGCCGTTAAGCTATAGGATTACCTTAAAAGGGATTAGAAGGTTGATAAATGTGACCGTTTACGTTTTTCGCCAGGTACATGTTTAATCATTGAAAAACGTTATAATATCGTAACACAAAACGTATGATTGACTATATTGTGTGTACTATATGTTTTTTCTCTCTCAGTTGATTACTGACATTTGATTTTTTGTGTCTTTGCTACCTATTAATGATTCAAAGTGAATGGACTCACAGAAAAGTCTCATTTAAGGAACAAAAAGTCGATTATAACATTATATAGCATAAGCAGGAACGCTCTGGATGCTTTTTTTTGACCTATTTTAGTGTTTACCAAGTGATTCACACTTAGTGTGAATAGAATGAACCATTGAAACGATGATTGAAACTTTTTTGGGGAAACGAGTATTTCAAACACGTTATTGACGTTAAAGTTGATATGAAACATTCCGATTAGGCCCGAGAGAAAAATAATTTTAAGGCAAAAAATTTTTGGACCCTATTTTTCTTCCTTATTCTGTGTGTTAGCTTCAGTAGAAGTGCCGTTAAGCTATAGGATTACCTTAAAAGGGATTAGAAGGTTGATAAAAGTGACCGTTTACGTTTTTCGCCAGGTACATGTTTAATCATTGAAAAACGTTATAATATCGTAACACAAAACGTATGATTGACTATATTGGGTGTACTATATGTTTTTTCTCTCTCAGTGTATTACTGACATTTGGTTTTTTGTGTCCTTGCTACCTATTAATGATTCAAAGTGAATGGACTCACAGAAAAGTCTCATTTAAGGAACAAAAAGTCAATTATAACATTATATAGCATAAGCAGGAACGCTCTGGTTGCTTTTTTACTACCTATTTTAGTGTTTACCAAGTGATTCACACTTGGTGTGAATAGAATGAACCATTGAAACGATGATTAAAACTTTTTTGGGGAAACGAGTCTTTCAAACTTGTTATCGACGGTAAAGTTAATATGAAACATTCCGATTAGGCCCGAGAGAAAAATAATTTTAAGGCAAAAAAATTTTTGGAACCTGTTTTTCTTCCATAATCTGTGTGTTAGCTTCAGTAGAAGTGCCGTTAAGCTATAGGATTACTTTACAAGGGATTAAAAGGTTGATAAAAGTGACCGTTTACGTTTTTCGCCAGGTACATGTTTAATCATTGAAAAACGTTATAATATCGTAACACAAAACGTATGATTGACTATATTGGGTGTACTATATGTTTTTTCTCTCTCAGTTGATTACTGAAATTTGATTTTTTGTGTCCTTGCTACCTATTAATGATTCAAAGTGAATGGACTCACAGAAAAGTCTCATTTAATGAACAAAAAGTCGATTATAACATTATATAGCATAAGCAGGAACGCTCTGGTTGCTTTTTTATGACCTATTTTAGTGTTTACCAAGTGATTCACACTTGGTGTGAATAGAATGAACCATTGAAACGATGATTAAAACTTTTTTGGGGAAACGAGTCTTTCAAACATGTTATTGACGTTAAAGTTGATATGAAACATTCCGATTAGGCCCGAGAGAAAAATAATTTTAAGGCAAAAATTTTTTGGACCCTATTTTTCTTCCTTATTCTGTGTGTTAGCTTCAGTAGAAGTGCCGTTAAGCTATAGGATTACCTTAAAAGGGATTAGAAGGTTGATAAATGTGACCGTTTACGTTTTTCGCCAGGTACATGTTTAATCATTGAAAAACGTTATAATATCGTAACACAAAACGTATGATTGACTATATTGTGTGTACTATATGTTTTTTCTCTCTCAGTTGATTACTGACATTTGATTTTTTGTGTCTTTGCTACCTATTAATGATTCAAAGTGAATGGACTCACAGAAAAGTCTCATTTAAGGAACAAAAAGTCGATTATAACATTATATAGCATAAGCAGGAACGCTCTGGATGCTTTTTTTTGACCAATTTTAGTGTTTACCAAGTGATTCACACTTAGTGTGAATAGAATGAACCATTGAAACGATGATTGAAACTTTTTTGGGGAAACGAGTATTTCAAACACGTTATTGACGTTAAAGTTGATATGAAACATTCCGATTAGGCCCGAGAGAAAAATAATTTTAAGGCAAAAAATTTTTGGACCCTGTTTTTCTTCCTTATTCTGTGTGTTAGCTTCAGTAGAAGTGCCGTTAAGCTATACGATTACCTTAAAAGGGATTAGAAGGTTGATAAAAGTGACCGTTTACGTTTTTCGCCAGGTACATGTTTAATCATTGAAAAACGTTATAATATCGTAACACAAAACGTATGATTGACTATATTGTGTGTACTATATGTTTTTTCTCTCTCAGTTGATTACTGACATTTGGTTTTTTGTGTCCTTGCTACCTATTAATGATTCAAAGTGAATGGAGTCACAGAAAAGTCTCATTTACAGAACAAAAAGTCGATTATAACATTATATAGCATAAGCAGGAACGCTCTGGATGCTTTTTTATGACCTATTTTAGTGTTTACCAAGTGATTCACACTTAGTGTGAACAGAATGAACCATTGAAACGATGATTGAAACTTTTTTTGGGAAACGAGTATTTCAAACACGTTATTGACGTTAAAGTTGATATGAAACATTCCGATTAGGCCCGAGAGAAAAATAATTTTAAGGCAAAAAATTTTTGGACCCTATTTTTCTTCCTTAATCTGTGTGTTAGCTTCAGTAGAAGTGCCGTTAAGCCATAGGGTTATCTTAAAAGGGATTAGAAGTGTGATAAAAGTGACCGTTTACGTTTTTCGCCAGGTACATGTTTAATCATTGAAAAACGTTATAATATCGTAACACAAAACGTATGATTGACTATATTGGGGGGAATATCTGCTTTATCCCTCTCAATTGGTTACTTGAATTTGGTTCTTTGTGTCTTTGCTACCTATTAATGATTCAAAGTGAATGGAATCACAGAGAAATCTCATTTACAGAACAAAAAGTCGATTATAACATTATATAGCATAAGCAGGAACGCTCTGGATGCTTTTTTATGACCTATTTTAGTGTTTACCAAGTGATTCACACTTGGTGTGAATAGAATGAACCATTGAAACGATGATTAAAACTTTTTTGGGGAAACAAGTCTTTCAAACATGTTATCGACGGTAAAGTTGATATGAAACATTCCGATTAGGCCCGAGAGAAAAATAATTTTAAGGCAAAAAATTTTTGGACCCTATTTTTCTTCCTCAATCTGTGCGTTAGCTTCAGTAGAAGTGCCGTTAAGCTATAGGATTACCTTAAAAGGGATAAGAAGGTTGATAAAAGTGACCGTTTGAGTTTTTCGCCAGATACATGTTTAATCATTGAAAAACGTTATAATATCGTAACACAAAACGTATGATTGACTATATTGGGTGTACTATATGTATTTTCTCTCTCAGTTGATTACTGACATTTGATTTTTTGTGTCCTTGCTACCTATTAATGATCCAAAGTGAATGGACTCACAGAAAAGTCTCATTTACAGAACAAAAAGTCGATTATAACATTATATAGCATAAGCAGGAACGCTCTGGATGCTTTTTTATGACCTATTTTAGTGTTTACCAGGTGATTCACACTTGGTGTGAATAGAATGAACCATTGAAACGATGATTAAAACTTTTTTGGGGAAACAAGTCTTTCAAACATGTTATCGAGGGTAAAGTTGATATGAAACATTCCGATTAGGCCCGAGAGAAAAATAATTTTAAGGCAAAAAATTTTTGGACCCTATTTTTCTTCCTCAATCTGTGTGTTAGCTTCAGTAGAAGTGCCGTTAAGCTATAGGATTACCTTAAAAGGGATTAGAAGGTTGATAAAAGTGACCGTTTACGTTTTTCGCCAGGTACATGTTTAATCATTGAAAAACGTTATAATATCGTAACACAAAACGTATGATTGACTATATTGGGTGTACTATATGTATTTTCTCTCTCAGTTGATTACTGACATTTGATTTTTTGTGTCCTTGCTACCTATTAATGATCCAAAGTGAATGGACTCACAGAAAAGTCTCATTTACAGAACAAAAAGTCGATTATAACATTATATAGCATAAGCAGGAACGCTCTGGATGCTTTTTTATGACCTATTTTAGTGTTTACCAAGTGATTCACACTTGGTGTGAATAGAATGAACCATTGAAACGATGATTAAAACTTTTTTGGGGAAACAAGTCTTTCAAACATGTTATCGAGGGTAAAGTTGATATGAAACATTCCGATTAGGCCCGAGAGAAAAATAATTTTAAGGCAAAGATTTTTGGACCCTATTTTTCTTCCTCAATCTGTGTGTTAGCTTCAGTAGAAGTGCCGTTAAGCTATAGGATTACCTTAAAAGGGATTAGAAGGTTGATAAAAGTGACCGTTTACGTTTTTCGCCAGGTACATGTTTAATCATTGAAAAACGTTATAATATCGTAACACAAAACGTATGATTGACTATATTGGGTGTACTATATGTATTTTCTCTCTCAGTTGATTACTGACATTTGATTTTTTGTGTCCTTGCTACCTATTAATGATTCAAAGTGAATGGACTCACAGAAAAGTCTCATTTACAGAACAAAAAGTCGATTATAACATTATATAGCATAAGCAGGAACGCTCTGGATGCTTTTTTATGACCTATTTTAGTGTTTACCAAGTGATTCACACTTGGTGTGAATAGAATGAACCATTGAAACGATGATTAAAACTTTTTTGGGGAAACAAGTCTTTCAAACATGTTATCGACGGTAAAGTTGATATGAAACATTCCGATTAGGCCCGAGAGAAAAATAATTTTAAGGAAAAAAATTTTTGGACCCTATTTTTCTTCCTTATTCTGTGTGTTAGCTTCAGTAGAGGTGCCGTTAAGCTATAGGATTACCTTAAAAGGGATTAGAAGGTTGATAAAAGTGACCGTTTACGTTTTTCGCCAGGTACATGTTTAATCATTGAAAAACGTTATAATATCGTAACACAAAACGTATGATTGACTATATTGGGTGTACTATATGTTTTTTCTCTCTCAGTTGATTACTGACATTTGATTTTTTGTGTCCTTGCTACCTATTAATGATTCAAAGTGAATGGACTCACAGAAAAGTCTCATTTACAGAACAAAAAGTCGATTATAACATTATATAGCATAAGCAGGAACGCTCTGGTTGCTTTTTTATGACCTATTTTAGTGTTTACCAAGTGATTCACACTTGGTGTGAATAGAATGAACCATTGAAACGATGATTAAAACTTTTTTGGGGAAACGAGTCTTTCAAACATGTTATTGACGTTAAAGTTGATATGAAACATTCCGATTAGGCCCGAGAGAAAAATAATTTTAAGGCAAAAAATTTTTGGACCCTATTTTTCTTCCTTATTCTGTGTGTTAGCTTCAGTAGAAGTGCCGTTAAGCTATAGGATTACCTTAAAAGGGATTAGAAGGTTGATAAAAGTGACCGTTTACGTTTTTCGCCAGGTACATGTTTAATCATTGAAAAACGTTATAATATCGTAACACAAAACGTATGATTGACTATATTGTGTGTACTATATGTTTTTTCTCTCTCAGTTGATTACTGACATTTGGTTTTTTGTGTCCTTGCTACCTATTAATGATTCAAAGTGAATGGAGTCACAGAAAAGTCTCATTTACAGAACAAAAAGTCGATTATAACATTATATAGCATAAGCAGGAACGCTCTGGATGCTTTTTTATGACCTATTTTAGTGTTTACCAAGTGATTCACACTTAGTGTGAATAGAATGAACCATTGAAACGATGATTGAAACTTTTTTTGGGAAACGAGTATTTCAAACACGTTATTGACGTTAAAGTTGCTATGAAACATTCCGATTAGGCCCGAGAGAAAAATAATTTTAAGGCAAAAAATTTTTGCACCCTATTTTTCTTCCTTAATCTGTGTGTTAGCTTCAGTAGAAGTGCCGTTAAGCTATAGGATTATCTTAAAAGGGATTAGAAGGTTGATAAAAGTGACCGTTTACGTTTTTCGCCAGGTACATGTTTAATCATTGAAAAACGTTATAATATCGTAACACAAAACGTATGATTGACTATATTGGGGGGACTATCTGCTTTATCCCTCTCAATTGGTTACTTGAATTTGGTTCTTTGTGTCTTTGCTACCTATTAATGATTCAAAGTGAATGGACTCACAGAAAAATCTCATTTACAGAACAAAAAGTCGATTATAACATTATATAGCATAAGCAGGAACGCTCTGGATGCTTTTTTATGACCTATTTTAGTGTTTACCAAGTGATTCACACTTGGTGTGAATAGAATGAACCATTGAAACGATGATTAAAACTTTTTTGGGGAAACAAGTCTTTCAAACATGTTATCGACGGTAAAGTTGATATGAAACATTCCGATTAGGCCCGAGAGAAAAATAATTTTAAGGCAAAAAATTTTTGGACCCTATTTTTCTTCCTCAATCTGTGTGTTAGCTTCAGTAGAAGTGCCGTTAAGCTATAGGATTACCTTAAAAGGGATTAGAAGGTTGATAAAAGTGACCGTTTACGTTTTTCGCCAGGTACATGTTTAATCATTGAAAAACGTTATAATATCGTAACACAAAACGTATGATTGACTATATTGGGTGTACTATATGTATTTTCTCTCTCAGTTGATCATTGACATTTGATTTTTTGTGTCCTTGCTACCTATTAATGATTCAAAGTGAATGGACTCACAGAAAACTCTCATTTACAGAACAAAAAGTCGATTATAACATTATATAGCATAAGCAGGAACGCTCTGGATGCTTTTTTTTGACCTATTTTAGTGTTTACCAAGTGATTCACACTTGGTGTGAATAGAATGAACCATTGAAACGATGATTAAAACTTTTTTGGGGAAACAAGTCTTTCAAACATGTTATCGACGGTAAAGTTAATATGAAACATTCCGATTAGGCCCGAGAGAAAAATAATTTTAAGGCAAAAAATTTTTGGAACCGATTTTTCTTCCATAACCTGTGTGTTAGGTTCAGTAGAAGTGCCGTTAAGCTATAGGATTACTTTACAAGGGATTAGAAGGTTGATAAAAGTGACCGTTTACGTTTTTCGCCAGGTACATGTTTAATCATTGAAAAACGTTATAATATCGTAACACAAAACGTATGATTGACTATATTGGGTGTACTATATGTATTTTCTCTCTCAGTTGATTACTGACATTTGATTTTTTGTGTCCTTGCTACCTATTAATGATTCAAAGTGAATGGACTCACAGAAAAGTCTCATTTACAGAACAAAAAGTCGATTATAACATTATATAGCATAAGCAGGAACGCTCTGGATGCTTTTTTATGACCTATTTTAGTGTTTACCAAGTGATTCACACTTGGTGTGAATAGAATGAACCATTGAAACGATGATTAAAACTTTTTTGGGGAAACAAGTCTTTCAAACATGTTATCGACGGTAAAGTTGATATGAAACATTCCGATTAGGCCCGAGAGAAAAATAATTTTAAGGCAAAAAATTTTTGGACCCTATTTTTCTTCCTCAATCTGTGTGTTAGTTTCAGTAGAAGTGCCGTTAAGATATAGGATTACTTTACAAGGGATTAGAAGGTTGATAAAAGTGACCGTTTACGTTTTTCGCCAGGTACATGTTTAATCATTGAAAAACGTTATAATATCGTAACACAAAACGTATGACTGACTATATTGGGGGGACTATCTGCTTTTTCCCTCTCAATTAATTACTTGAATTTGGTTCTTTGTGTCTTTGCTACCTATTAATGATTCAAAGTGAATGGACTCACAGAAAAGTCTCATTTACAGAACAAAAAGTCGATTATAACATTATATAGCATAAGCAGGAACGCTCTGGATGCTTTTTTATGACCTATTTTAGTGTTTACCAAGTGATTCACACTTGGTGTGAATAGAATGAACCATTGAAACGATGATTAAAACTTTTTTGGGGAAACAAGTCTTTCAAACATGTTATCGACGGTAAAGTTGATATGAAACATTCCGATTAGGCTCGAGAGAAAAATAATTTCAAGGCAAAAAATTTTTGGACCCTATTTTTCTTCCTCAATCTGTGTGTTAGTTTCAGTAGAAGTGCCGTTAAGCTATAGGATTACCTTGAAAGGGGTTAGAAGGTTGATAAAAGTGACCGTTTACGTTTTTCGCCAGGTACATGTTTAATCATTGAAAAACGTTATAATATCGTAACACAAAACGTATGATTGACTATATTGGGTGTACTATATGTATTTTCTCTCTCAGTTGATCACTGACATTTGATTTTTTGTGTCCTTGCTACCTATTAATGATTCAAAGTGAATGGACTCACAGAAAACTCTCATTTACAGAACAAAAAGTCGATTATAACATTATATAGCATAAGCAGGAACGCTCTGGATGCTTTTTTATGACCTATTTTAGTGTTTACCAAGTGATTCACACTTGGTGTGAATAGAATGAACCATTGAAACGATGATTTAAACTTTTTTGGGGAAACAAGTCTTTCAAACATGTTATCGACGGTAAAGTTGATATGAAACATTCCGATTAGGCCCGAGAGAAAAATAATTTTAAGGCAAAAAATTTTTGGACCCTATTTTTCTTCCTCAATCTGTGTGTTAGTTTCAGTAGAAGTGCCGTTAAGCTATAGGATTACTTTACAAGGGATTAGAAGGTTGATAAAAGTGACCGTTTACGTTTTTCGCCAGGTACATGTTTAATCATTGAAAAACGTTATAATATCGTAACACAAAACGTATGATTGACTATATTGGGGGGACTATCTGCTTTTTCCCTCTCAATTGGTTACTTGAATTTGGTTCTTTGTGTCTTTGCTACCTATTAATGATTCAAAGTGAATGGACTCGCAGAAAAGTCTCATTTACAGAACAAAAAGTCGATTATAACATTATATAGCATAAGCAGGAACGCTCTGGATGCTTTTTTATGACCTATTTTAGTGTTTACCAAGTGATTCACACTTGGCGTGAATAGAATGAACCATTGAAACGATGATTAAAACTTTTTTGGGGAAACAAGTCTTTCAAACATGTTATCGACGGTAAAGTTGTTATGAAACATTCCGATTAGGCCCGAGAGAAAAATAATTTTAAGGCAAAAAATTTTTGGACCCTATTTTTCTTCCTCAATCTGTGTGTTAGCTTCAGTAGAAGTGCCGTTAAGCTATAGGATTACCTTAAAAGGGATTAGAAGGTTGATAAAAGTGACCGTTTACGTTTTTCGCCAGGTACATGTTTAATCATTGAAAAACGTTATAATATCGTAACACAAAACGTATGATTGACTATATTGGGTGTACTATATGTAATTTCTCTCTCAGTTGATTACTGGCATTTGATTTTTTGTGTCCTTGCTACCTATTAATGATTCAAAGTGAATGGACTCACAGAAAAGTCTCATTTACAGAACAAAAAGTCGATTATAACATTATATAGCATAAGCAGGAACGCTCTGGATGCTTTTTTATGACCTATTTTAGTGTTTACCAAGTGATTCACACTTGGTGTGAATAGAATGAACCATTGAAACGATGATTAAAACTTTTTTGGGGAAACAAGTCTTTCAAACATGTTATCGACGGTAAAGTTGATATGAAACATTCCGATTAGGCCCGAGAGAAAAATAATTTTAAGGCAAAAAATTTTTGGACCCTATTTTTCTTCCTCAATCTGTGTGTTAGCTTCAGTAGAAGTGCCGTTAAGCTATAGGATTACCTTAAAAGGGATAAGAAGGTTGATAAAAGTGACCGTTTACGTTTTTCGCCAGATACATGTTTAATCATTGAAAAACGTTATAATATCGTAACACAAAACGTATGATTGACTATATTGGGTGTACTATATGTATTTTCTCTCTCAGTTGATTACTGACATTTGATTTTTTGTGTCCTT
This sequence comes from Convolutriloba macropyga, assembly GCF_964194025.1. Lineage (NCBI taxonomy): Eukaryota > Metazoa > Xenacoelomorpha > Acoela > Convolutidae > Convolutriloba > Convolutriloba macropyga. Next base: position 23,559,260 of record NC_134472.1, read on the forward strand.
GCTACCTATTAATGATCCAAAGTGAATGGACTCACAGAAAAGTCTCATTTACAGAACAAAAAGTCGATTATAACATTATATAGCATAAGCAGGAACGCTCTGGATGCTTTTTATGACCTATTTTAGTGTTTACCAAGTGATTCACACTTGGTGTGAATAGAATGAACCATTGAAACGATGATTAAAACTTTTTTGGGGAAACAAGTCTTTCAAACACGTTATTGACGTTAAAGTTGATATGAAACATTCCGATTAGGCCCGAGAGAAAAATAATTTTAAGGCAAAAATTTTTTGGACCCTATTTTTCTTCCTTATTCTGTGTGTTAGCTTCAGTAGAAGTGCCGTTAAGCTATAGGATTACTTTACAAGGGATTAGAAGGTTGATAAAAGTGACCGTTTACGTTTTTCGCCAGGTACATGTTTAATCATTGAAAAACGTTATAATATCGTTACACAAAACGTATGATTGACTATATTGGGGGGATTATCTGCTTTTTCCCTCTCAATTGGTTACTTGAATTTGGTTCTTTGTGTCTTTGCTACCTATTAATGATTCAAAGTGAATGGACTCACAGAAAAGTCTCATTTACAGAACAAAAAGTCGATTATAACGTTATATATCATAAGCAGGAACGCTCTGGATGCTATTTTATGACCTTTTTTAATGCTTACCAAGTGATTCACACTTGTTGTGAACAGAATGAACCATTGAAACGATCATTGAACAATTTCTCCTGAAATGAGAGTTTCAAATATTTTGTTGAAAGCAGAAGTGATATGAAAGTTTCTGTTTTGAACAGAGAGCTCACTTTGACGTCTGAACTCATAAGAGAAAAGGATCATTGAGTTAATAGGACTTTAAAATTTCACTTTTTTCTTGAACATTTTTCGACGTCTATCTTGCAAGATCTTGCAAGGTTCTTGCAAGATAGGCGTCCGGATCTTGCATCTTGCAAGATAAGCGTCATTTGCAAGAATCTTGCAAGATCTTGCAAGATAAGCGTCATTTGCAAGAATCTTGCAAGATCTTGCAAGATGAGCGTCGGAGTTCGACTAGGGAATAAGAAAGCGGTAAAAATTGTTAATCTTCAAAAAATCAACGCATATGTTTTCCATAAAGTTGTTTGAATCTAATTTAAATTCAAAAACCAGAAATCTTAGACTTAAGTGACTGCTGGCGCAGTGGAAGAACAGATGGCTGTTACGTAAAGGTCAGACAAGGAAGTCCAGGTACGGAGGTTACCGGGAGTGAAAATTGCAGAAGTATCAAAATTTAGAAATTCTATCGCTGAACAATCAGAACTGAGGAAATGTTGATACTGTTCTCTGATCGGCTGATTGCTCAAAATTCCTTATTAATAGCCGCACAGCGATAGCTGGGGCTATTATTGGCCTTCTCTTGGTTTTTACAATTCAAAGAATTTGAATTGTATTGGGGCGCTGTCTTTTTTACAATTCAAAGAATTTGAATTGTATTGGAGCGCTTTTTTAAAGATCTGGTCACATTTTCAAGATTTTTGAAGTCAAATTGGTGTAGCGATTTTGGTCACGCCGAAACATGAAGTGGAGCGCAAAAGCGAGTTGTTTTGCGGCGTGAAGTTTTTTCGCTCTAATTTTAAGTAGAGTGAGAAAACGGTTTTTGGACAAAAATTAGCTTTCTCGCTAGTGGTTTTTTGTTCACATGCGGCAATTTCACTTCGATTTTTACTGTTTTTCCGATTTTTTTGTAACGGATTTTTTAGTAAATGGTTTTCCCAATCCAATCATAGTTCATTCTAGGCCTAGTCTTTTGCATGAACCAAATTTCCATTTCTCGCTAATGATTTTTTTCCTGACGTGCGACATTTTGACATTGATTTTCTGTTTTTTTAAAATTTTTTTTATCTGATTTTTTTAAAATGGTTTTTCCAATTCGCTCATAGTACTTTTGAGGTCTAGATGTTTGTTCAGTCAATGAAAATTCTTTGAATTGTTCGTCAGGACTTGTCCTGCTATGTTTTTTCATTCGTTCATGCAATTTCAACTGAAGTGTGTGTGTGTGTGTGTGTGTGTGTGTGTGTGTGTGTGTGAGACGTCATTTTTCGCTCTTAGTGGAGGAAAATTTTTTTTGTTCAATCGCGTGATTAATTTTTGGTCACACCTGACTTACCTCACCCTCAAAAATGACCTCACTTTGAAATTGACTTTTATTTACTTTAATTGAAAGAGATAAGATCAAACGGGTGTGTGTCACTCTAAATGAAGGTTATTTGACAGCAGCTAATAGAGGCAGCAAAATTTATACATATTTTATATCAAAATATAACATATCAGCCTTCAATGAAAAGACGAATTTTTTTGTCTGTCGTTTCTACTGTTTTTTTGAGACTGCAGATGTACGAAGCTATTGCAGCTATTTTCTGGCAATCTGCCAGAAAGACTATGTATTTTTTGGGGGAAGTTGATCTCATGTTCGGTTTTGATTGATACCTATCAGGTCCCACGGACCGCTGAGGGATATCCACATGCAGTAGAATATATCATCTAAAATTAAGTTATCTCAAATTTAAGTCAATTGAACGCATAAACACATAGGGTTTTAAATTTTTCGATCAATTTGAATGCTTATAAAAGCTATACTTCGGAACGCTTATTAGTTGAGAGATCACCTCGGAGGATGTATTTTTTGGTATGCATTTCGATGATGAAAGCCGTGAAAAGGAAAAATTTACCGCTAAAAACAGCAAATCTTACAAAATTCACTGTTTTAAACTTATTTATCGCTAAAGTGCGGGCGCTTTGCGAAGAAAAAAATGTTTACTGATTTTCGCCGCAATTCTTACACTTTTTTTGACAAAACCTTGACCCACGATGTTTGCAAATCTGGATGTCCTATTAACCTCCTCCTTCAGTTTAGTGGGATGTTTCTTGATGCTAGGCTTTGATCTATAACTTATGAAATCACTCAAAAACATAGTGGTAGTGGGATTGACGAAAATTACACGGTCAAAGTAGCTAATAAAACTGGATCAAAAGTAATTTTTGTGTCGAGCAGGAGTCGTTTCACGGGTCAAGAAAAAAATCATTTTTAATCAAGTTGGTTTGCGGGTGGACAAAACTGTTTTCATAACACTACTTTTCAGTTTATTTAATTGTGAAAAATACTTTTGTTAGCATATATATATTTTTTTGCTCCACGCATGTGGAAGCAACAAGGCAACAAGACAATCCAACTTTCAGAAAAATTACTGTATTTTTATGTTTTTAGAGCTTTTAGAAAAAGATTGCCTGCGAACAATATCATTCACATCGACGATATAAAATAATGATTGGCCCTGAGCGTAGTTTTCACTTTTCATCAACTAAAATTGGACATTGTTTTTCAAAAATATCTCTGGAGACCAATTAATAAATTTTTTGGTGCTGACTAGCTGTTTTCTTCAGCTGATCCTCTCGGTTCTGTCTACACTATTCACACTCTGGATAAATTTCTGATCAGAACTAGAGGCTCCAAAAAGGTCTCTGTTCAGATTATCCAAACCAAACATTTTGGAACGTGAAAAATTTTCTGTGAGAAGATGAAGAGCGCAAGCATTTCATCATATAGAGATATTGTAATTAAAAAGATATGTAGTTTATCCAACTTTTCAAAATTTTTTGAAATTTTAGGCGATTCGGAGGCCAAAATTACTTCAACCCTGTAAACATTTTTTCGCAATTAATTATATTGTTAAAACTTTGAATCATTGACTCTTGTGAACATCAACAATAGAGATCCCACAAAAAATAGAGTAAAAACGTGTTGTAGTAAATGTCGTTTTCTGTTGTTTGCAGCAGATTTACTATCATCATCTGCAACTGAAACTTCAGTGCCATTGGGTATCTTATAGAAAAAATGTCCTACTGCAAAACTAAGTTTTGTCTAATTTCCAATTACGGTAATTCAACAATTCTTTTTGGACCAGTCCAACGATATGCATTCTTTGGCATTGAGGTCAAAATATGATTGACACGAGAAAAATGAAGTTGGTTATACTGCTTTTCAAATGTTTATTTTGAGATTTCTATGGAAGAAATTTAAAAAACTTAGTTCTTTGTAGGAATAAAGGTGAACATATAATAAAATTGTCTCCGGTAATTCAAAAATCTAACTCGTTGAAAGAATTCAGTTCCTATATTTTACACTTGGGTAATCTTTTTTCGTATTCAAACGTTCATCATTTGTATTTAATTATTGATTCCCAAAATTTTGCTCTAAATAGGCTTCTTTCAAATCTACAGTTATCAATATATTTTCGGTAAAAATATGTTAAAGAAATGGAAACAATGACCAAAATTTTGTACATTTGCACAGTTTGAAAACACTGCTGAGCCGCAATATATGGAATTCATTTTCCTCAATAGTGGAAGAATTACTATGCTAAATTTCTGATTTATTTCTGGCCAATCCTTAAGGTGCTAACATTTCGAAAAACACGTTTTTGTTTACCCAATTTTTCTTCATTTCTCCTGAGGTGATGAAAAAGGTAAAACAAATGAATCTCAAAAATGTTTCTTCATAAATACACGGAACAGTTATACTCGTATCTTTATTTTCTGTAGTATTTTAGAGACGGAAATTTGACAGAAATAATGCAAATTGGCGAATACTGCAATTTAGGTGCCTTTTGAAAGCTTTTATTTTGTTTTTTAATAGTTCATTGTTACAAGGTACTATAATATTAGGTACTATCATACTATAGCATATAATATTAGTTTTTCTTTTCTGTCCTGCTTGATTTGATAAACAATTGATATTAAACTAAGATATAAATGGTTGAAAATTTGCAAAGAAAATCTGATGCGGTTTTCTTTTTCATTTCAATTATTTTCGAATATTAAACAATATATTATTTTAGAAGAAAATGATTTTCTGCAAATAGCTATATCAATTAAGGACGATATGTTTAAATTTGCGTCTAATTTTGTTGAAGGCAGCAAAAGATGTCAATGGTTCTTCAAGCAATCCGTTCATATGTATAACTGTTTCAATTTCTTTGTGTAAAATTTGTGGTAATTTTTTTTATGAAAATTAAATTTTTTGAAACAAACTTTTGAGCAATGCAGCGTTTGCTTTAAATATTATCGCTCAGTTGCAGCAGTTTTCAAATTATTTTTTATTCATTTTATTTTTTTTCGGCTGGAGAACGCACGAAAATCTGGACATAAGCCGTGTTGAACGCATGAAATTCTAAAAATCCTTAATTTGCAACGCACGATAGGCTGACTATAAAGGCAGAACGAATTTTCGTGTCTTCTTGACCACACTATTGTGAGTTCCACATTGCTTATGTCAAGACTTTCGTACGTTCAAAATTGCCTATGTTCAGAATAGCGTGCGTTCAAAATAAGACATGTCCAGACATTCTTTCATGCGTTTGAAATTGATTTTTCTTTCCAGACCGTGTAATTTCAAACGCATAATGCCATCCCAGTGCATTCATTTTGGTCTGGTCATACCTACTTTTAGTCTGGCACCACAAATTGAGATGAGACGCTGAATGCAGTATAAGCCACTGAAACTATTAGGTTATTCAATGTCATTGCAACTGTTGCCAAGCTTTGTCATATTTTTCAAATCTTTCACATCAATTATGCGGTAAATTTTGCTGTAAGTTTGTTCCTTTCTCATACCCCCCTAACTCATTTCTTAAGAGGATACCACGAAACGGCAATGCTAATCGTTCGGATTATTTGACAGAAGACGATTCGAATACAATCACGCTCTTTCTAATCTTTTCAAAATTGCGCGATATTCAATTCATTTGAAGCTCAAATAAGTAAAATTGTTTTTAGTATATTTTTCGACCACACTGCATCTCCTAAATTATTTTGCAAAAATTCGTTGAGAAATTTTGGAACTTGCTTTTTTTGCTCTGTCATGTTTGTCATGTTGTTATCGGATATCAGAGAATAATTCAAAATGATTTAACGGTTGCAGCGCACTGCGCTAAAAAAAATCCATGGTTTCTTTCAATAATTATCTTGCCAAATTATGAAAGCATCGTGTCAATCGAAGAAAATCAGTTCATTTAATATCCAGTGGGAAAATTTCTACTCGTGAAGTAATACAAGATAGAATATCATTTTATAAAAATGTTCGAATTGTCTGAACACGTTTGGCGAATATCACAATAACGCAAAAACAAATTTCATGAAATTTTTAAATTTTAGTTTAGTTCTTGAAACAGGTGCCAGATGCTTTTTTTTGAAATTTTTGCGTAAAAAGAGGCAAAAGAGAACCTGAGGCATATCCACTGGAGCTAATCTTTCAAGATAGTTGTCCTAGTCACAAGATAACTTTTTGGCCGGTCTGGCGAATAATCATGCATCGTTTGCAGGCATCATGCCAGATCATACAAGTTAAGGAGTCTTGAAGTGGGATTTTTTGTTTTTTTTAAGCAACCGTGGTATAATCTGAGGCGGAAAATAATGCTGGTTTTTCTAATGAACAGGATTCTTGTTTAGGTAGTGAAATGGCAAATATGCAGTTTGAGTGGGGTAGAGTGAACAGAAAGAAGAAAATGGATTCCAGCATAGCGATGGGTGCCCATTAGTCGTCGTCATCATCACTATCTGTTCATATTGTTTAAAAATTGTTGAACACCAACAGGCCTGATTGAGAAAAATGCTTGAGAAAAAATAAATTATTCTTAATCACAAAAAAAAAGATAAGCTGTTCAAAAGATATCTTTACATTTAGGAAATAAGCAACAAATTCATTAATTCCTTTAATTTGATGATTCCGTTTCCTGGTTTAAATTATTATTAAATGGATGCTCGCATGATTTGTACATAATATACTTTGCCTCAAGTATGTTGGTTATAAATTTAATTTAGCTGTTTCAAAAAACTGTGATTATGAAGAATTCATATATAATTTTTGTCTGACCCTGTTCTCCGATTATCAGCAATCATATATGTGGCCCAAAATTCTATATGTTACAATTGTGAGGGTATTAGGGGTTTAACTTGGGTGAAAATCGCAATAGCCCTAACTTATTTCCTTCATCATTGTACCGACCCACATGGTTGGTGGAATGATATACTCAAATGGTTTTTTGTTCAGTCAATTTTGGCGGATCAATATATTCATGGTAGAGAGTTACACTGGTATCAAAAGAAAGCAGTCTGGCGTAGAATGTGGAACTAAAAAGATTTTTTTGATTTTCTTTTTTTAACAGGGTATTACTAAGGCTTTTGGTGAATAGCAGACAAAATTCCGTTGCTTTTATTCACAATTTCCGTATTTTTGAACAAATTTGTCGTAAATTTAACTAAGTTTTGTCAAAAAAATTGTCTATAACAATGCTATTGGTTCTACTTTTAAGAATAGAGGAGGTTCGCCGATTGGTTTTATCCGAGTCTTCTGTTGAATTTTTTTTTGCTAATTTTTTTTAATTTGAGACTTTTTAATCAAAAGTGGCTCCTAGTACGTTTTTTTTATCCCACTTTGTTTAACATGCCAGAAAGATAGACCTAACATCTGTTGTCACACGCTTTGAAAAAACTAGTTGTAGGAGTCTTCTGGTACTGAAGTTTTGCCGAATTTTCGAAAAAATAACTCAATACTTAAACTAAATAAATCATTTTTTGGTTTATTTCAAATTTTTTTCTAAATAACGTATTTTGCAAACATATGGAGTAATTAATTGATTTTGATGGACGCACACTCCCCTAGCGGCTAGGTTGGGAATCATCTTGGATTCTTACAATGAATAACTAATCGGATTCATTTTTGGTGCTGTCTCTTTCAAAATACTTTCAAATTATTGTTTTTTTTTGTCAATTACTGACCAGAATGATTCCATATTACAGCTCAATTATTAACCAAGCAAATTATAAACAAAATAAGGCCAAATAAAAGTATATTATGTCTTCAAAAAAGTTAATTTTGAAAATATCTTTGACCATATGTTTTTGTAATTTTTAATAAACTTTTTGTTTTGCCTGCATTTGTCATTTTTTTGCAGGCTCATGACTTCGTCCTAATCATCAAAATGGATTCTATATGAGCTATAGATGAACCTGTGCAAAAATGTCAGTAGTTATCTAATGCCTGGCCTATTTTGAGGTTGTCATTTGTTCCCTCTTCAAAAAATCACATTAACCTAACTTCATAGTGCGTTGAAATTTTTTTTAGAGAATTCAGTGAAAAAATTCTATTTTAAACGGCTGCTAAACCGCTAAACCAATTTCTTGAAATTTTCAAGGAGTTTTTAAGCCTCTAATTGCTTTTGTTATTGTAATTGTACGCGATGTACCTGGCAATCAAAAGCCTAACTTGCTTCTAAGGATTTTTAAATGGTTTAGTTATTTCAATTTGTAGCTAACGATTTTAATGAGTTTCATTTATTCTCCTCAAAGAACTTTTTTTGTTTTTCTCAATTTTTGTTCATGTTGCCGTCAGCAATTCACATAGTGTTATTAGTGACAGACCTCATCATTTTTTTTGCTCCAAACAATTTTCTGCTTTTAGTTATGTTTTGGTTAATGTCCTTAGAGCTAGAGCTTAAAAACATGTTTTCATGAGAAAGTTGTGAGTTTTCAATACCTGTTTTTTTTGTTGTTTCTTCATTGTTTTTTTTCACAAAGAGTCATGTTTTTCAAGCACATGTTTTTCAATGAAAATATAAAGGAGTTTTAATGTCATATAGTTTTAATGGCTTCAACACTGTGGTTTCGATGAACTTTTTAAGAAATTTTGAGTTTTGTCTGTAGTTTTTGTTTTTTTTCTGTCGTGTTATGATTCAATCTCACAAACAAGAAGCACAGCTGACTTCCTGAGCAGCTAAAAGTTAATATGTTTTTGTTTGAAAATGCAAGCTCATAGTTTGTTTGAATTTCTGAAAATATAATTTTTTAAAATCTGTGGGATTTTGAGTTTTGCCGCTTTTAAATTGTTTCTATCAGTTTTTTAGTTTGGTCTCTGGAGCAATAGGTGGCATCCTGTTTCTGATGATTAAGATCCAATCCTTACGAAGTTTGTTATATTCAACTATTGGTTTCTTGGTTTTGGCAATCAGGGTTTTCATAAGAGGAGATTGTTTTTCGAATGATTTTCCATTTTTGTGATTTTTTGTTTCCCTGCCACTTTATCAATCGAATGAGTTGGCCAATTTGCTGTTGAAAAAATTGTGCAATTGAAAATACCTGACGTTTTCTTTTAACAGTTGCAATATTGCTTCCTGGTTAAATTTCGAATTATTTTTGTTTTTGCCGTTTTTTTGTTGTCGTCTGACATCAATAGAAAACAATCAAAAGTAGCCAGCATCAATTACTGGGGCATTTAAAAAATTTCTCAGCTTCATTTGATCTGCTTCCCTAATTATAGGATATCCCTATCTGTATTTTCCGGATACAATAAAAACATTCTCAGGCAATCATCTGATTTTCAGTCCCTATTCAACACGATAACAAATAACTTCTCTAAGTTGAACAAAATTATAAATTGAATAAAGAGCAGAGGTTTATTCAGAGCGATATGGCGGTATTTTAGGCTGTTAGAAGGTTGAGACACAACAGCCCAATTGAAGTTGCGGAGTAGATAGGCTTTACAAGTCTTGACAAGAAATGTCGGTTTGTTTAACATTTACTTTTTCTAGAGAGAAAAATCCGCGAGAGAAAACAAACAGAAATGTACAAATTAAACAGAAAAACCAAAAATTTACCGTTCAATTTGATCTTTAGAAGTCCCTAATTTACATTAAAATTGGCATAAGCAGATACACTGAGTAAGTTAGAGGAGTTAACTCAAGTTTCTTAAGTCAAGTTAGCTATTTCAGATTAGCCTTTTGCAATAGAGGTATATTGTCTCGATGGCGCCACTGAGAGGAGATGAGTGATATATCTTAGACTAACAAATTAATTAACATTTACTTATTGAGCTCTCAAGTTAATTCGGTAACTTAGCAAAGTTGTTTCTGTGCATTAGGCCAAAGACCAAATCCACAGAAGATCAAATTGAAATTTTTAAGTGAACTTAATTTTTTGTCCAGAAATGGAATTGGATTTGAAGAGAAGGAATTTATTTTTTACGAGAGACAAACTGATCTAGGGGTTTTTGGAAAATGCAACCAAGCGGATCACTCCTGCGCCCTTAAGGAGTTATTTTGAGCGAAAACTAACCAAATTTTAATGGCATCTACGAACGATGGTTATCTCGGGCGGGTACAGATTTCGGGTCAATCCGACCATCCAACCCCGAATTAATTATACCAGAAGTATTTTGATTTGAAGGTTTTTGAAATTTTTTGGCAAAAATTGGCAACCTGAATAAAAATTGGTTCAAAACGAAAAAGCATGCTGTGTAAATAATGTGCTGTGTACTAAATTAAATCGGTTTAAGTAGTTTTTGAGTTGTTTAAGGCAGAAAAAATTAGGGTATTTTCCATTAAGGGTTATTATCATTTGATTTTGGAAAAATACTTTCTTGAAAAGTTGAAGTCGGGTTGACCACAAAATTTGTAGATAAACTAATTTCGACGTGGGGAGTCCAATTTTGAAGTTAAATTTGACCCTCACCAACCCAAACCAACCGAACTATGGAACGCCGGTGCGGATGATGTCAAATTTGATTAGCTCGTGAAGTATTGGTGGTAACTTTGTTCTTTTTGGAGGGTAAGTCTAAGTTTTCAAAGGCTTTCTAATGGTGCTATTTTTAACTTCCGGGTGCGAGCGTAAGTTGGAGCTCCGGAATGACACGAGTGCCAAAAACAAGAAATTGGCCTGTTTGAGCGGCCAAATGGCTTGGAAATGGTAAAAATTTGATAACCTGAAACAGTTGGTGGCATAATCAAGCCACTCTGTTCAGTTTTGACGAACTCGGGTTCTTCGGGTTTCCACAACCACGAATCCTTCAAACAATTTAAAAAAAACTCAAAGGGATAATGCTAGGACATAAATATTTGGCACGAAACTAGTTGGAACCCTACAGTTTTTTAATATTTTTAACCGAAGAGATTTTCACCCCCTAGAACTGGAAATATGACCTTTTGAATTTCGATTCCTTGTGGAACTTCCACGAGACATATGCGCGTGATTTGCTCGTGTACTAGAATAAGATAGGTGATAAAAATCTGTTGATAGGTGCTCTTGTGAATGGACTATTTGCGACATGTTTGTTTTTATCATCTTGACCCCTAATTTTGGACAGGTGACCCCTAATTGACACCTAGAGATCAGATTGTAGGCTTTTAGGACATCAGGTCTTTTCGGCGGTTTTTAACTGAGTATTTGCATGATATGGTTTGAAAATTGGAATTAGAATGGCTCTTATCTGTACCGTTTGTTAAAGTTATTTACTTAACACAGGGCGTTGGACAGAGATTGAATGCATCCAGCTGATTTTCAGCTCGGAAATGGAATCTAAAGGTCTTCAAACTAAGATAAGGCGAGAATTGGACAATGGTTGGTAGCAGTTGAATGATGGAGTATAATTTGATATTGATTTGTTTGCACAGCAAAAACATCCCTTCTACCGATTGTGACAGGTTTGAAGCGTGAATTGCAATTTTACTTAAGAAGTTAAGGTTTGTTTGCTAAGAGCGTGTTGGCTGAGTATAAGTTGAAGTGACTCACAGGGAGAAGGTAGATTTCAATTAGGTTTGTGAAGATGGGAGAGATTTTCTCACAAGTGAGAGAGAGATAGACAGAGAGAGAGAGAGAGAGAGAGAGAGAGAGAGAGAGAGAGAGAGAGAGAGAGAGAGAGAGAGATTAGTTGGTATAGTACTAAACTTTAGAAGCCTAGGTGAAAAACAGAGAGAACAACGCCAATCTTTGAGAGGTTAAAGAGACTGAACTGTAGACGTTTGTAATCGCAAGACCAATTTGGATACTGTGAGAGTTTTTTGCCTTTGTGCCTTTGTGCCTTTGTGAAGTGGTCCACGGATATTCTATTGTTGTTCTTAATACACTTATAAATTGCCTCCGGATTGCTCTTTCCATTGAGGTGCAAGTTTTTTTCTTACCACTGTTATCCATAGAACCAGAAGTGATATAACGAGCTCATTGTGAATTAATTTACTTCATAAAAATCTAATTTGCAACAGCGTACAAGAGTGGAAGAGGGGAAACTGTAGAGAAACAAAGGAGCGCATGCTTCATCAATTCAAAACCTTTGGTTTACTTTCTTTGATCGGTTTTCTGGCCGACAAAGTCACCTCACGGTTGGGCCTAGCAGAAATTCAGAAGACCACATTATCGATGCTTTTTTATCTTGTTACAGTTTTTATCAAAGTTTAATTTCCAATCTTAATAGTTGCGGGAACCGTAAACTTCTATTATAAGATTTTTTAAACAAAAGTCGAAATTTTCAAAAAACAGGTTTGCAATCAATAAAATGAGTTTTAATTGTGAATCATATGGCACTTAAACAACATTCAACTTAAATCTAGAAATGCGCTTTTTTTGCAATAAATGACAAAGGTTCCTCTGTTTCAAAAGAAATTTAAATCTTTATTATAGCAACAAAAATTATAGTTTTGAAAACGCCGAGTCCATGTACAACATATTTGAATGAAAAAAGTCACAACCAACAAACACATCTCTTCAAAGGATTTTTTTCATAAAGAGCATTTCAAACCTTTGTACTTCCACATAATAAACGTTACTCAGTGATATGAAAATTTATACATCGCGTTAATACGTGGAAGGTCTTAACTTTTTAAACGAAAACTGGGAATGCCTTAGCTAGACCTTTTCAATTGTGTTCACGATAGATCTTGACAATTATTGATATGAATTTGGTAAAATATCTAATATCTTGACAAAAATGCACGTTTTTTAAATCTTCATCTTTTTTGCAAGTTTCTTAGCAAGATATTATCAAGGGATTTCAAGTTTCACTTAATCAAACCAAGTCTCATTATTTTTTATCAATTTTATCCACATTGTCATTGAATTGAGTTGTAAACGAACCTGGAACAATTCCGATCTTCATTTTCTTATTTTGAAGTTGATGTTAAAATAATTTCTGGCATATTTGAACCTGTTAAACCTCAAAAAATATGTCTTTTCTGTTTTCGTTTTCTTTTTTTCTCACTCATGAGCAATTTTGATGACATTTTGCTACTAATTCGAAACAATGGGACTTGGTTTCAGTCAAATATTTTCTGATTTACTTTGAAAATAGAGACGATCGAAAAAGTAAATATCGCTTAATAGATGACAAACTTCAGGTTTCTTCGAGACACCTTTCCTCTGGGAGATATTCTGAATTTGTTCGTTTGCAAAAAAAATTACGCCCATGCTGCGCGTCCAGTGTAAACTGATCCGACGCTTTCTTCCTCTGGGAACAGAAAAAAAAAACATTTCTTTTTATATGTTTCGAGTTTTAAATTACCTTGATGCAAAGTTGCCAAAGAAAAAAACTTCTTTTCACAATTTGCTCAGGAAGATTAACAGTCGAACCACCTTCCCACTTAAATGCGCCAATCGTTTATAAATATTGTTCAAAGCTTGCCTTGTTTCAATTGTATTATGTTTTCGAAATTGATCAGTTCGGTCTGTTTGCGAAGAATAAAATTTTGCTAGTTGGTTAAAATACGACGATGGAGGGGAAAATATGATGGAAGTTCCATTGTATGAGCTCCACTTGCTCAAAGTTTTAGGTTAGCCACCAAAAATTGTTATATTGAATGTTGGAAACTTCATTTTGGACTTTTCTCATTTCTCATCTTCTCTTTTGACAATTTTCTTGTTTTCTTCTTTATGTGCAAACAGATGCACAGCTTTAGCAATGTTCAAGATTCAATCAGAAATGGCAAGTGATTTCATTCATTATTATTTGCTCTCAATTGTTTTCTAGATTCAAATTTTTTCTCTGTTCTACCTTTTGTTTTTAATGTTTTCTATTGACGTAAAAAGAATCGACGACTCTAGTTTTGCATAGCGAGTTATTCTCAGGAGTCAACGAATTTATAAACTAAACAAGGCGACTCGGTAATGTGCAATTGCACATAAGGTTCCGACCCCGCTCATCAACAATTTTGGCATGATTGTCTACCAAATCAAACAACAACAACAAAATTAATTACATCAAAAACTTCATGTCCGTTTTAAGAAACAAAACTTGATAACAAAGTCAAAATAGCGTCAGATAAAACGATATTAAACAAAATAAATTAATTCACTTTTAATTCAACAGAAAAGATATGGGACTACTCAGTAAAAAGGCTTGGTAACAATTAGACAATAAAGAACAAAAACAGTAAAGTTGTAAATTTCGCTTATTTTTTCTAAACAAATAATTTCAAAATAATGAAAACAAATAGAAATCAGCTAAAATATCCCATAGGTGTACGATTGCCAATTCTAATATTATCACAAAAAACATCAAAAAGGAACATCAATCAGTGAACAAAAATAAATTTCATTTCAGAGCAAAAACGAATGCCTTTTTTTTCAAACGCTTAAAAATAGTTTCATTGTGAACAGATATTACCAGACAAAAATCTGAATAGTATCACAAAAACATCAATATGGAACATCAATCAATGAACAAAAGTAAAATTTAGTTCAGAGGAAAAACGAATGCCTATTTTTTCAAGCACTTAAAAAATTTCAAATGGGAACAGATATTACCAGACAAAAATTTAAATAGAAACACAAAAAAGTTAATAAAAATTTAATGGGCTTCAGCAAAAAAGAACTTGTATGTCTATTGAAAACATGCGCTACCAGTCCTTTCTGAGACACTAGTTGACAAGCAGACAGAAAAAGAGAAAAAGAGAAAAAAAAATTCAAAATTCATCTATATTATTGCAAACAGTTTCAGAAAAAAACCTTTAGCTCTCATGAAATAAAAATTGGTACGTTCCTAGAGGGAGCCATTGAGTTCTCTCATTATCCAGAATTTCTCATAAGACGACAATAGCAAGTGACAGACGCATCTAAAAATCAAGTATTCAGCTAAAATTTGGGAGAAAATGGTATCGAAGTCAATAAAACGATGTGCTACTCATTAAAGCTATTAAATGTGATTAACTGCTCTAATCATCAAAGCTAATGGAAAATGTTGTTAAAGTTGTAGTTTGACAAGAAATTCAAAAATGGTCAAACGTTTAAACGAACTAGCACTAAGTACTCAAATCACAAAAAATATATGAGAACTCAAAACAACGGAGCCGAAACAACACTAATAAATAAAATATAGTGATAGCTTAAAAATCTATCTCTGGAAAAATGATGTAAGATGTGTTTACATGAAAGACTATGTTGCAAAATGTCAGAAATGAGGTTGAAGAAATGGACGAAAATCAAAAAAACTTATGATTTGTTGAAACCAAAAATTTTTTGCATATTGAAATTTTTGAAACACCTATTTTGTTAAATATTGTAAATTTTAAAAAATTACAACTTCATGGGAGGCCAATTGCACCTCAAGTTGGCGGAGAATAGAACAAAAGACATCAAATTATCAATGAGTACATACAGAACTCCACAAAATATATTACAAAAATACATGGTTGAAGCCGTTAAAACCATAAGTTATCAAGTGAAAAATTCATGGAGGTTTAAAAGTGGTTTTTTGAACATAAACGCGCTCTGGTTTCAAGGGGACTATGCCAAAAAGGCAACAAGAGGTGACCATAAAAAATGACCAGTATTAAAAATTTAAAAGAGTAAAATAAAATCAACATAGCGTCATAGCCACAAAATCATCATTTGAGAAATAAGAACAACAACGAATTTATTGTTTTCTCTGCCAAGATTTCTTCATTGAGGCTAAGATAAAATTTGTCAAAAAGAAGAAAAAAAAGGCGCAGAGTTCCACATGTCGATCAAATTTTTCATACAAAATCCAAAATTATAAATAACATTAGCAGTCAACTGAAATTATGCAAAACGATTGTATATGCCTTCGGTAAGAAGTTGTTGAGTCCTGCCATTAACCAGAATGTGTGCAGCACTGCATAGAGGAAAAAGAAAAACAGACAAATGAAAAATTCAATAAAATATTGCAAGAAAACCGTTTCGGAGCCGTTAAAATCTTAAGCTATGAACCAAAAACGTCTCTTGGTACACATGCATTTTCTCTCAAAAGTTATGTGAACTGTTTTAAAGACCATAATCGGACAAGGCAACAAAAACATCTTCCAAAATAGGCAAAGTCCAAAAGTAAAAATAATTAATTAGAACGCGTGGCACCGAAATAAGAAAGCCAATATTTTAAACAAATAACCCCCAGAAAGACATTATTTTCACTCACTAAAAGGAAGATCTGGTTTGTGGTTGGTGACACAAAGCAACAGGTTAAAAAAATTCAAAATAAATTTCAAAATTCAAAAATCTACTGAGATTTACTCAAAACAAATATAATTGTTTTAATAAGAGCCATTAGGTGTTAACTGAAAGCATTATATAGGTTCAAGTAGGCCATTTACGGAAGCCGAATGAATCGTTATTATATATATATATATATATATATATATATATATATATATATATATATATATATATATATATATACTCAGTCATAAAACAGCAAAAAGGACAATAAATGCGGGTAAAAGAAAAAAATTCGAATCGATTTTCAGAAAACACATTGTTGAAGGCTCAGAAAGCACGGAATTTCTCTGAAAACATAATATATGATCATGGGGTCTCAATTTGAAACAATTATCGAACGATTGATTTTTTATTGAAAATTATTCTGATCTCTATCTGGTCTCCAACAAACAAAAGAAAAACAAAAGTTTTGCAAAATTAAAAAAAAAATTATAGCCTCAATGGCATTACAATTTTTCCTATTGTAAAAAACCAGGAGGAGACCATAATGCGATACGGCCAAATATAACAGCTAATTGTTGCATTCCCATTAGAAAGCAAAATAGAAACTTTGACAACAAAAATCTGTAAATCAAAATTGAAAGAATCATTTTGCATAATGATTGTTCTAAGTCAGCCAAAAACCTGTAAAGATTTTGTTCCAGAAAACGCTAAAATATACGGTTAAAGAACTATCTTTTCACCATCTTCTGCGTTTTTATGCGAAACAAATAGCACTAGTTTTCGCAAAATTAACAAATTTTAGCAAAATTAACAGAAAATTAGGCAAATTCATATGAACAAAAACAACGCATATCATTCCATTGTTCACAAATCTTTGAGCCTCGATGAATGCCTAGAAAAAATAAAACTAAAAAATCTTTTTAATTCTATATTTTACGCTGTACGGTCTTTCTATTGATACCAATCACAACTTCCTGCAATATATCGATCGGTCAAAATTGACTTAACAGAAAAACACATTTGATTATATAGTTCCTCTCCCCACTAAAGTGAGTCGGAACAAAAATAAACTTTTTTCGCGTTTTGAAAGATCTTCTACTGTTTTCTTCACAGTAAATAGTGAGGATGAGATGATGCAGACTGAACATTATGTGCACACACACCTTAGCGAGCCTGCCTGCTGTACTACAGTGATATTAATTTCAATTACCACAATATTGCTCAATAATCTTTTTTTCTTAAGTTAAAGCATTGGCTGGCTGCTCGTGATATTTGTTGATTTTATAATAACTGAGTATGCCTTCATTGCATCTCTATCGCTGTTTTGATATAATTTTTTATAAAAACACTCTTTTAAATTGCCTATTCTTTTTTCTAGTCGGTGGGATGTGTTATTCATTCAGTTGATGTTGGATATTATTGGAGAGCGGCAGGTCTAACTTTCTGGTATAGTGTTTCTTCCTTGGTATATATACTGAAAACTTAGAAATATAATTGTCTCCAATTTCCGTCATTTTCATTTTTTCATTGGTTCTTGTAATTTTGGTCGCTGCTCGCATAAAGAGGCTATATTGAGTTTCAGCATTGAATGAAGGAAGTTTACAAGTTGTTTTGAACAATTGAATTTTTCGTTTTCCCTTGAATCCCAATTATTAGTGTTTCCAGTGACTCCAACCCTATTATTGCTGACGTCTCAACCTTTGAAACTCTGGTAAACAAGGCGGCTCGGTAATGTGCGATCGCACATAAGGTTCCGACCCCGCTCATCCACAATTTTGGCATAATTGTCTACCAAATGAGGAACAGATAGAAAAACACAAAAAATTCAAGTATTTTTCAAAAAAAAACTGGTGTATGAACGAAAAGATAGCCTCCAAAGCAAATAACTCAGTAGAGTAAAAAATGATGCATTAGACTGATGAGATACGCCGATATTAAGAAAGCGAGCGAAGACGAACGGCAAAATCAAACAACAACAACAAACATTAATTACATCAAAAAATTTATGTCCCTTTTAAAAAAACAAAACTTAATAACAAAAACAAAATAGCGTCAGAAAAAACTGAAAATAAAAAAATAACTTGTTATTGACCAAAAAAATGGCTATTCACCAGTTCGTAATAAATCTGGGTAACAATTAGACAAAAAAAACAGAAACTTTAAAGTTAGAAAATTCGTTTAAAAAAAACAAATTATTTCAAAGTAATGAAAACCATTAGGAATCAACTAATATATCCCATAGCTGGGAATTAAGAACAATTGGTGTTCAATTTTTTATGCAGTTATAAAAAGAACAACAAAAAGACAACAAACTAAAAATCAATTAAAACTTGCCAGTAAAACCTTTGAAAGCCGTAAAGCCATACTTTGGCCCCCAAAATATGTTCGATTGCACCTTCGTCGAGCACCAATAATGTATTATGTGGCCGCTCATTAATGAAATTAAGCAACAATTAGACAAAAAGGAAAAAATGCAATTTTTGTAAAATTTGTTTTTTTTTAGAAAAAAATTTATTTCCAAAGACATGAAAGCCATTAATTACAAAAAGAAAAATTTGAATAGGTTCGTCCATTCTTTCAAAGGAAGCCCTTGAGACCTGCAATTATCCAGAATCTGTCTTACGTCGACAAAAACAACGTCAAATATGACAAAAATCAAAAACTAATTTAATTTTTTTTGTGAAAAACCCGTGTGGAAGCCAGTAAAGTTACAACGAATTCTCTTAAAAAATTAGATTTTGAGACACCAATCCCCTTTGAAACCTTCCCTTGACAAAAATATTTTCATTCTTACCTTTAATTAACGAGAACAGGTAACAAACAGACAACAAAAAGAACAAAATTGCGAAATTGAATTTTTTTTTCATTTTGAAAACAATTGTTTTCAAAGTCATGAAAGCCATTATCTATCTCCTATTATCAGAAAAACGCCTCATCTGTTCTTCCAGGAAAAGCTAATCAAACGGGGTCATTGTACAGGAAATTAAATACGACTAAAAAGACAAAGTAAAAACGACAGTTAAAGACAAAATTAAAAAATTCAATTCATTTCGAGAAAGTATTCGAGAAAGTATCATTATCTTTAAGGATTTCAATATTATCAATTGTTTGTTATTTTGAACTTGGAAATGTGATTTATGAACTGACAATAACGTGATAATTTTTTAAAAATATTAGAAAACATGAAAAAGGGGCAAAAACATAAAAATTAAAAAAAAAATTGTGAAATCTAGTAGTATCAAAGCCAAAACACCATAACTTAAGGCGTAAAACCGCAATAAAAAATTAAATTTGAATTCAGCAGAAAGAAGTAGCACTCTTTGATTGCTGACACTAAGTTACAAGTTGACCAAATTGAGAGAAAAATGGAGGCAAAGTTCAATAAGCCTTCTTTATTTAAAAATCAAATATTTTAAAAGTCAAAACGAACATAAGCTTTCAAGCAATCAACTACATAAATTTATTTTGAAGCTAATTAGAAAGTCAAAAGGACCTGTCACTAGTGAGCTTTGATTTGAAATGCTCTGTTAATTAATTAATATAAAAAAGATGAAATTTTTTTAATAAAAACCGACTGATGACAATCCGAATTATTTTGGGCATGTAACGGTCCAAGATTGGTGCAGAACTAGTCTTGCTGATGCTGATTGTCCATTCGGAGTTTTTAGTTTTTGGAATGTCATTGATATAGAAATTTGTTTAGTTAAAATATCAAAAATATGTGCTGCGTTTTTGATATTCAACGAGTAAAGTTAGCAAAAAACGGGCAAAGTTTTTTTTTACAGAGTACTCTCAACGGAAGTTGAAGTGGATTTAGCTCTCTTTTCAGTCTGTAAAGGTTGTGTTAGTCGTGTTTGGGTGTGCACTCCCTACAAATTTAATCAGAGTGGACTAAAGAAACTTATTTCGTGCGGTTATTGATAAAAAAGTCTGAATTTTGTGAAATATTTAGCCGGAATTTGTGACAAAAAAATTCAATGAAAATAGCCGACAACGACCAACATTTTCATGAAAAATTTTATTAAATTCTATCCAAATTGGGGAATTTTTAGTCAAAAATTCCGAAAAAAGGTGAATGAAATCGACGGAATTCACTCTATTTTCTCGAAAGTTTAAACCTGGATATCTCCCTGTCAAAAACGAAAACAAAAAAAAATCTTTTTAATTCCATATTCTACGCTGGACAAGCTTTCTAATGATACCAGTCTCAACTCTCTATGATGAATATATCGATCGGCCAAAATTGACTGAACAAAAAAAGCCCATTTGATTATATAGTTCCTCCCCCTCAAGAGGGTCGGAACAATAAATTTTTGTTCCGACATGACTTGGGGGAGGGACTATATGATCAACTGTACTTTTTGCTCAGAAATTTTTAGCCTATGGATATATTTGACGAAGAAAATAGGAGTGGTATCATAAAAACCTAATGGGCGTAGAAATGTAAACTGAAAACAGTTTTTTAAGTTCCGCCTTTTCCGAAGAGTAGTCGAGCTTCATTAGACATTTTACCGTAAACTTGACACATATTTGGGACAAATTGTGTCAATTTTAGCAATAATTTCGCGCTGTTGATAACCACGTGACCCAATATTGAGAAATTTTAAGTCCGATTGTGTTTTTTTTAATTATCAACAGGGCTTCGAGTTTGTTTCGGGCGCCAACCGTTATAAGATCTCAATGAAAAACCAAACTGACACAGTGATTTTGATAAAGCTAGAATAATAGAGGAAGTAGATAAGGAAGTAGCTTCAAATTGCAGAGTTTGTTCAAACTGGTTGCATGTGATGCAATTTGACTACTATTTTTTCTCCTAAATTTCCCCAAATTTTTTTAAAGCTGAACAAAGCGTTCTAAAGTAAAATCTTTTTTATTGTTCGAATCGAAATCTGGACAACAAATGATTTCTATGCTTTCTAAAAATTTTCATTTATCGTTTTTAGTTGTTTTGCTTGTAAAATTTTGGTAGTTTTAAGTCCGCCTGTAGTTGCAGTTTTTTTTGGGAAAATTATCACTAATACCGCTGACTCTATTTTTATTGCGTTTTTAGTCAATAACCCATTTTAATTATGACTTTGACGCGTTAAATCCTAATTTTTTCGTTTCCAGTGTTACCTGTTTCTGTTCTCATTGTGGTATTATTATTAGGCCTCACTTTTGAAAAGACCATATTGTTTTCAAAGAGTCTATCAGTCAACATATACGATGTTTGATGTGAATTATTTATTGTTTTCTGGAATTTGAGATCCTCAAAACTTTTGAGCTTTCCTTTTCAATTGTTTTCATTGTCTATATTTTCATCATTGTCTATAATTTTCTTAGTTTTTTAGTTTCTTAGTTCTTAGTTTTAAAATTATTTGATGACTTGTTTAATTCTCAATTTACCCTCAAATCAACTAGACTTTTTTCATTTTGCAGACCATTTTACATATGCATCTCATCGTTTTGCAATTTGCGATACGTTGTCAAAATTTTCCTTGCTATTGTTTCATTTTCAAAATGAACATCAAAAAACGAGGTGCGTATCCCCCCGAAATACCTTTGTATAATTTGTGATCGCGCACTCTTTTCGCAAAATCTACGCTTAAATTTAATTGCGTACGACATGGCACAAAACCTACTCCTCTTGGGATTGAACTTTTTTGGGACAAACCAACACTGGAACCTCCCAGAAAACAAAATTTGAGAGTGCACTTCAAACGCGATCAGTATGCTTACAAAAAATTTCATCTCTGACATACTACGTTGTCCCCAACCTAAAGCAGTTCAATTTATCAACTTATCTACGAGGAAATAATTCCAGCGTCCTTATCAATCCGAAAGAGAACTTAGCGGAAAGAGCACCAATAGAAAGTGAACTGGCGGACCAAACGTCAAAGATTAGTGGAAGACGGATTTCTCATGTGGAGAGAATCCATGGCTATAGGAAAACAGCTTCTTTTTTGTATCTTAGGTTGGGAATAAAAGGAAGGCGAGACTCAGAAACCAAGAGGAAATTCTCATCCATGATGTATTGATCACCCATATGTTCAATTCCGACCTCCCAAGGGGGCTCCTGAAAAAAACTCTGAAACCTCGCCGTGCGCTTGACTTCAACAAAATAGGATGCAAAAGTAGCAGCAAATACAAACGTGCACCAATACAGTGATAGCGCTGGGTGTAAATGCTGTCAATTCACAACAGAGTTCCACCCAACAATTTGCCTCTACTCGAATTTCTTTCCGACATCTGTTTCCGCACAACAGCTACTCACTGTCAGAAGTGTGATTTGCAGTGATCACCTGCAAATAGGTAAAAAAATGAGAGGGGAGGACAATGCAATCATTGATGACTACAAAATCATTTCGTCTGAGCCTACAGAAAGAACTTTAATACGAACGCTTCCTATAACAACAGAACAACGATGAAGTTGTCGAAAAAGAACCAACCACCTTTATATCCATGAGGAAAACTACAACAAACTCTCTTAATTGTTCTTTGTACAAAAAGTTTATACAAGTGTAACAAAGCGACTGCTTACTCAGTAATGTCAATATTCGAGCCAAAATTTTTTCAAAAAACAGAACAATATTTTTCTTGTTGTCAAAATTGGGGATACAATTTTTGTTCGATCAAAGTCTCAATCGATCTATTTTCATCATTGTCTATAATTTTCTTAGTTTTTTAGTTTCTTAGTTCTTAGTTTTAAAATTTTTTGATGACTTGTTTAATTCTCAATTTACCCTCAAATCAACTAGACTTTTTTCATTTTGCAGACCATTTTACATATGCATCTCATCGTTTTGCAATTTGCGATACGTTGTCAAAATTTTCCTTGCTATTGTTTCATTTTCAAAATGAACATCAAAAACCGAGGTGCGTATCCCCCCGAAATGCCTTCGTATAATTTGTGATCGCGCACTCTTTTCGCAAAATCTATGCTTAATTTTAACTTCGTACGAAATGACACAAAACGTACTCCTCTTGGGATTGAACTTTTTTGGGACAAATCAACACTGAATCCTCTCAGAAATCAAAATTTGAGAGTGCACTTCAAACGCGATCAGTAAGCTTACCAAAATTTCATCCCTAACATACTACGTTGTCCCCAACCTAAAGCAGTTCAATTTATCAACTTATCTACGAGGAAACAATTCCAGCATCCTTATCAATCTGAAAGAGAACTTAGCGGAAAGAGCACCAATAGAAAGTGAACTGGCGGAACAAACGTCAAAGATTAGTGGAAGACGGATTTCTCATGTGGAGAGAATCCATGGCTATAGGAAAACAGCTTCTTTGTTGTATCTTAGGTTGGGAATAAAAGGAAGGCTAGACTCAGAAACCAAGAAGAAATTTTCATCCATGATGTATTGATCACCCATATGTTCAATTCCGACCTCCCAAGAGGGCTCCTAAAAAAAACTCTGAAACCTCGCCGTGCGCTTGACTTCAACAACATAGGATGCAAAAGTAGCAGCAAATACAAACGTGCACATACAATACAGTGATAGCGCTGGGTGTAAATGCGGTCAATTCACAACAGAGTTCCACCCAACAATTTGCCTCTACTCGAATTTCTTTCCGACATCTGTTTCCGCACAACAGCTACTCACTGTCAGAAGTGTGATTTGCAGTGGTCACCTGCAAATAGGTAAAAAATTGAGAGGGGAGGACAATGCAATCATTGTTGACTACAAAATCAATTTGCCTGAGCCTACAGAAAGAACTTTAATACGAACGCTTCCTATAACAACAGAACAACGATGAAGTTGTCGAAAAAGAACCAACCACCTTTATATCCATGAGGAAAACTACAACAAACTCTCTTAATTGTTCTTTGTACAAAAAGTTTATACAAGTGTAACAAAGCGACTGCTTACTCAGTAATGTCAATATTCGAGCCAAATTTTTTTCAAAAAACAGAACAATATTTTTCTTGTTGTCAAAATTGGGGATAAAATTTTTGTTCGATCAAAGTCTCAAAAAACTGTTTACAGGCAAAAATTGAACCCATCAACTTGGCACCGAACGGAATCACCATCTCATGGAAACAGTTCTCCATGTTTCGCTCTGATTTATATTAAGTGACTCATGTCTTACATTTTTAAGCGCTAAATGAGCTTTGACCCGGTTCAGAAGGAATGTTCGAAAAACAGTTGTTTCCAGCAAGATGTGTCAGAAAAAATGTTATTATTATTATTATTATTATTATTATTATTATTATTATTAGAGCACTTTTATTTTATTAGAGCACTTGTTTTGCACTGGTAGCGTTGGTTCAAAATCAGGATCTATTCTGTTTTTGCCACCCCCAGCTTAGTGGGCTCATATTTTTTACGTCCCCAGGCGCACGTGCTATTTTTACATAGTAACGTGCTATATTACAACATATAATTTATAACTGGGGGCATGAAAACACTGGGGTGGCCGAAACTTAATAGATCCCAATTTTCTTTCGCACAACATAACTAGTTAAAACAATTTTTTTTACTAGTTGTTGTAAACATTAAAAATGATTTTCAAAAAGAGTAACCATTTATTGTATTTCTGTTTCTCTCTAGATTTTATTTTGATTTTGAGCTTACCTGACATTTAGTTATTGATATCAATAAATTACCTATAATTTTAAGACATGCATATGGTAGAAAATGTTCAACGTGTTAAAAAACTGAGAATTTTGTAAAACTATAAGCATATCCAAGGAGAAATAGTTAGAAGGAATCAATTTAATTTCCAGAAATTTTTCATGTACTCACATCAAAGAAGTCAAAATCAAAGAAGTCGGGCGGGAGGAAAAAGAGATACGTTCTTTTTTTCTCGCTCTAATAATAATGTTTCATTTTGAGCTGCATAAAATTGTCTGCTTTGGAACCCTGTACTCGTTAAAACTAATTACACAAAATTCTCATTTTGAAGTTAACCTTCGAGTTATAACACTTTTTCATGAAGCTAATCTTGAAAACTAAAAAACATTTTAAAAAATTCTGATCACAAAACGATTGTATGACAATTTAGAAAGTTCAAAATGTTTCGGTTGTTATAATCAAAAAATGAAATATATACAAATTGTTTCCTTTTAATGCTGTACTGCTTCAATGTTTGTTGTTGGTGAAATTTACCGAATAGCGGAAGAGAACAATAGTAGTGCGTTAAAATATTTTGCATAAACATGACAAGTATTTTATAAAAGTAGATGGTTTTAGTAGATGGTTTTGTTTATTCAACAGCCCCTAATTCACGTGTTTTGTCCAGATCTTAAGTTGAAAATTCTACTAACTTTTCATCGCTCACTTTTAGTATCTCCTCCTCTTTGTGAGTAAATGATATCATTAAAAACTTTTTCATTGTGTTTTCTATTATATCTCGTTCAGTCACATCTTTATTAGCGATTAACATAGTCATTCCTTGAGAAAAACTATTGATGTTATCTTTTTATTCCGTTAGGGGGAAGAACATGGGTGAGTTTTGTTGCAAATAGCGGGAAACTTTAGGCTCAAAACAGAGAGGTTTGTGAATCTTAACTTTATTTAAAGTTCTATTGTCCATTTTTCAGCTGTTGGAATTGCTTGAAGATTTTCTATGACTTCTAAATTTTTATTGCTTTTCGATTTTTTGTTCGTTCTTTGCGCATATTTGTTTTTCCCTGTGTTGAATGTCTTAACTTGACGTTGCTAGAAAAATTTTCGTTCTCAAAAAAAAAACTAATTTCTGATGTTGCTTCGAAAATATTATTTGTTGGGTCAATCGTTCATTGAATTTTTTCGATTGTTATCCAGGAGTTATGTTGCTTTGTGTTTTTACTTCGTCAAACTAAAATTTGTTTTGCTTTACTGTAAACAGGCACCTTTTCAACAATTTGCGTCTACTTTTTGACTTCTCTGGGCTTTACTGTTCGCTCTTTCTGCTCGAATTGATTTTACACAGCAGTGGTTTCTTCCTATAAGTTCTAGTTGCTATCTCTAATGCTTATTGGTATTAATGCGTGCCCCCGTATTACAACATTAGGAAATAGGAGTATGTCTATCTATGTCGAATATCAAAATACTTTGCAATTTAGAATTATTTAAGTACAAAAGTTATTTCTTTTTTCTTCGTTTTGTTGCTCCTTCAAGTTCAACCGGGGTTATGGGAATAGTTTGCAGCACCTTTCCATCAAGCTGCCCGGCATGTTCTGATTAAATTGGAGTTTTGATGGTTCCAAGTATTTTTTTACAGTTTCAGTCTTGATAGTTAATAATTGAAACCAGTTGACCGAAAATTTAAAAAACAACTCGTATGCGATTCAATGTTTTTCCGTATCGGAATATTTTTTTGAAAAACGAGGTCTCAGAATATCAAAAATCAATTTTAAATCATTTTTAAAAAGTAAAACCAAAAGCAGAAAAATATTCTGTTCTATATGTTTTTGAGTTGTTTTCGAACACAACTCTTCCTGTTTAAAAAGTTAGCGCATTAGTGTTATACAGACCACGAAGATGTAAGAAACCCGATTTAACGAAAGGGTCTATTTACAACATATTAATAACTTTTGTTTAAAGTCTATAAAAATTTTTTTTACTTAAAAAATTCTTTTTATCATAACTTTAAATCGACAGAAAAGATTGTTAAATCTAATCTTATCTATTATAATAAGACAAAAAATAAAAAAGAGTTATGGAGCTGAAGGAGCGCCAGGTTCGGAAATTAAAAATTCTTTAAATTGAGTAACAGACTAATTTTTCTTCAACTTTTGTTTTGTAAAATGACTAAAATGTTCAACTCTTTGAGCGGTTCTGTGAAATGAAAAATTCCTTTTGTTTTGGAAAATACTCCGCAAATAAAAAACAATTTTACTCAAAGAATTATTCCAGACTTTTCAGTTCACACGAGTAATAAAATCTGGAAATATAACATTAAAACGTGACGAAACATAAACTTTTTTGAAAAAATTATTACTAATTTCTAAAAAATTTCTGTAGTTTAGAACAACAGAATTATAAGAAACAAATAGAGGCGGAATGCAGAAACGGTCAGAAATCTTAATTGTTTAAAACAAAAATAACGTATAATTGTGTTTTTAAGATCTAGATGGTAACCCAGCCATGAGAACTAAAACAGTTATTTGACCAATTATGCTCATAAATCATTAAAAAGGACAATTTTTTAGAGAAGTTTCAAAAAATTTTATATTGAAATCTACTGTTAAAATTAAAATTAGCGACATAATTATTTCAAAATTTCAACACCTCGTCTTTTGAATAAGACAAAGAAAGAAGAACCTAATTTATCAGTAATGATGCTTGATAAAATTCCAATGGTCAAACAGAAATCTAAAAATAAACGTTTCTTTTTATTATCAGGGATTGTATTTGTGTTCGTGTGTGAGCGTGTTTGCGTGCGGAATTTTCAAATTCTATTAAATTTAGTTTTCCAGAATCTGAAAAAAAATTATTTCGCCCATAGATTTTTTTTAAAGGGTCAGTTTTTTTTCCAATTCATACAGGCTGCATTTGGATATTCTCAACCCTTTTTCGAACAAAGTTTTCAATTTTAAAAGGTACATTGGGAAAACTCTAAGCTTCACGCAGCCTCGTACGAGCACTAATTTTTTATTTTATTTATGACAATTGACCAGGCAATATGTGGCAGTTAATTTATCACAGCTGTAAAAAATATTTTATCAATTTCAATTTTTGAACACAAATGCGCTATTAAATATGAGAATTTCCATTTCCGTCTGCCATAGTTGTTGAGACATCGAATGATTTTGATACGAAAGACAAATTGTGTTCGTTATTAAATTAGGGAAGGAGGGAGTTAATTAGATCTTATGATTTTGGAACGGTTTTGATAAATAATGCAATTCAGGTTTTTTTGGTTCGCTTGTTTTTGTTGCTACAGTTTGTTTGGAAGTCAGCTACTTCCGTCCAGTGATTATAATTGTCATGACGCCGAGCTTTTGTTAACGAGAAGCACAGTGTCTCTGTGACATTGGTGGGCCCATTTGCAGGATTACAAGGAAAGAACAAAACTGTCGAAATGCAGCGTGTTGAATCATCCGTAAGGTTGAACCAAGAAAAAAAAATTAAAAAGACGGTAGTGAAATATGAGGGTAAAAACTTAGTCCCTTGTTTTGCAAAAACAAGCCAACTATGTTAGTAATCGTAAATGCCAATCGGAGTACCCCAAGTTTCAGAGGGACAGGTTTTAGACCAGTGAGAAAAAAATCAAGTACAATTTGATATGGGCTGTTTTTAGAGGTTGATAAACGAAACTTGAAGATTGATCTGCTGGTTTGAAAACGACCAACCAGAGCGCAAGAGGAAGTAACGTGTTGGTCAGAGGCCATGCAAATTTGAGCAATGTCAACGAAAGGTGTTGTAATCAGGGATGAGCCAATTTGGGATCAGCTATGAAAATGAAAGACTTTTTGATTGGAATGTCAAATGGTTGTCCTTAAGTTTCCTGTCTTTAGAGAGACTGTTTTGTTTATGCCAAAATTTGGATTTCATTCGGAGTAAATTTTGCTCACTTTAAAAACGGGCCTATTGCGTTCTCCGATCGACGTGTTCAATTCTTCTGATCGGACAATCCCGTGTGCGCAGGGAAAACTTGAATGACTCAAGCCAAAGACCAGAGGCCTCGGGGGTGAAATCCTCTAGAATCCATACTTAGTCTTCTAGAATCCATACTAATTCTAGAACATACTTGTTGAGTTTGTAAGTACTCCCGTAGAAAAAGATTTCAAAAATGAGATGCAATTTGTTGTGCTGAACGCCAACTTTTTGAAGATTCCTCTCTTTAACAATGAAGAAGCAAGGAGACAAGTTAACGGATGAACGACCAAGGAGAAAATGATTTGGAGTCAGTTGTAAGGGGTAGTTTATATCATATGGAACATTAGTGAAAATCATAGAGTTCATGCTTGCCTATATCTCACAGGCAACTGTAATCAGAATTTCGTCAGTTAAAATTCTTGAACCAATGACCATGTAAAGAGTTAGTTTGAAAACTTGTACCAATCTCTCCCAATTTCCAACCAAATGGGGAGCCGCTCATGTGTGTGAGAGAGGTTCGTTTTTGTGTAATGTAAGAACCAATCTACAATATCCATCGTTATTCAATAATAGACATTTTGTATAACAACAGATTCGTTTACTTGGGAATAATTGAATAATTGAATAAATCAAACGAAATTTATCAACTATTACAGTGATGTAAAACAAGCAACATCAGGCGCCGAATCAGTGCTTCGAGAAAAGATTGGGTTCCGACTGGGTTTATTTCGTCATAAAATTTACTCAACTGAAATCTTTCCAACCCAGGTGGAGGCAAAATTGGAAAAATATGTAAGATAAGCGGTAAATAGTTGTCTTTTTTCACCGCAATGTTTGTACATAATTATGCGGTGAAATGCAGTAGAGTTATGTAATTTCATTGCTTATGTAAGCGGTGAACTTACAAAAAGTCACCACACTTGAACAGTTACTACGATTTCCCTGCCTTACACGGATTTGATCCTCTCACTCCCTTCATGTCAGTCACTTCTTCTTCCACTGCTCCACTTCTCACGTACTTCTTGAATTTTTGGTTTGAATTTAAATCAAGTTCACTCTACTTTCTGTGAAACTTCAACGTTGAATTTTTGTAAGATTTGCAATTTTAGCGGTAAAATACATATCATAGCGATCAAATGTGATATTTTTTTTAAGTTCACCGCTTACTCTAGTGGTGAAATTACATAAATTCACCGCTTAGAAAAACGTGTCAAAAAGGTGTAAGATGGGGGGGGGGGTAATTTTAGGGGGGGAGGGGTTAAATCTTACATTTCCTCCCTTTCTCCTATTGCCCCTCGTTTTACCTCGTTTTACCCCCCCCCCCCCCACCCCCTAAAATTGCCTCCCAATAATCTTATATTTTTGACACATTTTCTTCACGGTGAATTTATGTAATTTTACCGCTAAATTCAGTGGTGAAACTATGTAACTTCACCGCCACCAGGCGATAAATTTTTTCCACTGCATTCACCGCCTGATTTATGCAATTTCACCGCATTCACCACTTATCTTACAAAATTTCCTGCATTCACCGCCTATCTTACATATATTTGCGTTGAATGGCGGTGACACCTCGACCCGGGACCAGACACCTTTCTTATTCCTTCGATAAAGGAAAGTCTTTTCCTTATACGCTTTCCTTGAAAAATGTTTATTCCGGTTTGGGTAAATTAATGTATTGTTTTAGTTTTCAGATCTTTTCCATTGATGCATCTTCAAATACGTTTTTCAATTAACATGTAATTGATTTGATTATTTAAAGCAGATTGCCGTAGTCACCTGAATTGCCGGAAATGCAACACACTATACACTAAAACTGCTGAATCAATAACAGCACGATCAAGTTCTAAGGCTCATTTATATGAAAAAAACACAGAAAAAAATATTGTTTTTTGTCCTTATTTTCAACATAATTTAAACGAGCTTTGCTTTACAATTTACATTGTTTAAATGGAATTTATTGTTCTGACAAACTTGCGAGGGGAGGAACTTTATACTCAGGTTTAAAGTTTTGTGAATAGTAGTCAGTCACAATACCGTTTTTTTTTCACATTTTCCGAGTTTTTTGTTCATATTTTCGTCATTTTTGCTGAAAGTTGTTAAAATCTTTATCAACAACGTTATTGGTTTTGCTTTTAAGGACAGAGGAGGCTTGTCGATTGGTTTTATCCCAGACTTTTGAGTAAAAATTTTGAAAAAACTTTTTGAAATTCAGATTTTTAATAAAAAATGGCCCTAATTACGCTTTTTTATGCCACTTCCTTCAAACATGCGGAAGTAGGGACCTAACATCTGTTTTTACAATTCTTGAAAGAGGCTAGTTGAACTTCCGTTTCTTATAAGAGTCCTCTGTAATTAAAAATCTGCGAGCTTTTCAAAAGTATAACTCAATAGTTATACAAAATGCGTCCTTTAATTTTGGTTTATTGAGATATTTCATTTGCTAATTGACTTTTTTTGCAAACCAATAGAAAAATTAATTGTTTTTGACTACCGCGAGGCATTATCAGGGCTAGGTGTGGACACAACTTGGATTCTTACAATGATCAATTATTCGCATAATATTGGGGCGCTGTTTCTTTCAGAGTATGTTCCGCATTTCTGTAATTTTTGTGTTGATTCGAACGAAGAGAATTTTGAGCATAAACCCATTAAATGGCAGATCCTATTTACACCAAAATGAAGCCAATTGAACGTCTTTTTGCCTTCAGAGCGAATCTCATTTTTTTCACGTCTGACAAAATGTTCTTCGTTAACTTTAATTGATTTACCTTGTTTTGCCTTCATTTGTCATTCTTTCCGCTGTCTCATGACTTCGCTTTATCAATCAGAGATTCAAGGGTTTTTTGAAAACTATAAATGGGCCTATGCAACGCTTTCATATGTGTCTAGTTATCGAACGCATCTTCGGACTTTGCATATATTTGTTTTAAAAAAATTGTCAGTTTATCTTTGAAGTTTGTCAATAATTATTTTTTTATTTCGGTCCACTTGTAGCTCAGTCTCCTTATGTAGGAGAAAAACTTATTCCAAGTTATGTGAAAAAAACTGTTTACATTAATTTTATTTATAACTGATAGTTTTTTGGCTTTCTTTCAACGATATTTGTTTACAGTTTCGTGGTTTTTCGCATATTTGACTACATTTGAGGTTGTATTTTGCTTGCTTTTCAAATTTCGAGTTTATGGTTTGTTCAAATTGAAGGAATTCTCACAAAAGTCGTTTTAAAAAGATTTCAGTGAGTAACCTTTGGTTTTAGCGGCTGCCAACCCAATTTCTTTCAAAATAAATAGATTTTTTTTTCATTTTTGCCTCTAATTGTCGTTCTTTTGATATCGTACGGTATATCCTTGACAACCAAAAACCTTAGTTCCTTCTATGGGTTTTCAGATGAATCTAGAAACCAATTTTAGGTTGTAGCTATCGGTTTTTTTTGTGAATTTCAAACAATTCTGTTTTTAAAAAAGTGTATTTCCGGATTTTTTTGTTCACATTGACTGACGTCTTAAGAGCTTAGAATTGTGTTTTCGTAAGAAATTTGTATGTTTTTGATGCTGATAAATTTTTTGGGTTCTTTTCCCAGTCTTCATCAGAAAGACTCTTTCAAGGAAGACTTTTAAACTCAAAAGAGACGCAAATAGAAAATTAAAAAATTTTTAGTCAATTTATAGTTTTAAATAATTTCCAAAATCTTAAGGTTTTAATGATTCAACACTGTCTTCAATGAAATGTGGTGTGTGTTATTTTGAGTTCTGTCAGCATTCCGTATTTGAGGTTATTGTAACCTTGTGATTAGGTCTCACTAATTACAATCTCAACTAGTTTCATGAGCAGCATCAAGTTAATCAGTTTTTAGTTAAAAATGAAACATAATGGTTGGTTTGAACTTTTGTTTTTAAAGTCGGCGAATTTTTGTAAATTGTTTGCGTCCTTCAATTTTGCAGCTTGGTACAGGTAACAGCAGGTCCTATCCACATTCTAATGAAGCTAGATTTAATATTAATAATTATTTATTTTTAGATAATGGTTTTCTGGCTTTGCTATCATGCGTTTTTATAAAAGAAGTGTGATTTTTAGATATTGCTCGCCCATTTCTCAGTTTTTGATTTCTTGAAACATTAGGTCACTAATGGGGTTGCCCAATTGGCGTTGAACAAATTTTGCAATGGAAGATACTTAATGTTTTGCATGAATAGCTTAGCTTTTAATGATTGCAACGCCGCTTTCTTGTTAATTTTATCTTCTTTTTCTTTGGTTTTCTGCCTTTCTCTTTGT
The DNA here is from genome assembly GCF_964194025.1 of Convolutriloba macropyga. Taxonomy (NCBI): domain Eukaryota; kingdom Metazoa; phylum Xenacoelomorpha; order Acoela; family Convolutidae; genus Convolutriloba; species Convolutriloba macropyga. Next base: position 23,592,301 of record NC_134472.1, read on the forward strand.
TGTCGTCGAACGTATTATGTGTAATGACAGGTATCAATTAATTCTATAGAGAAAAACCTAACCTTCTTAATGAGCCGAGTTGTTACCGTTTGCTTAAATCAATCTGAAATTGATTGTTTTTTGAAAATTGAAAACTTTTTTGAACTTTGTGCTTCTGGTTCTTCTTGGTCGACTTAATACCGGATCTCATTATTGACCGTGCTCATATCTTAACTAATGAAGTACAAAACAACATGATTAAATCAGGTCTTATATGAATCCATTTTTGTACATTTTTACATACATACATCGATTTTTGGTTGTAATTAATGCCTGCTAGTAATGGATTTTGAAGTTTATTTGTTCGGTACTCTAAAAAAAGTAAGTCTCATCGGCCACTTAAGGCAGCATTATTTTCGCACTTATTTGATGGTGAAACTATACGTCAATTTTCGGAAAGTTTTTTTTCTTAATATTTTTCCTCATTTGGTAGACAAATCAAAACGTGGATGAAGGGCGTCCGAACATTTGTGCAAACGCACTAAACCTAGCCTCCTTATATATATATATATATATATATATATATATATATATATATACATATACATATATATATATTATATATATATATATATATATATATATTTATAAATTTTATATATATATATATATATATATATATATATATATATATTTATATATATATATATATATATATATATATATATATATAAATGTCTATATATATATATATATATATATATATATATAAATGTTTTTCCGATTTAGCCACTATAGACTTTTTACAAATACTTCTCAAGACTTTTTAAATATGTGATTTTTTTTCCACGCAAAGTTAGTAAAAGCATTCAACTTTTTCGTGCTATTGATTATTTTTTGATCAATGTTAATTTCTTGATGCTTTCAGTACATTTTTGCAGTGAATTTTAGGGGGTATTTACTGTCCCGGACATATAGACCGTATAATTGTTAGAGTGCAAATGATCATTTCATTCTGAAAAACCGGGTAAATTTGATTAAATGATTTATAAACAAAATTCGTTCTCTGGTCATTTACTTTTGATTTAACCAAATGGAAACACAGACTGATTTTTATCCTAAATAATTCTTTTAATACATTTTGCTTCGGGTTTGCGTCCTAGGTTTAGCTAACTGAGGTTAAAAGCGAGCCCGCAAATTGTTTTAAGTTCATTTTATTTCGTTTTGCGTCAGTGCAATTTAATTAAACAAAAGGAAAACCCATTTCGATTTGCGGCTTTTTCGCCTTTTCATCAGACTAAACCCCGCTATTTGGGCATTAAAAATGGTCGCTTCAGGGCTAAAAGGAGAACGTTAGATATCAACCAAAGAAAAAAATAGCAGAAAACGATTAATTTGCAACAAAAAAATTGCCTAATATGAACTTTTACTACAGTATGTGTCTATTTATATATTTTTGTTTGCAAGTGTAGTTGTTTCCATATCTCCAAATGATAGATTAGATTCAAGTTACCGTCGGGAAAATTAACAACAAAACTTCTGTAATCCTTTTCGCCAAAACCTCAAAATTGTGATGCATGTAATGTGCTGAAGTATACTGAATTAAGTTATCTTCTATAAATATTGGTAAAATACGCAAAACTTGTGCAGAAATTGTGCAAAACTAATGTACGAATTGATAGAAGTGGATGCGAGTATCGGGCTTTATAGCGCCTCATATAAAAAAGGCTAAGTCAATCTAACAGTTTGCCTCGATATTTTATTTTTCAAAATAAAGCGTGTAGAAAGACCATAGCGTATTGAAAGGCCTATTAAGACCAAAAAACTACACTATTATTAACAATGAAACAAAACAGATAGGGCCCTCAAAAAAATAAAAATCGAGAAACTGACCACGGCCCACAACATTTTACAAAGAGTCAAGCCGATTGAATAGCATGACATCGGAATTAAAAGCTAACAAGGCGGCTCGGTAATATGCGATCACACATAAGGTTCCGACCCCGCTCATCCACAATTTTGGCATAATTGTCTACCAAATGAGGAACAGATGGAAAAACACAAAAAAATTCAAGTATTTTTCACAAAAAAACTGATGTATGAACGAGAAGATAGCCTCTAAAGCAAATAACTCAGTGGATTAAAAAATGATGCATTAGATTGATGGGATATGCCGATATTAAGAAAGCGAGCGAAGACGAACAGCAAAATCAAACAACAACAACAAACATTAATTACATCAAAAAATTTATGTCCGTTTTAAAAAACAAAACTTAATAACAAAGTCAAAATAGCGTCAGAAAAACTGAAAACAAAAAAAAATTGTAATTCACCAGAAACAAATGGTTATTCACCAGTTCATAATAAAGCTTGGTAGCAATTAGACAAAAAGGGAACAGATACCTTAAAGTTAGAAAATTCGCTGATTTTTTTCTAAAAAAACAATTAATTTCAAATTAATGAAAACCATTAGGAATCAACTAAAATATCCCAGAGGTTTACAATTACCAATGCCTCTATAGAAAGGAATTAACAGCTCTTGGTATTCAATTTTTTATGCAGTTACATAAAGAACAACGAAAAGACAACAAACTAAAAAATCAATTAAACTTGCCAGAAAATGCTTTGGAAGCCGTAAAGCCATACTTTGGCCCACAAAATATGTTCGATGGCACCTTCGTCGAACACAGACAATGTATTATGTGGCCGCTCATTAGTGAAAATAAGCAACAATTAGACAAAAAAGAAAAAAATGCAAAATTAATTATTAATTGTTTTTTTTTCGAAAAAAAATTTATTTCCAAAGACATAAAAGCCATTAATTACAAACTGATAAATTTGAATAGGTTTGTCCATTCTTCCAAAGGAAGCCCTTGAGACCTGCAATTATCCGGAATATGTCTTACGAATACAAAAAGAACGTCAAATATGACAAAAAACAAAAATTCATTTTCTTTTTTTTGTGAAAAACCTGTGTGGAAGCCAGTAAGTTCAAAACGAACTCTTTAAAAACATTAGATTTTGTGACACCAATCCCTTGTGACACCTTCCTTTAAAATTTATTATGTGACCTCTCATTAATGAATTAGGTAGCAATTAAACCAAAAAGAAAAAAGCAAGATTATGTAAAATTGTTTTTATCGAAAAAAATTCATTTCCAAAGATATGAAAGCCATTAATTACAAAATGAAGAATATGAAAAGGTTCGTTTATTCTTCCAAAGGCAGCCCTCGAGACCTGCAATTAGCCAGAACAAGTCTTACATCTACAAAAAGATCGTCAAATATGACAAAAATCAAAAATTAATTTACTTTTTTTTTGTGAAAAACCCGTGTCGAAGCCAGTAAAGTCATAACGAAATCTTTAAAAACATTAGATTTTGTGACTACAATCACTTTTGACACCTTCCTTTAACAAAAATAATGCCATCTTTAATCTTTAATTAACGAGACCAGGTAACAAACAGACAATAAAAGGAACAAAATTGCGAAGTTGAAATGTTTTTTTTTTCATTGTTTTCAAAGTCATGAAAGCCATTATCTATCTTCTAACACCAGAACATCGGCTCATCTACTCTTCCAGGAAAAACCAATCAAACCGGTTCATTGTACAGGAAAATAAATACGACTAAAAAGACAAAGTAAAAACGACAGTTAAAGACAAAATTAAAAAATTCAATTAAATTCTTCGAGAAAGTACTGTCGAAGCGGTAAAGATCCACAAGCTACATATTTAAGGATTTAAATATTATCAATTGTGCGTTATTTTGAGCGCAAAAAATGTGATATATGAAAAGACAATAACGTGATAAATTGACAAAACTCGAAAACATGAAAAATGGGCAAATACCTAAAAATTTTAAAAAATATGTGAAATCTAGTAGTATCAAAGCCAGAACGCCATAACCTAAGGCGTAAAACCACAATAAATACTATTTTTGAATGCTGCAGAAAGAAGGAGCACTCTTTGATTGCTGACACTAAGCTACAAGTTGACCAAATTAAGAGAAAAATGGAGGCAAAGTTCAATAAGCCATTTTTTATTTAAAAATCAAATATTTTAAAAGTCAAAACGACCATAAGCTTTCAAGCAATCAAATAGATAAAGTAATTTCGAGTTAATTAGGAAGCCAATAGGACCTATCACTAGTGAGCTTTGATTTGAAATGTTCTGTTATTTAATTAATTTAAAAAAGTTCGATTTTTTTTTATAAAAAACCGACTGACAATCCGAATTATTTTTGGATTGTAACGGTCCAAGATTGGTACAAAACTAGTCCTGGTAATTTTGATTGTCCATTAGGAATGTTTAATTTTTGGAATGTTTTTGATATAGATATTTTGTTAGCTAAAAAATCAAAAATAAATGCTGCGTTTTTGATAATCAACGAATAAAGTTAGCAAAAAACTGCAAAGTTTTTTTACAGAGCACTCTCAACGGAAGTGGAAGTGGGAAGTAGCCCCCTGTTCAGTCGACAATGATTGTGTTAATCTTGTTGGGGTGCATACTTCCAGCAAATTTAATCAGAGTGGACTAAAGGAACTTATTTCGTGCTGTTTTCGATGAAAAAGTCTGAATTCTTTTGAAATATTTAGCCTGAATTTGTGCCAAAAAAAATCAATGAAAATAGCCGACAATATATTTTGTCTTTAAACGTAAAATCAACAACATTTTTAAAATTTTTTTTAAAATTTTATCAAAATAGGCAAAATTTTGTTCGAAAATTCCGAAAAAAGGTGAATGAAATCTACGGAATTCACTCTATTTTCTCGAAAGTTTAAACCTCGATATCTCCGTGTCAAAAACGAAAATCAAAAAAATCTTTTTAATTCCATATTCTACACTGGAGAAGCTTTCTAATGATACCAGTCTCAACTCTCTACGATGAATATGTCGATCGGCCAAAATTGACTGAACAAAAAAAACCCATTTGAGTATATAGTTCCTCCCCCCTCAATTAGGCCGACGCAAAGATAGAGGACCCTGTCGCCTAAAATATTGATTAAAAAAATCAACCAAATGTTTTGAATACGTGAAGCTACCGCCACCTTTTTATCTGTTGATGGCCGTCTTCACCATTTAAAAGTTGTTTCAAATTGGATTTTCTCAAAAGCAATTCTCTAGTAAATCCCAATACCAACCGTATTAATAGTCAAGGCCATAGTACCTGTTTCGGTATTGCTGTAGGCAAATACCAAAACAATCCGACAAAATCTCATTAGCCCTTCAATGGTTCTTAGCTCCGAAAATAAACATGTATACCCATGACAAAACCTCGAATTCTAAAAAGACCGTCCTCGACCAATACAGAGCATGAGAAGATTGTCCTGGATATATATTCGTTATGCAAACATTTTGTCTAGCCTTTGCGTGATGTTCTCGCATTTGACTGGAATTCAATTAAAACAACCTTCCTCGAAATTAGCTCGACAATAAAACTTGTACTGGAATTTGGCTGGACGATAAATCGTGTCCTGGAATTTCGCTGGATTGAAAAAAGTCAGATCGCGTTGAGCAAACTTGTCAACTTGCCGCTAAAGTGAAAAGCAATTGAAAAGGCGTTTTCAACCATTGGTATGCAGGCTGTTAATTATAAGAGGGAAAAGATGAAACCGTGTATATAGTAGATCACTGAGATAATAAACCTACACACTAAAAAACGTAAGGTAAATTACCTTAACGGAGTTAATGTAAACTGTTATTAAGTTGAAGTTAAGGTAAAACTTACTTTCACTTTAGCTTAACTTGAGTGTAAGTAAAATTTAACTTAGCCCCGTTAAGTTGAAATTAACATAAATTATGTTAACTTTTTTGTAACAATCTGCAGTACATAGCTGTGCACTTTTAGTAAAATTAACAAAGAGAATGTTGACAAAACATTCACACCTCCAAAACTTCTCACAGAGTTGTAAAAAAGATGAACTAGACAAATTCCACCCCTTATCTTGAAAGATCTTACAACATTCTTGCAAATGACGTTTATCTTGCGAGGACCTTACAAGATCCTGCAAATTAGGCGTCGAAAATTCTTGGACGTTTTTTGTCAAAACGTATTAGGTTTGACTAATGAAAAGAATTTAGCTCGACTTTAACTGGGACCTCAACCATGTAATTAAAGTCTTTTTAACCCCCCCTTCAAACTTTACAGCTCTTTTCATAAGTCGAGGCTTCGACCTGGGTAGAGGATAAAATGGTGTCATATGAATAAAGAGCGACTTGAACACAAAACTGTTTAGTTCAACAAAAATACGAAGTCGTTACGGATTAATTGTTTTGCGCTGCTGCGTTTGATTGACGATTTGTAGGGCAATTTCATTCCACAGATGAAATAAATTGTTCTGATTAAATTTCACTGCACATTTCTTTAATTACCAATTCAAGTTTTGGTTTTTAAAAATTGAAAATTTTCGATACAATGGTGTTTTGAATTTCCAAATCAAATTTTGGCCCCTGAATATATTTGACGTAATCAGACATGGCTTGCATTGAAAAAATTTATTGAGCGTGCAACATTTCAATTGAGGGAGCTTCTAAATTCGGTTTTTTGAGAAGCCATAGAGGTGTGAGAAAAACGTGGTTTGAAGAAATAGCAATAAGTTCGTCGCTTTTTTGGATTCTTTTTGTACAATTTTTCTAAACTTTGACGAATTTTGTTAGAGTTTCTGCTGGCCTGATGTTCGCTGGAACTGAGCTTGCATAATTTTTGTATGGGGGGGAAACATATCAGCATGAAAAAATGAGTGAGAAAACACCTTCGTATTTGTCGTTTATGCGGTCCACTTTCACAGCATCAAAATAGTAGTGGTTACAATTACAGTTGCAGTTTTTGACACGTGACAAAAACCAAAAAAAACAGCAACAGAGCCAAAAACTAAGTTGCAAGAGCCTCAGAAAACGGTTTTCATCCTGTAATTCAGCAAAAGTGTTGCAACTGTATTACTGTGTCTTGCAATTTAAATAATCTTGTGCAGTCAATTGAAACTGTCTTGTATTGAAAATTAAGCTGGAGCAGTAAATTGTTGGTTAATATGTCCTGTGTTTGCAAAATTTTTGAGTTGCAACATAATTCCTTCACAATATGGTCGTCTTAGCTCCTGAGCACACCGAGCAAAACCCAACATCAGTTTAAGTTAAAATATTTTTGCGTAAACAGGTATTAGGCGTAAAACTTTCTCTGCGATATGTTTCCTTATCGGGTTGAGGTTTGAACTTCATACAAGAAAGAAATCAATTAGTGTGTCGTCTGCTGCCAACCTAGTCCAATATAATGTTCAGAAAGTGAAATCAAGAAATAGTGATAAACTGAAATTGATGTGCAATGGTAAAAACAAACTCGGTATATTGTAGAAAAAAAGTCTGCAAAAACATAATATCCTGACAGATTTGAGATCGGTATAATGATTTGAAAAACGGCAAAGCAGTTGGAAAAACTGCAAAACAGCAAAATCTGCAAAGCAAAAAAACCCTGCAAAACGGGCGCAAAGCAGGCTTTTGGAAAACTTGGAAAAGCAGATTTACACAAGCTAAGGGCAATTTCGAGCAGATAGTAGAGAAGACAACGATGAATATTTATTCTTTGATTGGCCTAGCAAACTCGAAAGATTTCATCTACAGAGACTAAAGATTTCAACCTTTTCCTGCAGATTGATAGACCAAGTGATTTGAATTGGTTTTGCAACAATAAAACAGAACAACAAAAGTTCTTCAGCGATTTAGACTCCGACTTGTTACCATTATACACGATCAATAAATTATGACTGATTAAAAAATTCAGTCAAACCTTCACGCCGCTGCAGCTGAAACGCCTGCTTATAACTCACGGCTGACAGATGAAACTATTTTTCAATATTTTTGGAATGTCAACAAACCAGTAATAACAATAGCCAGGCAACGGTGAATGCAATGAAACGAAACGTACAATCTTTACCGAAACGATGGCTTGAGGAACGAAAAAAAGAATTTTTAGAGCTTGAATCAGAATTTTTTTTTAAAATGACACAATTTGATAACAAAAACTAGAGCTGGAAGTGAACATGAAAAGTTTTGAGAACAAGCATCAACCTTGAGAAAGAAAAAATAGAGCTAGGGCCCTTGTTGGAAACAGCAGCATTGATGAATTTTGATATGCGTTTTCGTTCATCGGAAAACTGCGCCATGTCTTTTTTCTATTGGACTCCAAAAAAGAAAGCACTCGAGAAGATCTAAAACAATGAAGGAGGAACAAGAACAATTTGATCCATGACTAGTATTAATCTAAGCTATGAACGACAAACAAATTTTTATTAACAGTAATTATTTTGTGGTCACAGCAACAATATAGTAGTAGCTATAATTACAGTTGCAGTTACTGTCACGTGACCAGAGCCAAGAAGGACAGACAGCGACAAAGCAAGCACTAATTTGAAACGGCCTCTGAGAACGGTTTTGTTCTTGTAACTCAGCAAAATTATTGCAACTGTGTTACTGTATCTGGCACTTTATATATTCTTTAGCAGTCAATAATTACTGTCCTGTTTTCATAAGTATCCAGGAGCAGTAAAATCTTTGTTACTATGTCCTCTGTCTTTAAATTTTTTGAGTTTCGAATTAATTTTTTGAGCTTCTGGTGTTTTTTTCCTGAGCACAACCCAACATCAGTTTGAATTAAAATAATTTTGCTCAAACATGTCTGAGTTCGTATAACTTTCTCATCGAAATGTTTTTTCATCGTAAAGAATTATTAAAAAAAGAACTCCCGTAATTCGTGATATGTTGAAAACCTAGTCCAAACTGATGTTGAAAAACTCGGATCAGGAAATAGTCAAAAATTAAAGTTGTAGTGCAGCGGTTAAGGTAGTGGTAAAATGAATTGGTGAAATGAAGATTTTTCGATGGTAACCTACTTGATTGGCCAGAGTATGTTTGTTGCTACCGTGCATCGACGTAAAATTCCCAACGCTTTCAAGTGGTAAATTGTGCCAGGATATCAGTCGCGCGTTATTCGGGGTCTTTATGCACTCAAGCTTTGTCACAACTTGAACGTATGTTCAGCCGCATAAATCTGATTGTTGATGCTCAGCTTGATAACTTGCGCAGAGAACTACCATTAAAAGATCACGATTCAACTGCTCGAATTAGTGTCTCTAAAGCAATTAGCATTTCCGTTTTCAAACAACACAATTATGACGGAAATTTAAAATCAAGCGCTGAAATTCACTTGCGAAAAAAAACTGCTTCCAAATCTCGAAATGACAGTATTGATGTGGATGACTACGTGAAATTTAGGCTTGGTCTGATTATTCCTGAAAATTTTTTAGAAAAACTGGATTTTGTGGTTAAAAATTTCTCAGCGTTTAAAGACATCAAATCATAGTGCGAGTTCAAAATTACAGGAAACGAAGCCAACGCATATCAATCAACGTCCACTAGACGATGGCAATCATCATTGTCGGAACTTTCATTATTTAAGAACCCGAACATTAAGGATAACTGAGATGTAACGTTTTTATGAGACGGACTTGACGCTTACAATTCGGCTATATTAAACCTTGCAAAGTCAACGCGTCCGTTGTAAATGGATGCACCAAAAAGCAAAGCGATTGCTACTTTCTGCGAAACCAAATTGGCCAGGCTTTCAACGTTATAGCAGCAATAATCATTCAAATTTAAGGTGTTCTCAGCTTCTTGTAGATAGTTCTGGCCTATAATCAGGGTGGCCTCAATTGACTTGATAAATATGCTTTCCTCGATGTTGTATTGGCTTTACCCTCCGTTGATTCCGGCGTGCAAGTAAGGCACCGAGGTTGATTTTAATTTTGCTGGCATACAAAGAACGAAAGATCTGAAGTGCACTCACTTGAAGCGTCAATACGCCCGTCCATATCATTGGGAATTGCAAGTTATAAATACAACAAACCAAAACAAAGCTTCAACCACTTGAGCGTTCTCCCAAACAGAAACTTCAATTTGTTGCAACATTTCTTTTTGCATAATTTATGCAAGTATGCCTACTAACCGCAAATTCCTTTAGACTGTAAATAACGACGGGTTTTTTTAATTTCCTTCGAAAATTTTTGAGCAGTAAATTGTTACTGTATTGTGTTTAGGGACTTTTGTGTAGCAGAAAGTCATTTAACTATATGGCTTATTTCTAAGATTTATTTGGGCTGCAGTTCAACCGACACAGATCTCAGTGTCTGGTTTATACAAGTCATGGTAACAAAGAGCAAACAAAAAACCCAAGTTAAACTGTCTGTTTCCCTAAAAAGAGACCCAAAAAGTCTGTTTCCCTAAAAATAATGTATTGTTAATTCTGTTTGCACTTTGCAACGTCTTTCTAATGTTTTTTAGACATTTTCCAAAATGTTTTTACCAATATAATGTTTGCATTTCCCCAAAATTTTTGCTCAAGTTTTATTTTTTCATTTTGAGAAGTTATTACTTTTTGAGTAGATTGTACCCTTTTTGTTTTCAGATTTTACCTTTTACATAGTGTTGTAAAAGATATCAAAGTTTTAGTTTTTTAATCCATCAAATAAATCTTAGTCAAACTAAAAAGCAAACGTTTCCAGGATTTGTACAAAAAAGATTACACGATTTGTGAAACATTCTCGAACCTTCTCGTACTTGTTTTTTAACTTTTCTATTTTGATAATACTGCGGAACTTTAAAAAATTCCCTTCTTGATGTCCCTGCATAATTTGGAAACCATTTATAATTGGAAACCAGTGAAAAGGATTGAGGACAGGAAAAAAAGTGGTTGCTCATCTGCTAAAATCAATTTTTGCAAACGTCTTTGAAATGTGTAATTGTGATTAAGGACTACTCGTTTTGAAAAATATTTTTATTTTTAATCAAAATTTTTGAATGATTATTGTTTTTTTTTAACCTTGTGGAACTATTTTTCAATACGCTCTGGAACCATAAAAAGGACTGTTTTTATTGTGTCTCTCAGATAGCTGAGACAAGTTTCTCGTTTCTCAATTTTTCTTTCGTTTTTTTTTCAACAAATTGTAGTTAAGTTTTCCCATATCTTAGATGACTTCAGGCTATACTGAGAACAGGGGATTTGGTAGTAGTACATTCTAAAATTTATTATTTATAGCCTGTAACTTATCTTTTCTTTTTCATTTTCATATTGTTATATTGTCATTTTGGAATATCCTCATTAAAGAATTTAGCAACATTTTTCTTTTATTTCCGGGTGTCTCACAAATTAAAATTAACTTTTTATGGAATTTTCTTCGAATGCCTTAGTGGAACTCCTCAAAAATTTATTAAGGAATCTGGCTGAAAAAATTAATTGCAAGTGTAAATGGTATAGTATAAATAAAATCCTAAACATCAAGTTTATATTCAAACTTCCCTTTGTTCTTGGTTTCAAAATTTTATTTCAAACTTATCGTGTGCAAAAAAAATTGAAGAGTACGTAATTGCACTGTGACAGAATTTTTTCACGTTTTCACTTTCGGTTTTTCACATTCCAGTATTGAAAAATACTTTGTTCTGTCGGTTCCTGTAAATAGAATGAAGAATAAAACAGTGATCCGCAACCTAAAAAAGGAAAAAGATGATCCCATTCAACATAGAGCATAGGATTTATGTCTCCACTTTTCTCTTTAATTTTCCTTAAAGAGGAGCAAAACTGTAATCTAATTGTGATAAAATGTCATCAATAAATATTTAGAAAAATCATATATTTCCGATACAATAAAATCAATTGCACACAGACACAGACACACACGCACACACACACACACACACACACACACACACACACACACACACACACACACACACACACACGCACACACACACACACACACACACACACACACACACACACACACACACACACACACACACACACACACATACACACACACACACGCACACACACACACACTCACACTCACAAACACACACACACACACACACACACGCACACACACACACACGCACACATACACACACTAACAAACATAGACACACACACCCGCACGCACGCGCGCGTGAACACACACAAAGATTCATAGATAAATATTTGTTATACCCGCACACATAAACGCATAAATTCGTGCGCAGAAATATAGGCGGCTTTTGCCATTTTCCGATTGGCCAAAAAACTGAAAAATACAGCGCGAAAAAGTGGAAATTCTGATTCGTTTTTACGTTTTTACGCTGTTGTCAATTAAAGCGGGAATACAAACTAAATATTGAAATATCGTATTCCTTACTTATGTCACTATAGGTTTTCTTTCCTTATTTTCCCACCGTTTTCAAAAATGGGGCGGGGTTTCCATTATTTCATATTAAGTTTTGAGCTGCATTTCAAGTTACTGCCCTCCTTTGCTAGTATATAAATAAAGTCTGTTTTTACCTTACCAGCACTATAAACTGCGGGCTAAAAAGGAGCCCATTTTAATCAAAAATATCCCATACTAGACTGGATTGAGTTTCTTTGTCTTATCAAATATTGGCTATTTTTAATAGCCAAAATGCTGTCATAAATTGCGACCACGTGTAAACTGGTTGTGAGAAATACAGATTTTTTTAAACCGTCTGATCATTTCAAAATTTGGGAAATATTAAATCCTCTTTTGGATGTTAATCTAAAAAGAAATCAGTATTAAATTCTGATACAGTTTTCATTCGTGTTTATTTTTATTTTTTAACCCCCATTTCGACCTCAGCTGTTTATAGTTTCCATTTCTTGACTGATTTTTATTACCATAGAGGCACTGCAAATGAGCATTAATTAATTATTTTTTGCCTGACAAACTTTATAAGCTGCCAGATTATAATTAATAATAATAACTTATTATTATTATTGGGAATTGGTTCGCAACATTTATTAGCCCTTTGAGAATTAGCCATTATTTCGCTGCTTTCATCTACGGTGCTGCAGAAAAGTTTGGAAGCTTTACACTTTTTTCTTGAGACCTTATTCCGCAAAATAATTGAATAATGCATAATTAAAAGATGAATACAAAATCTTTAATTTCATGGTTTAAAAATTCCTGCTGTTATTTAAAAGACCGCCCATTTCAAGCATCACTTTTTTCTTTTCTGCTTCAATCATTCGTTTTGTTAATTTAAATTCTGGAAAAAACAGTATTTCAAGTTGGTTATTTCAGCAAAACGTCACCGAAACCGGAACCAGCCAGAGATCAATCAAAATATCCATTAAATTTTAAAATAATAGAACTGAAAAAACGTCAACAATACCAATTGAAATATCGCAAACAACCATAATGCAGTTTAATGATTCGACGACTTCGGTTCCGACACGTGAACGAATCGTGTACACTTACGACGAAGCTTACAATTACTTAGTTAGTGTGAGTCAGACTACCACGGATCGGGTACAAATCGGCCTCTTATTGGTCAATTTTGTGGTCGGTATCTCAGCCAATAGTGGGGTTTTAGCTGTCATCTTATCAAACAAGTTAGTGAAGCATTAATGATAATTTTTGTTGAATATGGGATCATAGGAAGAATACTATTACGCCCATCATGCGCACGAGCTATACAATATAAGAACGACATAATTTATGTCGTTTCATTCCTTGTAAGCTTTGCATTGGAACATTTTTTTCATTTTATTTAACAATATATGGGCATGGAAACAACATTTTTTTCTGATTCACCTCCAATCATCTTTGGGTTTTTTCACAATGTTTTCTTCTCACTTTACAGAAACAGAAAGCTTCGACTAGATAGAAAACAAGATAAATTGAAAACAGTTGGGCTCATAAAGAACACTCTCAGGGGGGGGGGGACATGATAGATCCGGAATTGGATAGTATTTTTAATGAAACACTTTTTCGCATCGGGCTCTGAGGGGAGAGGCGATGTTCTATGATTGCTATTATTAGTTCGTAATTATTCTGAAGATGGTCGCATTGTCTAAATCAAAGATTGCGCTTAAAGTTTAAAAGAGTAGCAAATCTTATCATTTACCTCGAATTTGAATCGAATTCCTCGACTTCTACAAATTCAAGAAGGTTTATATCTAATATCTTGCTCCCCTAAATATAAGGGTAGCATCAAAATGGAACGGGACCCTAACCATGTTAAGGCTCCGCTTTTGTTTTCAGTAAAAAATTGAAGCTTCGCTTTCAGCCCTGGAGGGGGGTCACAGAAAACTCAGGCAAGTTATCTGAACGGTTTTTAGTAATTCTGACAGAAAAAAAACATCAAAGTGACAACGAAAAATAAAATGTGCACAACCTAATCTTGACATTTCTCGGCAAAAACATTATGTTCCAAGTAAACCTGGCTGGAGACAAATGAAGGCTAGAGGAACAAAACAGATTGTAGATAACCACATTCGAGAGCTTTAGACCAGCTGGTGTAATGGTGCAGCTTATTAGACTTGAATACATCGGGATATCAATGTAACTTCAAAATTGGTCCATTTTAACAGCTGTTGAGCCAACTCAGACACCTTAGAAGGTTTTTTAGAGTACGGGAGCTGATATTGTAAAAATAAGATTTTTTTCCTGAAACGACGTGTAAATTCATCATGCAGGTAGTATGTAATAATTAAACATTTATCAACAGAAAAAAGAAGTCGTTCTTCGAATAAGGAACAGAAAATAATTAATGACGTTAACATCATGAACTAAATTTAAACTTTCTCCAGATGAAACAGCCAAATTAAATTGCACTGGGTCCTTTTTGAACTTTTCTAAATTTTGAGTTTTGTACTTTTTTTGGTAGTACGAAAACATTAAGGCACTTTTTCACATGCCCTTGTCAAATCATTTTGATATCTTTTTATTAATTCTATTAATCTCAACTTTTTCAACATTCTTTTTTACTAATAGCTATGTTTTCAACCAATTTTCTTGTTCAATTATGAAAAAAAAATTGCCCATAGTAGAGTGATGCAGGATTATTTTTAAATGCTTACCTGCTATGTTAAACATTTTGTCAAATGTACAGTGCTGTAGTAAACTATAGTTATATGCAATTTACTTGTCCTTCCCATCATCAATTGAAACGCACCTAAATTTTGTCCGTGTGCTATTTTGTGAAAGGTTCCAAAATTATAGGGAAAATGAGGACAGCTTTAGTACTTGTTTTTCTGCCAACCGATCTTGTTCTTCTATTTGTTACAACAACAAAAATTTGGTGAATGAATTCAAACAGATTTCAACGAGAGCAGAAATAATTACGCTTTTAATTTTTGTTCATTATTAATTTATATTTAAATATTGGTATTTTTGTGTCCATAGTGAGAATTATAATATTGTGCAAGACACCCCATAGACAGTGGGAGTGGAATGGGGAAAATGCTGGAATTGGCAAATTATGCTCCAATACAAAACCCACAGGGCACAAAACCAAAAAAAACTTCAAACGTATTTATGAGACAGTTCCATTAAAAAAGCTAAATGTAAGAAATCAAATTTCTGCTGCTCCCTTGTTTTCTCGGGCTCCTTTTTTGTAGGAATAGCAAAAAAATATTTCATCGGGGGCACGTAGAAAAATTTACAATTTTTTTTTCATATAATCAATTAGCATTTTTTGAAATTTTATCTTTTAGGACTGCAAATGTGATCCCTTCAGAGAAAAGAACTTAGTTAAGTTAAGTTTTTATAGAACAAAATTTTATTTTCTGCGGAAATATGTATTTGAAGCGTTGAGCTACTGGAGCAAAATGTAAATTGGACAGTGCGGATAGTGCATTTTGTAAATTAGACCTAACCTCGGATGAAAGTGACAGCAAGGATGGAAAACACTGACGAAATCTTGTCACTGTATTCTGCCTTTGCGCAAAAAGAAACATCATCAAAGAATGTGGCCAATAAATCCAATTTTGGAAAAATCCGAAATATTTTTCTCTCTGTCGCCGTTGTCCACAAGTGATTACAACTCTAATCGTAAAACAAGGTGGTGGAGAATGATGAAACTTTTTAGTACATTTACTCAATAAAGTATACCATTTTCAACGAAATGATCATCGATTTTGCGGCTATAATAAAGTATGCAAAAGGTATTTGTATCTGGCTTTGGTTTGTAGTTTGATGTTTGACTTTTGATGTATATTGGGAGGAATTTGCAAGCAAGGGGATAATCCATGTCAGTTGAGGGGGGGGGGGGGGGTCAGTGGTGTTACCGAAAAAAGACTTGGTGTTTTCTCCAGACGCAATTAGTTCCACAATGCTGCTTCATTTGCAGTTGTTAATTAGCATTTGCAAGCGTGTCGTACTTGTTTACATTTTGAATTTTGTGATTCTTTGAACCGAGTACAGTACAAACAAATTCGTTGCACTATGATGCTGAACGCGTGTTTCTGATACTCAATGGAGAAGAAAATTAGAAAGAGTTGGTAATTTGGAGATTTGTTCACGGAGATTACGTAACTCCCTAAGTGACGCAGCAGAGTTATTAAAGTGGAACAACAATTATGTACCTCCACAAATTGAGAACACTAATGAGGAGAGAACAGCTATAATTGCGTCACAGAGCTGTTCTTTCTGTAATTCTCTAGTTAGTCATGCAAAACATTGCGCAACGTTTATCTATTAAATTATAGAAAATTAAAGTTTTATAGACGTGAAAAAACTGCTATAAGGTTGCGACTATACAATAACGATGAACGCAACGCGTCATTTCACATTCCGATGTAATCAGTTTTAAACTTGCGAAAATTTTGCTGTATTTTTTGAGAACCTAGATAAAACTTGGAGAACTGTTTTCTCATATTTCAAACACTAACCCCCATTCTCTCTTCATTTTTCTATATTTCAATATTTTAGACGTTATATTGATTGAGACCCAGCTGATATTGGGTGCTTTTGACATTGTAGTGAAGGAAGAAGGAAAAAAGCAAATTTTTAAAGCAGATATTTTAATTAAACTGTAAGTTTTTATTGTTCCGACCCCACTTGTGGGGGGGGGGGGGGGGGAGAGGAAATATATACTCAAATGGGTTTTTTTTGTTCAGACAATTTTGGCCGATCGATATATTCATCGTAGAGAAATGTGAGTGGTATCATTATAAAGCTCATCCAGCGGAGAAATCGAAGTTAAAAAGATTTTTTTAATTTTGTTTTTTTTTTCGAGGAGTTATCAGGGATTTTAGTTTTGTGTGAACATTGGATATTTGGCATGATTGTTCACTTTTTGTGTAATTTTTCTTCAATTTAAGATACTTTTTTATTTTAATATTAATTCAAAATTACATTTCAGGCCACAAAATAAATCAACTTTCTATTCCTAACAGACGAAAGTCAATAAAAAGACTAGTTCTGGTCTCATAGGAAGTTTACTATAAAAAATTCGAACTCTATTTGAGAGCTCATTTTTTAGAAAAATTTGCATATTTTTTTTTGTATTTTCGAGTCACCTAGAGACTAGTCAATTTTCATATCCAGGTTCTTTTATTGACAAATCCCATATACAATCAAATGAAGCCCAATGAACAAAAAAGTTCGTTTCCATGGGATCGCTCATGTCTTTTTTTTTGGATTCGTATCTCAGTTTTCGTAAATTTAAATGAAATTTTGATCTTCTTTTGGAGGTTTGACTAAATTTTTGTAATCCTATGACATAAAATCGTTGACTAAAAGCGTAATAGGTTTCGTAATGAGCATTAACTGAACCTATCTAGTGCTTTGAGTGGACTGCTAATGGCTGTTAAGACTTTGAAAAAAATTTTCCCTAATTTTTTTTTAAATTAACTAACCATAAATCATATCTTTGCGAACTGTTAGTCAGCCTCAGTAATTACAGGCCCCCTTCCTTCTTATTGCAACCAAAAACAATCTCGTTAGCGGTTTTTTCTTCCAACTATTGTTTATATGACTTCAATGCCACAAGATTTCATTTTTTTTTAATTTTTGGACATTTCGTATTATTGGTCCCCTTTGAAATTTTATCGCTTTATCCTAATATTGATGGCTCCCATTGTTTTAGCTAACAAGTTCAATGGATTATTGATAAAAGTTTTTAGAGAAGAAAACTTATGGTTTAAATGGCTTCAACACTTTCTTCTCGCACTTTTCATGTTAACTTTTGGATTTTGCCTGTATTTTTTGTTGTTTTCATAGTCAACAAGATGTTGTAATGTTTCAATGATATCTTTTGAAAGACAAACATTCTTTTCGTCACATCTAGGCACAATTTAGCGCATTTAATAGCTTCCGTTGAAACTTTTGATATTTATGACGTTGACACCATTGGTTCTAGCAAAAATATGGAGATCCTTATGACTTTTCATTGCTATACGACTTTTTGTGATGAGTTATTGATGATCTAGGACTGAAAAAAATTGATTTCCCATCGAGGAAGAACTTAGTGTGTTTATTCAATTTCATTGAAAACTATAGATTTTAAAGCCTTCGATATTAGTGGTTTATTATAAAAAATTCGTGGTTTTAATATATTTGTTTGAAATTGTAGTTTTTCAATTCATTTTGTAACAAAAAAACAACTCCATTGCAGTTGAAAAATTAATTGAAAATAGAAAAAATTTTACTGAAAAGTTCATTCTCTAAAGGCTTTGACACTTTTCGCGCTTCCTTTTATTGAACTGCTCTTTTGTTTTTTCTTATTTTTAAGTAGCCGTAAAATGCTGACCAGTCTCATAAACTTGTAATTAACGATTAAATGAATGATGTTACCCGAGGCTTTCAGTTTATATTGAATAGTCTTATATTTTATGATATTATACTTTTTCAAAGATTTTCAAATATTTCAGTTTTTGTTATTCTTTT
Organism: Convolutriloba macropyga; assembly: GCF_964194025.1. Lineage (NCBI taxonomy): Eukaryota > Metazoa > Xenacoelomorpha > Acoela > Convolutidae > Convolutriloba > Convolutriloba macropyga. The sequence goes on from NC_134472.1 coordinate 23,610,987, forward strand.
CGTCAACTTGTAACTTATTGTCTTTATTGAGAGGTCCCATCCAATTCCTTGAATTTCAAAAAATATCATGTCTGCTGATATTATCTCGTAACTGATGTTTTGTTTGGTGGACTAGACGCGTTTTCATAAAATTTTTGTGAGTGGTTTTTTTGTGTTTCTTTTTCTTTTCATTTAGCCCATTCAGGCAATAACAGATCCCAATAATTTTCAAATGTGGCCCAAATGAACTTGATTATTCTTTCGGTATAGTTTTAGCTGAATTAGTATAAATAAAAACCGACAAAAAACATAATGTTCAGATAATAGCTAATGATTTGAATGGCTTCAATAATTTGTGTTTTTGCAAATTGTTCGTAATGTTTGAGGTTTTCTGCTTTAGTCCTTTCCTTTGGCTTAGTCTAACCAAAGACAGGTCCCAATGGTTTCATAATGGTTTTTTAGTAAATTTATCCAAAAATATTTATTAATAAGTTAACAGTTTTTGAAATTCTTTGATTTAGAAAATGTTGGTTGATTTTTGATTTTAACTTCTTTTTTTCTTCTCTTTGTCGAATTGTTACCTACTCTCAATAAGGAAATTATTCATCTGCTGTATAGTTAGGAAAAACTAAGTTTGTGCACTTAAAGTTATATCTGATTTCATTTTGACCTTGTTACTAGGTGCTATTAAATTTAGATATTGCCGTAAAATTTTTGTTTTTGCCTATTTTATTGTTTGTTGTTTTTTCTCGTAGTCTTTTCAATGGCAGATCTCGTGAGCGCTCTAATGAGGCATGGCATGATGTAATTCAATTAGTAGTTAGGTTTTGTAACAATTTTTTAAAACTCAAACGTCTATTTTTGTTATCTCTTCATTTGGTTGGCAATTAAGTCAAAAATGTAGATGAGCTCCGTTTTATTAATTTCAACAAATTGACAAGGTGGCCAACTGCTCTTTAACAACATTGAGCAGAATGAGTGAATGAAATAAGCCTAGAGAAGTCAAAATTGTTTTCGGAAGCACTTTTAGCCTTGAATGATCTATCAATAATACTTACTTTCATACTGACATGTCAAAATTTACGATATTTGTTCATAACTTAAAGTCAAAACAATTGGTCAATTATATGTTTACAGATCTTATGGGGTCCAAGTAGAAACGTTAGTTGCGTTTCGAGTTCAGTTGTAACAGTTGCGCTTCGATACATGACGATCAGTAAGCAAATGATTGCGTCTGTTACTTTTCAAACCCCCCCCCCCCTCTCTCGAAAAGTACTTTTTAAACTTATTATACGATAGCCTATATATTGATATAAAATGTTTGTTTAACTACAATTAGATGTACAACAAAAGATACACTATTTACAATCCGAAATAAAAGTTTCGAAAAACATCCTGTTTTTAGTTTAAGACTTCAGTTCATTAAACTGATTACAAAAATTGTCGCAATTCAAGCGTCTACCGGTACCAAAGCTCTGAGCAAAAATCACATTTTCGAAGCTGGTTTCCTTTTTCATAATATCTTAATACATAGAGAAAGTGGATTTTAGTTATTTATACAAAAAAAACACGTTAACTCCTGGAATGATATATAAATCACATCATGCAGGTAGTGTATGTAATAAATAAAGAATAAACAGAAAAGTGATTTTTTCAAAATTAGGGACAGTAATAATTGAATAAATAGACTACACTTGGTCCGTAAATCTCGAATTTCTGAATTAATTACCAAACAAAAGATTGAGAAACCAGTTTCTTCAAGAGTCATTTCAGCGACAAGAATTAGTTCGCAGTCTTTCGTTGATTTATGTCTAATGTTTTAAGAAAAAAAATGTGTTTAAAAATGATCGAATTTGACCGCTTGGTCACGAATTTGACGCAATCACTCCATTATGGTTATTCCTCTTCACTTCCGTTTTGCACCTTCTCTTTCTCTCAACTGCATTTAGCTCCTGTAAGTACTCACTCAATGGCGCTTTGAGTATTAATTAAATTATGGGCTGCCTTTCAAGTCTAAATCCGAGATGAAGAAAAATTAACGTGATAGTATCTGTTTTGAAGAACAAAAGGTTGGGTGAAAGCAACACTTGTTCATGTAAAAAAGTGTCTATTCGAAGTTAGTCGTCAGAACTAAAGCAAAGTTATCATTGACACCTACATATAGCTTAAGTGAAAATTCTATGGCAGCATATAATTACCCAGGTTGAGGTGCCAGACCGAAAGTCGATATGTCCAAACCGTCCCAGACGGAAAGTGCCTATGTCCAGACCCTCCCAGACGGAAAGTGCCTATGTCCAGGCTATCGTGCGTTCAAAATTTTTCGTGTTTTCATCGTGCGCTGAAAAATCCCCATGTCCAGCGTTCAAAATCCCCATGTCCAGCGTTCAAAATCCCCATGTCCGTGCGTTCAAAATTTTTCGTGGTGTTCTCATCGTGCGTTCAAAAATCCCCATGTCCAGACTTTCGTGCGTTCAAAATTGCAGATGTCCAGACTATCGTGCGTTCAAAATTGCACATATCCAGAATATCGTGCGTTCATTTTTCCCCAAACCGTGTAATTTTGAACGCACGACGCCACCTGGTGCGTTCATTTTGGTCTGGACATATCGCCTTTCGGTCTGGCACCTTAACCTGGGTAGCAAATGATTGTTGTATTTAAAAAGAGATCAACTATCACACAGCTACATAGAATCGAAATGTTAGATAAAAGAATTTAATTATAGGGTACCAATAGATAGATGATAAAATGCATGGAATATTTTATTAGTAGTCAAGTATGACCAACAACTTTTTCACGAGACCAATTCATAATTGCGCAGCGGACTCTGATTTGAAATAATAGCGGAGGAAATTACCGCGACGTTTTTTTTGCATCAAAGGGTCTGATCCGTTAATTTTTGGAAAGCTGGAGTTCATCAAAAATAATTTGCAAAAGTAAGTTGTTTGCTTGATATCCAAAACATATATAAAAGAATGTATTTGATGATGATGCATTTACAATTCTTGAGAAGTTTGGATTTTTGTGATGTCTGATTGATTCTCTATGCATGATGAACATGATTTTCCTCCCATCAGGGCATATCTGAGCGTATTTATTGACTTCTGTTGAATTCTATTGATTTTAATGGCTGTTAGGACTTTGAACAGAATTTTTCGAATTTTTTTTAACATTAACCAATCTTGAAATTTTTTCGTGAATTGTTAGTCAGTCCGCGTTTTGACAGGCTCCCTTTGTTTGCACTGCAACCAAAAACTATTCTGGTTAGCGGTTTTATCTTCTACCTGTTAGTTTTACGGTTTTAATTCCACGAGTTATCATAAGTTTTTTTTTAGTTTTTGGATATTTTTTTCTTATTTTTGATTCCTTTTCAAATCTTTTCACATTATCTTAATACTGAGAGTTCCTACTGTCTGAGGAAAAACGTTCAACAGATCATAGATAAAATTTCCAAAGAACATCTTATAGTTTAAAATGCTTCGATACTTTCTCGCAGTTCTCTACTGAATTTTTAGTTCTTGCCTTTAATTGTTGCTGTTTTCATAGTCAATGACTTGTTGTAATGTCTTGTTAATAATTTATGAATGACAAACATCCGTGTTGTCCCACTGCGTCATAAATAATCGTATTTACTGCCTTCCGTTGAAAGCTATGATTTTAATGGCGTTGATACTACGAGTTTCATCAGAAATTTGATGGTTCTAATGTATTTGTTCATATTTGTGGATTTTCTGAAGTCATATTGTTAAAAAAGAAGAATCCCATTGCTGTTAAGAAAACATTTGAAAATAAAAAAGTTTCTGCTGCAAACTTTTTTCAAAAATTAAAAAAAAATTTAATGCCTTCGACATTTTTGTCGCTCATTTTTTTCTTGAATTTGCTATTATTGCCTGTTTTTTATTTGTTTTTTAGGTAGCCGTAAAAAGCAGAAACAGTAACATAAAAATGTAATTTAGATTTGAATAAATAATGTTACTTGTAGCAGTCACTTTATAACGAGTAGTGTTAAAGTTTATGATATTAAACATTTTCAAATATTTTCCAAACATTTCAGTTTTTGTTGTTCTTTTCGTCAAATTGTAACTTAATTTCATCATTGAGAGCTCCAATCAATTTTTTTGCGTTTCATACAATAACATATCTTCTGATATTATGCCGTCACTGATGTTTTTTTGAAGGAAAAAATGCGTTTTCACAAATGTTTTTTGAGAGTTCAATTTTTGTGTTTCTTTTTCTCTTCTTTCAGAACAATCGCGTAATAACATATCCCAATAGTTTTTCATTGTGGCCCATCTGAATTTATGCAATTTCTCAGTAAAAATCGTTTAGCTGAATTAGTATGACTACCAATTGAACTAAAAATACAAAATTCAGATAATAGCTAATGTTTTTAATGGTATCACAAACTTTTGTATTTGCAAATACTTTTTAAATTTTTGCTCTTGTTACGTTTTTTAAACTCAAACATCTTTTTTTGTTATCTCTTGCTTTGGTTGACAGTTAGGTCAAAAATGTAGACGAGCTTGGGT